>NW_026570261.1:0-600000 GCF_019649055.1 Paramacrobiotus metropolitanus
AAGCTCGTGAGAGCAAAGCTCTGTTAATAACTTTATCTGAACACCATTGTTTTAAAGCAAACTGATAGCACGGATTCTCATTAGTTTTTCTTTACAAGTAAACAAAAGCTGTTTAGCTTGAGGTATATTTTATTATCTTTTTTTTATTAAATTTAACCAAACCTTTTTAAATGAGCTTATTTCGAAATTTAATTGAAATTTGACTTGAAATTTCAAATTTGTTTGAAATTTATGTTGCAGCACAAAAGGAAAAATTTCAATCAAACTTAATAAAATCGCTAAATATTTACAAAGTTTTTGTCTGTACTTTTCTGTACCTAATCCCTGGATTTTGTCATATTATTAAGTAAACGTTAAAAGTCAACAATAGAAGATAAAAGACGTTTTATTCAACTTGCCGCTGCGCTTTGCTCACGCCGCAGCTGGGCGTCGCCTTCGGCTCCGCCTTCGGTTTCCGTAGAAATGATTATTCGCTCCTGCATCATCTTGGTAGCGTAAAATTTAAGGAGAACCGTAAAAAGAATATTTTCAGAATCAGAATAAAAATACAATCGTATCCGTTTGTTTCGCTTGCTGCGCTCGTTCGAGCCGCATTTCGCCGTTGCCTTATGCTGCGCTTTGAGTTCAACCGTAACAGTGACATGACACCGTAACGGCAACTTATTTAAAAATATCTCTTACCGAAGCCGTTACGGTAACAAAGGCTAACACGGTTTCGGTAACCTGTTACGGTCTTGATAGCGTCACTCATTACTAGAAACGCGTGGTTAGAGTTGTTGCGCGAGTGTATACCGCAAGCGTGTTCTGTGGGTCAGGAGCAGCATGCATTATGAATCACGTGCATATTCATAGCCATAACGGGCGTGCTTACATTGTATACATTTATGGATGCGGTTGGATGCACAATATCTTGTTGTGGTAAGCAAGCCAGAGGTTGTGGCTTGAACGATAACGGCAAATGATTGAGCGTGAAGAAAGGAATGAATCATTGTGTAAACCAATAGTGTGTCTTTGTTGTCTGCAATGTTTTATCTCTCGTAACATGTTTTGAGTGCCTGGCTAAAAAAGTAGTGTGATGAAGTTGTCAAATGATTTAGTACATCTCCATCCAGCCTCGGAACAACTTCTCTTGGAATATCTGCCTTTATCTTTGCATGCCATTTTGTTAGCATTCGAGTTGTTGTCTGCTAATCTGCATTAAAGGTCATCGGGTCGAGTCAGCCGCTGTTGTTTAACGTTGTAGTTAGTGGTAGATAAAGGTCATATCCACCGAGTTTCAGCTAACCTTTAGTTACGCGACATGGAGGGCATGTGTGCGTAGCAAGTAAAGGTAGCTAAAGGTGTGGAGCTGCGAGGGAAGGTCAAGTTCAGTAGTGGTGAGGTTATAACTACTGCAAGTGTTTCAGAGTGAGTTGATGTGCTGTTAGCAGCAGTGAGTGCACTGCTGCAGGTGACAATGTATTAGTGGTGGTGAGTGCATTACCACTACGAGTGTTAATCGTGAGACATCAGTGCGAGTGATTTGCTGTTATAATTGTTGATGGATAGTGTGTCATTGTGGACGCTGTGAGACGAGCGACGAGTGTGGATTGTGATAGGTCACAAGTGTCGCTTACAGCAAACCACGCGTTGTATGAGCGAGTGTGGGAGCGGTATCTAGTAAGAATACTTTGCACTGCTTACAAACGACGTCGGTGAATGTTTTAAGGCTCGTTTGTGCATAAGTTGGTGCCGGCGTTCTGCGGTTCATTTGTCGGAGCGTACAATGATAGGTGTGTTGGAGCGGAAGCGGGTGCAGGTGGTCGACAACTAGCGGGAGCAGCATAACGGCATTCCTCTGTAAGTCGTATGGCAACTTATCATTTTTTGCTTTCTCTTCGTGGGTCCTTTTGTTCATGACATAGTTTACACAGGATAAGTTAATAACGATTGTGCAGTTGCTTTCAGTTTGTTTTTTTAAAATAAAGTTTGTGTCAAAAATAGTCATTTAGTTGACTTCAGACGAATGTTTGTTATTAACTGGTTAATCATGAAAATTGATCTTATGATTAAGTTGACCTTAGAAGATAGTCCTAATATTACTAGAATCGTAAATCATCAGCTTACTGTAAGGGATTTCGATCATTTTAACAGTGTGTGCTCTAGATTGTTTGCGGATTTTCCCTGTATTCTTTCGATTTCTTTTGCATGTAAAAAATACGGCGTATATGGTGAGACCCGCTTGGAAGGAAATATTTATAAGCAGGACCAGCAGATTAGAAACAGTAATACTTAAGTACGCATTTAGGTATATTTCGATGCCGTCTTTCATGCTATTAATTTTCGAAAAAAAATGAATTAACTCTTAAATATCTCGATTTGTAGAATAAATAAGTTTTTTATCTGCGCAAGTCAAAAGTTCTGCTGACGTACCAGAAAGAGCGAATCTGTAAATCGTCGTAACCGATCGTTTTAACATGCGCCTTTAAAATGCGATTCTTGAATTTTTTGTTGCTGATGATAAAACAATCTCTGATTGCATAAATTTAAGTTTAAAAAAGTGCTTGTACGTATGATGGCAGGAATTCGCCTTAGAGATTTACCAGTATTCGGTGGACAGTCCACTGAATCTGCAGAAGATTTTATGGACAGGTTTAACAGAATTAAGAACTATTTTTCGTGGAGCGATGAACAGTCTTTGGTGCATTTCGGTTTGTGCTTGACAAATGCTGCCTTAAAATGGTTCAAGAACAGCGAATCCAAACTGAAAAAATTTTGCGACGCAGAGCAGGAATTTTTGACAATCTTCGGTAGAAATCTGTTAGACTTAGATATCAGTAAATTCATGTCAAAAAATTCCGCTGTTGACGAACCCTTGACGTACGTATACGGTGTGTTGGATTACATTGCTGCAACCCATGTCAGCGCTGGAGAAGAAGAAAAGGTCAGAATTCTTTTCGAAAATTTGCCGATGCAGCTCAAAGCAGATATGATACAAAATCGTCCCAAAACAGTCGAGTTATTTACTGAGAGGCTGCAGGAAATTCGTAAGAAGCGTCAATATCTAAAAGCTGATGGGGAAGTGCCCGACGATTGTAAAATTTTCCCGCTTTCTAAGATGTTTTGACGTGCTACTGGAAGTTCCAACTAGTTGTTCGCCTAAAAAAAACTAATTCAAAAAAACAGAAATAATTCTTAGCTCAGTTAGCTAATAATTCATAACCACTAGTCTAAGTATGAATCAATTAAATTGTAATTATGCAAGTAATCTTCTTTTGGAGGTGGCGCAATTATCGGTACACCAATAAAGCAAGGGAGGAAACCCTTTATGTACTTTAGCGCTGTGAGTGATTCAGTCGCTTTGCTTAATTCCAACAGTTTTGCTGATTTGTGCCAAAGTGTTTTCTTCGTAGACGTTTAAGGGGTGCATTTTCATAAATATTTAGTTGTGGTTTATCAACAGCGTTTGTCAAAATTAAAAAAAAAACTAATTTTCTTAATAAAAATTTTGAAATTTGGGTCTAATAATTGATTTGCACCGTACAATCGCCGTATGTAAAATCTTTGACAGCGTATAAGCCGTTAGTGATGACTTTTTTTTACAATTTTGTTTTTGGAATCACTGACTTCTGTTCGGAATTTAGTTGAATGTTTTAAAGTTGTGCAACAAAGCTGAAAAGAGAAATAAATGGGGATGTTGTGAGAGAAAGTTGAGTAAATGAAATGGGTCAATATTTTGAGCACACGTTTATTGTTGTTCCAGCTTGCGCAAGCACTGTCGCTAGAATAGCAACATACCAAAAAGTTTCAGAACATTTTCACATCTTTTTTTAAGATATCATCATGTTTTGATACCTTTTGTCTGCACAGGTAAAATATCCACCATGCGTATTGTTTTACACTAGAACGCTTTATTAACATGAACAACAGTTACTTATGCATTGGGACGCCTCTGCATATGTAAATGTCCTTCAGTCAAGACTAAGCAGACAATTTTATCATCAGATAATTCTTGTGTGCAAGCTTGCCGGCAGCCCACACAAGAAAATTGTTGTATAGCGGCAGTAGAAAAGTTTTTCTAAAAAATGAAAAAAATTTGGTGCTCAAGATTTAGATTAAATTAATATTTAAATTACAAAGTATTGTCACACATTCGGCTGGAACATACCTGTCTACTAACGCAATACGAGCGATTAAACATCAACTTTTGGTTATTTATAAATTCTGTGTGTAAGCATGAGTTTAAGAATTTTGTGCACTGCATTAAAAAAAAAGCCAGATGTAGGATTTTAAAGTTGAAATTAGAAAATCAGATTCTTTAAATCGAACGTAATCGGGTCCACGATTTGCTTTTTTTTCTAATCGGATAATTATCTGATAAAATGCGGCATTTCTTCGTACGTTTACGTTGGTTGCGTTGTGCTCGTTTATTTAGGCTTTAGCTATTTAAGGTAAGATATTGTTGCATAATTTTCTGACCATCGAAACGTTTAAAACAGAGAAGCTAAAGATATTAATAGCTACCTTTCATTGTTGCCATCACTAATTAAAGCTCGTTGCACTAGTTGCATATGATCCCTCATGTATGCTTGATTTCTCTTGTCGCACCCGAACCACACACCATTGTTAAGTACGCTCTCAATCATATCATATTGCTCTGCGCTTATTAACGTAAAATAATATTTGATTTTTTTTAAAAAAACGTTCTGGTCGGAAAATTGTAGGAGTTGGTTCTAAGTATGGCGAAACGCAAGTGCAGTACCAAGAATACTTTACCATTGTGAAGCACCGTATGTAAAAAGTACATACGGTACTGTAACCATGGATATGGATCTGTAAGTACACTTTGGTCAGTACAGCAGTTGGGTTAAGGGAATTTTTACGTAGTTCCAATTCTAAACAGCCGGACGACTGCCGGAACAGTCTATAAATTCAAACCTGACCTTTCCAATACAAACGTGCCGAGCGTGAAAGCGCGAGGCTTACCTTGTACTAACAATCATTATGCTTATGATACTCGTACAGATTGCGCAGTGTGCAAATGATACTCGTACCAATAATAAGTCTAGGAGATATTAGTTCTCAGTGTGAAGGTCTAGTAATGGTGTAATCATTATGTGAGTAGGTGAATGTTATACTTGCGTGTAAGGTACTTTGTAGAAGAACTTGTCAACGGAACAGCCTACGCCAACGGAAAAGCCGGCTAACAAGATTCTGCATAGTCCGCGGTTTAAACGTTTCATTCAGCAGCGCCCTAGCCGGAAGAAGCTGCACAGCTGTTTTGTCGCACCAGCGCACAGCCAATTAGCGTGACCAGACGGAAGGAGTATCTACCGGCGGTGCCAGCGGAAGTAGTGCTGCTGCGGTGTCCACGTCTAGTGCGAGTTGCAGCACTAAAGAGACTTGAGCCAGTGCAAGTAACAGCGAGCGCGGGATATTGAGTGCCGTAATTGGTTCGAGTAAGAGCGCTGATAAAACTTGACTTGTGCGAGTGCTAGTGCAGGTGCGGTATCCTTTAAAATTGTGTGAGTGGTGACGTTGGAGCATGCAATGCAGGTGACAGCATTGCGAGTGCTTGTGCGAGTGTTGGCATGAGCGAGCGTGAATTCAGTGCAAGTGTTAGCACTGAGAGTGTCCATGCGAGTTGTGGTATGGGCGAGGTGAAGTCCTGTGCGAGTCAGTGCACAGTAGCGTGTGTGTCCGGCGTGAGTGATGGCGCGGACGAAAGGAGACCCTGTGCGAGTCAGTGTACAGCGGTAGATGTGTCCGGCGTGAGTCATGGCGCGGGCTAGTTGGTTAATGGTGGCAGTTGTGGCACTGGGAAGTCGATATCCAGTGCGAGCGGTGGTTTTGCAGAGATGATGCCGGTCAGTACGACTGCCAACACTAGCGAGTGCAATGTTAGTGTGAGTGGCAGTACTGGCGAGGATGGCATCGGAGTAAACGGCGCGAGTGGTCAGTGTGGTGTCAATGTGAGTGGTGACATTGGCGAGTGTGGTGTCAATGCGAGTGGTGGTATTGGCAGCAGAGTGGTCAGTGCGAGTCGTGGCATTGGCGAGTGTGTGTGCGTGGAGAATACAACATCAACAAACATGACGATATGTTGCGGACGTGTCAGGAGTTGTTAACCGGATACGTAGACCGGATGGGAGACTCATTACCATTTCCGGCGGAGTTTACATGGATGGCGGATGAGTTGGCCCGGATTCGCGTGCAGTTAAGAGCATTAGTCCCACATGGAGCGCGGTTTACCTTGGAGTCACCAACCGACATCTGCTACGGACGCTACGTAGTGTACGATTTCGATAAGTTCATCTATGGACAGTTTCTTTACTACCGTAGAGACGACGGCGCGATGCGTTATGAGAGCGAATACGGCTGTGTGTACAAAGAGTGTGGCGCCCAGAAGGAGCTAGTGTTAGTGGGAGAACATCCACGATTTTTTAATCCGTTTAAATGGTTTGTGGAAGAGGAAGTTCGCGATACGTACGGACCGCGCTTGTATCACAGTACACTCCCGGAGATACGCCTTCAATACATCATGCGGGAGGTGACGGAGCGGAGAGCGCAAGTTGCAGCGGATGCGGCGCCATACTATAGTGGCATAATGGAAACGCTGCACTTTGCGGATCTGCTAGTGCGATGGGGGAGCGCGCCGGAAGTTGTGAGCGAACTAGACGATGATGCCGGTTATCACCAAACGCCGGCTAAGTCAAGTGCGAATGCGGTAACAATGCAGCCTGCACCGGTAGAGGAGATGGACACAGATTCGGTGGATACCGTAGCGGAAAGGGGCAAGTGCCATCCGAGTTGAGGGATGGTGGTCACCTTCTGGGACGGTCGGACTCGAGTGTCTGGACGGATTGCGGAGGGCGATTGAGTGTTAAAGCGACCCATGACGAGGACGTCATGATCCATAGGAGAGGCGTGTTGCGCGAGTGTATACCGCAAGCGTGTTCTGTGGGTCAGGAGCAGCATGCATTATGAATCACGTGCATATTCATAGCCATAACGGGCGTGCTTACATTGTATACATTTATGGATGCGGTTGGATGCACAATATCTTGTTGTGGTAAGCAAGCCAGAGGTTGTGGCTTGAACGATAACGGCAAATGATTGAGCGTGAAGAAAGGAATGAATCATTGTGTAAACCAATAGTGTGTCTTTGTTGTCTGCAATGTTTTATCTCTCGTAACATGTTTTGAGTGCCTGGCTAAAAAAGTAGTGTGTGATGAAGTTGTCAAATGATTTAGTACATCTCCATCCAGCCTCGGAACAACTTCTCTTGGAATATCTGCCTTTATCTTTGCATGCCATTTTGTTAGCATTCGAGTTGTTGTCTGCTAATCTGCATTAAAGGTCATCGGGTCGAGTCAGCCGCTGTTGTTTAACGTTGTAGTTAGTGGTAGATAAAGGTCATATCCACCGAGTTTCAGCTAACCTTTAGTTACGCGACAGAGTGATAAGGCTGGTAAGGGTAAGCGCAACCATGAGTTATGATATTATAAATAATTCAGGCGGTAATACAAGTAACAGTGTATGCGTCACAAACGGTCAAAAGCGGTTCCTGACTTTAGAACCCGCGTAGCATGTTTCGTTACGACAATGCTTGAAAACAAATTTGCAAAACATATATCCAGCACTTGCTCAAAAGCTTCAGAATGTTGTGAATTTTGTTGTGAATATTCTGAACTGTACCGCTACAAATAAGTAAGTACATATCAGCTACGTGAAAGCGAATTTTGTAAATTCACCTGAACTTTCTGTGAATACTGGAGCTTGTATTTCTTTACGGTAAGAATGGTGAGTGAGTCGTTACAGTAAAAGCGGTGAGAGATGTTTCACGGTAACGCAACATGGTACAGTATTTTGATAGTCATTACGACTTGTTACGGTATGCCTCGCAACGGCAACAAAAAAACATTAAGAAAACACCACCTGCACCAAGCAAAATTCCCGGACAGGACCCTAAAAACAGACCCTCCATACTATTTGAATGGCAAGTTCGTGAAAAATGCCCCGGTTGTTCTCCGCATGTCGGTTCTCCAAAACGCACCAACCGGGGCGGGCGAAATTCCGGGACCGGGTTCCAAAAAACGGGCTCTCCATACTATATGTATGGCGGGTTCGTGAAAAATGCCCCGGTGGTTCCCCGCATGTCGGTTTCTCCAAAACGATCCGCCCGGGCCGGTCTGTGTGAGTGTACCGGGTCCAAATTTACGATCTCCTATTCACTTACTGCAGCAGGTTCGTCAAAAATAACCCGGTTGGTTTTTCGATTTTTTGACTACCTGGACCCCGGGGACCCAGCTCTCCGCATGTCGCACCGCAAATTAAAAACGCTCGCTCGCTTCGCTCGCTCGCTTGATAAGTAGTAACCATTAACAAATATTGTTGATGAAAATATTAACAGAAATAGTTTTGTCAGCTTGTTGATAAGTTCTAGTTATAGTTTTAGCACGACTCACCAATGGCTTGTGTGCACTTGGATTTTCTTCCACAGGCTCATCAACATTCATGTCTTCGAGTACCTGAGGAGAATCTAAATTTTATTTGGAACTGTTTATTCTACTTAAGTTATAAAAAGGCATACCACAATCCGGCCGTCCAGCGCACACCGGTTTCCTGCGCCGCCGTACTGACTGGGTAAGTCCTATAAAACGTTTCGGCTTTTAAAATTGTTTGGTTTATCATGCGACAGCCGTGGTTATAATGTGGTATTACAAGCATCTATCTTACTGATCACAAAAACACTACCTTGCTATTGCACTTCTAACCTGGGCAGACCAAGTAAGACAGGATTGATAAAGTTACAGTTAGTTGCTATCTACCTTACAGATCGAAAAAATAAGTCTTTGCTATTGTATTTTTAGCTTGGACAGACCGGATAAGTCATGCCTGTAAATATCTCAGCTAGTTGTAATCAGGCATTTCGATCAAGAGAGAGAGAGAGAGAGAGAGAGAGAGCAAGTCACACGTGACGCCAAGCTACGGCTGAGTTGTTTTTGCCTTGACTTTAAGTATAACATTATTAGAATCAACATAAATTTATTGTTAACAATGCAGATTTTACGCATAAAATCTATTATTATGAACATTTACTTTTCTAGATAGAAATTATTTTAATACTTAGGTTTGTCACTTTCTCCCTTCAGTAATCCCTTCAGTAAAAGTCGCTGCGCTGTCTTCTCAGTCGGCAGCGGTCAGTACGTAAGGGGGAAACTGCCATGGCCCCTCGGCAAATATGGTGTCTGCATCCAGGCGGTCGGCACCCGTAATAATATAATGATCCATGGTAGAAGTGCATCGCACTTGCGAGAAGCTAAACTGAATGTGCAATGTTTTCCCAAGGCTCCGAATTTCCTATTAAGGATCAGTATGTGGCTTATACTGTCTGTACGTACAAGTCCGAAAGGACACTCGACCTTGAGCATCACTACAACCACGCGAAATACTTACCTGTACATTGACTGCACGAACCAGAAATATTTCCTGCTCTAAAACTACGAGCGTGCGGTGCTACTGTGCGTATATTTTATACCGTGTCATGTATTGAACGAACGGCATAACTTTTATTATGTCCACTCGGGACAGCAGCAAACAACTATCTAAACGCTAGACATGACAACAATAACGGACAACAACACTACCGTTGCTACGGCACATTAGCCATAGGCCATTATCCATCTCACGAGAGACTCGTACAACCTTTGTACGAGTACCTACATACACTACATACCGGCAGTTGTGTACTGCTAGGTTGTACTTCTTTAGCGCAAATACAAGAATTTTTTGATTTGATAAAATCATTACAGATTTTGTGAAGCAAAAAGGCTTGAAACTGAATACCAGGTTGTAAAAACTGGCATTCATTTTCTGTACAATTCGAAAACACCTTTGCCGTAGATAAAGCACACTGCAAGCCAAAACAACTTGTAATCTTTAGGAATGAAAAAAGCTACTTTTGATTTTCAATTTAAAACTCCAAGTTTGTTATATATTTCTGGCCCAACCATTTCCGGTAAATCGACGTTCACCATGCGACTTTTACAAACTATTCCTGATAATTTATCACCCACACGGCCTCACCCATACGCATCGTGTACATTTACGGTACATGGCAAGAGGCATTCAATAACTTTAATAAATCCATAGAGCTATCATCTGGTTCAGATAAAATTTTGGACAATGAAAACTTTTTCGACAGAATTGTGCCAACACTTCTAATTCTTGATGATCTTATGGAAGAGATATCAAAAACGGCCAAATGTTCAACACTTTTCACGAGAGATGTGCATCACAAAAAAGTAATTCGCAAAATTTAAATAAACAGGGTAACAGCATGCGAGACATATCGCTTAATTCCCAATACTTAATTTTATTCAAGTCTGTGCGTGATGTGCAGCAGATAAAAGTACTTGCACGACTATTTGGTATGGCACACTTATGTGAAGCATATAAAAACGCTAAAAAGGAGTCGTTTGGATATTTAATAATTATTTTACGGTCAGATACCCCGATAACGTCAGACTGCAGTCGGATATATTCGAGTTCCAGAAAAATCTACGCCAAAATGAATCCCAAAGATGTACTGAGTATAGTACATGCTTTAGAAATTACGAATCTGCGACAGCGACGATACTGTTTTCTGGTTGCGTCTAAAAAGCAGATTTATTATAAAAAGTTTGTCAAAACTTACTGAAGCAGCCGTCTGCTTAAGTGAAATTGTTTTAGCCAAAGCACGCCAACTTGCACCGACAATTTAAGGCTTAGCAAACCAAAAGCTTCCCCAGGATAGGAAGCGAAAACTTTTACAAAACGTGGCGGTTTTTCATCGGCAATACTACCGAGTCTAGGGACTCTAGTTGCATCCTTCTAATCAAAATGAAAACTTACGTTCTTGTTCTGGAGGCCGAGTTTAGGTCAAGTTCTAAATGCTAAGCCACTTCGTGGAAGAAGGCTGAAGAAATACGCAGTGCTGTGACTCAAGATTTACTGGCTCGCGCTGCGTATCAGCCCAAACCCGAACCAGCCGCTATAAAATAGGTCAATACGCCACACCCACTTCAAGCGCTGTACTACGCTGTTACGGTACTCAGGCAACGCCCCTGCTGACTGACGAGACATCGCAAATTAGTGAACCGCCGATTGTACTGTATGTGCAAGGTGAACCCGTGGACATACAGAGAAAATCTACTATCCAATATCTTGATCGAAAGCCCCTTGCACAATACATAGAACGCGATCCTGTCATACTGTACATCGAACGTGACCAAGTTGTACAGTACGTACACGTACCCTGAAAAGCTCTAGTTAATTTTTTGCTGGCCTCTACTACTGCACCTATCGTGATAAAGTCGGTTGTGGTTTCTGTACATGGTTCGCACGAGACTGACCTGGAGATGAATTTCTGCCCAATTAACATAAACGCGAGGCACCCAACTGCCCGGTGAACAAAAGTCAAGACGTGGTTGGCCTTTCCCCTAGTGCTAGCCTACGAACTTCCTGCATGACAGATATGGAAAATCGTTTCGCTACATTTGCCGGATGGACAAAGATTAAACACCCGCGGGAGATGGCTTTAGCCGGATTTTTCTTCACAGGGACAAAGGACCGCACAAAACGTTTTCAGTGTGGTCACCAAATCGAGGACTAAGTGCCCGACGATACGCTTTGGGAAGAGCACGCCCGCCATGCTCCAGACTGTACCTTAGCAGAAGCGCACAAGGGCGAACATTTTATTATCGAAACTGTTCAAAAATTCAATTGCGAATCCGAACTTCTCTCGAGCGAAGCGTCAAAGAAATACGTAGAGCAAACTTGTGTTAATAAAGTGGAGTGTAAAGTGTGCTATTTGTGATGGTGTTAGAGAACTGTTTCGACCATGTGGTCATGCTGTGTTTTGTAGGCTCTGTTCGAATCGTTTGCATCACTGTCCTGTCTGCCGCGCTAATGTAACTGAACGCTACTCGTTGTTTCGCTACTAGCTTGTACACTGTTTTCGAATAATGCATCAAAATTTATTATTCAAAGAAAATCAATCAAAGAAAGGGGAAAAAATTCTCAACTATGACGTCGTCAGCCTGTATCCTTTCGTCAAGAAGAAAAAGCAGTACCCTATCGGTCACCCAGAAATCATTGTTTCAGATTTTGAAGATCTCAAGGAGCACAACGGTCTGGTGCGCTGTAAAGTGCTGCCGCTTCATAAGTATCGGTATCCTGTGCTGCCCCCGACCATTAACAAGAAGCTTGTCTTCGCAACTGTGCGGCGACGGAAAGCAAGGAATTCTGCCGTCTCACAGACGCCGAACGCTGTCTTGATGGCTTCCGGACCACATCCGAGCTGCACCACGCTCTCGACCGCGGATATACTCTGCAGACGGTATATGAAGTATGCCACTGGTAGAAAGTGGAGGCCGTCGTGTATACTGCGTTCATGAACAAATTGTTCAAAGCCAAGATGGAGGCCTGCGGATTGCCGAGTTGATGGAGGTTGCAACGGCAGAAAGCCGACTTCATTCGTCAAGTCAAAGAGCGGGAAGGTATTGATCTTGATTCGGAGGCCATGATTTACGATGCCAGACAACGCAATGTGGCAAAAAACTGTCTAAATAGCTTGTGGGGCGAGCAGGGTCAACGGGACGAAATGTCAATAACAAAGTTCATTACAAAGTGAAATATGTTATGAGCTTGATTCGCTCCAAGGCGGTCGAAATCTTGGATGTGTTTGTACCGTCAAGGTGACGACCGTACCGTCAAGGTGACGACCGTCAAGGTGACGACTACAACGAAGGTAGCAATGCAACCAACGTTGCGGTGGCCGCGTTTACGACAGCCCATGCCGCCTTATGTTGCTGACCCTGATGCAGAAATTGGACGACCAACTCGTGTACTACGACACTGACTCCGTCGTATTCCTTCATCGCCCCGGGGACAGGAAACCGGAAACAGGGAGCATTATGGGTGATTGGGATGACCAGTTGCAGGCTGGCGAAAGCCATATCGTGAAGTTTGCGTCATGCGGTCCGAAGGTCTACAGCTACGAAACCGACACGGGCCGAATCGAACTTAAGGTACACATACTCTACTTGTACTTTGTGTACTCGTACTTTTGAATAAACTGATGATATACATATTGTATCATTCCAAGGGGATTGCGAAAAATGGATGCACTGAGGATATCCTGGATTTTGATGAAATTACAAAATCCTCTACGGGAACGGGGAAGGCACTGGACTTTGATGAGTTACAACGCCTTCTGGGTGGTATCGACAGCCATGTGCAGGTCATCTACCCGCATTTCATCAAGCGGAACGGCAAGACACAGAAAATCAGTACTGTGCAGTTATTTAAAAAGCTGCCGATGGTTTACGATATTTGCGATCTCATTCGCAAAGCTTCGTTTGGAAACGGCAGGGGATTTCTGTGATATGTTTTCAAATTATAAGACTTCATTTCCGAGGTTGACCTCCGGTTTCATTACTGCTACAGTATGTTATCCAACGAGCTGTTATTGTCATATCAAGCGCTACAGTGCAACAGTTGAGGTCCTCGAACCTTGAATGTCGATTAACGAAGGCTTTTTTTTAAAAAAACATTCGTAACTGTCTTGGATTGCATAGTGGATGTGAATAAACAGGTATCCTGAAGTACTTTTAGATTTTTTATTCTATTGTAAATATTATTGTAGTATGGTTCGACCAAAAACAAGAAATCAGGTTTTGTTTTGCCAAGGTGATACTGGGATTAGCAGAATCATAGCTGTTTGACTAACTGCTGCAAATTTAATTAGGGCGCGAAAGATTTTCGACCCTGTATATACGACTTTGTGAGGCGTGTCTACCACATTCGATTGGTTGGCCTGACAAGCTTACAGGGATATTCTACGCAATTTAAAACCAAAATTAAGAGACTCCGCGCAAATTGCGCGGAATAAATAACAGATGGATTATTCAGTTCAAAAAACTAACTGTTTTTTGAACTACTCCTAAAAGTATAGATATGAGGAAATCATAGAATTATTATGTTACTGCTAATATATCTGTAATGTCACTGGACTGCCAAGTCAACCCTAGACGGGGCTCGTGAGCATAAGAAAGTTTTCCAATTTTTTTCCCGGAAATGAACCGGCTTTCAACTTTGCTCTACAGAACGAATCCTTCGCACCATACCAGTAAACAATCAATCAACTCGTATCATTCAATATTTAAGATTATTTGCCCAGTTGCAAAATAGTAGCTCAGTAATTTAGATACAGCTTACCTATCTGCTCATTTTTACCATCGCGATTCGCGCGCTCAGCCGCGCTGTTTCGAATTTCAGAGTAAGTAAAGTAATGTACAAGTAAAGTACTGTAAAGTATGTTGGTTGCCTCGTTTGCTGCTCCGCGAGCTCCGCTCGCGCCGCAGCTCGGCGTCGCCGGCGGCTCCGGCTTCTGTGAAAAACTTAAAAAACTATGGGTAGTCCTAATAAGTGGACATGGACGGACGGCAGGACAGGCCGGACACTGGCTGGACCAAGCCGAGGACGCTGGACAGGACGGACACCGCACGGCCTGGCACCGGGACACTGGACGTGCGCGGACACTTGTTCGTTTAGTTCTTAGTAACTTCAACTAAACTCGAATTCTCTAAGCAGTCTATCTTGTTAAGCGGTGAGGTAAGCGGTCACAACTGTTATAATACTGTTATGCATTGTAGGCAAGTGCTCAAGCTGAGTTGCTAAGCAGAAGCGCATCGTGCAAAATGGTGACCATTAGGCTTTATACTGCTGTTTGCGTCTCAGAAACCATTTACGAGAACATTTAAAAACGAAATACGATGTTATTTTAAAAAGGATATAAAAAGCATTTTATCATGCTGCATTCCTCCCGGAACCAATAACAGATTTTATCAAAGAACCGTGAGCTGCATTGGCTGCCGGCTAAAACTAGGTGATAGCTTAAAATTCTAAAGTGAAAAAATAAATCAATGGAGAATTCAACAGCACCAAAACGTCTTAGTTAAAACTGCATAGCACACAGAAGAAATACGGCGTCTACTTAGCCGGTGCCGAAACTTAATAAACTGCAGACCACAGGCGTTAATAAACTGCAGACCACAGGCGCCCCTCGTGCATCGCACTCAAGCGAGATTTCACGGAACTGCTTGTCACAAAGGTGCAATCCTGAATACTTTGGCATCTCGATATTTTTATGGCCGTCCATAAGGCAGGATTTTTGAACGTAAAAATATGCGTTTCCCGATTTAGACTGCTTGTTTTCGCCGGTTTCGAAGAATTTCCGTTTCCCGCAAGTCACTAAAACGAGGTCGAACGGTGGAGCAGGCAGCACATCTTTTGCCTTACGAAACGGTCGATCACACCCGCTGCAATTTGTCATACCCGGATTGCACTGGCCCATAAACCAAACCTCAAATTCCGTTAGGTTTGGCTGAGGTTTTTCCGCCAGGGGCTGCACTAAAATCTTTTCCCATAAAATGTCCCTGTGCAATATCGGGTCATAAGCAGGTTCGGATTTGGTTGGGCTCGTACTTGCCGCCGATTCGGATGCAGTAATGTCCCTTTTAGGACTGACTGTGGATGGCTGTGTCAAAGTTTGGCTGGGAACGATCTCTGAAACTGCAACTGAGCGGACTGCAGCGCCTCTTCTGATGGATGTGCTCCCGTGACGTTTAAGTTCTTCAGCCAGACCAAGCGTCTGTGTCTGTAAAGATCGTCTGGCGCCTCCCGTTTCTTCAACTGCGGCTGCTGGCGCGCCCTGAGCTTCTTCTGCGGTGGCCTCGGCTTGCCCTTCCTGTGCCGATGGTCCAGCTTGAACCTCTAAGTGAGGCGCTGTTGCATCTTGATTTTCTTGTGTTGTGATTTCCCACAGGGGCCTAATTTTTCACCATAGAACACCGTTTTCAGTGCACCATTTTCCAGCCTCTTGGTGAGTCTGAAGTGAGCACCGTCTGTTTCCGCACGGTGTCGCATAATACTGATCATCGTGTTCCTTAAGACAGTTGGATCGTCCCGATCCTTTTGGGGTATCATGTAATACATTCGTTCTAGCGCTGTCTGATTTGCGGTACGGGCGCTGTCCTCTGATACATCCCATGGTGCATACGAAATCGGATCTCCCGTTATTGGATCCACTATGACTCCTGTAAGCATTTCCGGTGGTCCCTCGTCCATGTCGAATTTCAGGGTCATCTTCCTACAAGTCGCATCCGTATAATTTAGGGTTGATTCATAATCATCTAGTGTTTCTTTCTTTCTTTCATCCGATTTACGAATATGTACTACTGAATATAAATTATTTCGAAATGCTTGTTCGGCCAGTTCATAAGCCTGTAGGCAGTGAACCCAGTGAACGCTAAAGCCATCCATACAGTGCTTGCCTAGCATGCTGTATGAAAAAGTGCGGAATTCACTTGGCACCACAGTAATACACATTTCGGAATTTGCGACAAGCAAACGGCCAGTACCCATGCTATAGATAAAAACACAGCCGTACTTTGCTATTGCTTTATTCGGCTAGTTGTTTCGAAAACGGCTCGGTTTACATGTTCAGCAATGCATTAATCAGGTGACAGACAGAACATTCTGTGCAAAGTACGGTAATTCGTTTCACGCAGAGTTACAATGGAGGCTATAACACTGCAACAGACAGATCGTATGCAGCAGCTCGCAAACGCGAGCGCCAGCTTTATTTAAGCGCAATGGCGCTAACCGGCTCGGGCAGAGCAAGACGTTGAACAGAACCAGACTAAGAGAATTCTAAACAGGTAGACAGCAAGCACATCTCTAGGGAAGGCGCTAATCCTCTGCTTCGACTGATCTCCCTGTCTCCTTCCATTTGGCACGATTGGTGCTGCGGACATCACAGGCCTTTCAGTCCAAGCCGTTACTGAGTAGCCAGGGTGGTATTGTGATCCTCCATCTCCCGTGCCCGTCTCCTTGGTGGTATTGCTGCCTCAGCCAAGCACTTCGCACACAGGCCTTGCGGGCCGTGCACTCGCAGCCCGAACTCAGAGTGGTCACCCATCTAAGTCCAAACCGCGCTCGATGTAGACTATCTTTCAAAACCCGAAGGTTTATCCATCTTGCCACAACGAGTGTGCTCAATCTTGCCACAACGAGTGTGCTCAACGAGTTTGTCGTCGTGCGTCTGAGACAGATGTTTACCTCTTTCACCTTGCGAAAAACTGCACCCGGGATGACCGTCCACGGGTAGACACTGGGCAGACCAAATTCTCCCTTCTCCTGTAACTCTTATTTTGCCTGTCGCATGTGCATGTGCACTTGCGGCCTACCGATTGTCATTTTTGGGAGTCGGGCCCGTCTCTCTGTGACCATGCCCGTTGCTGGTTAGCACAGTCTTAATTGCTTTTTAATTACTTTTAATGGCCTGTGCTCACGATTTGAGGGAATGGGTACTAGTTTAGGTGCTTATCGCAAATCAGGCATTAACTAAGCTCATGTGGTATGTGAACATAAACAGCTTCCAGATTTCTGTCTCTAAACCATAAACATGCAATATCCTAAACATCAGTACCACCTTTTTCAACATCATTTTGCACAGAAAACAAATTAACACTACTCGCAACTTGCGAGTCGCAAGTCATGTTCTTAGTCATCGAAAATTTTGGACTTTAACCGCATATCAGTACGACAGTACCAATGACAACCGCCCGTGGAAACCTTGCAACTTTAAACCGGTCGAACTACTGCGAACGGCAGCTCCTTGAGAAACAGTTTTGGGGCAGTTCCATACTCGCAGACTTTGCTAGGTCTTCTTTGCTACATCTCACTTTTTCTGACGCCATTTGCTTGTGAGAAATTTATAATTTCATTCAAGAATCCAGACTACGGAATAACACGTGGTCACGATTTAAGAATTTTCCTCCCATCGCAACAAAGTTGCCCAAAACGCTTTTGGCGGTCAGTGGTGGGGTGGTCAGTTTTGCAGTGGTGAGATTTCGAATTTGGTTTCTGTGTTAAAGTTTTTCTAAATTGTATTTCAAACTTTTGTTTTTGTCTAAAAACAAATCTACGAAGTATGGGCTATTGCAAGATACGTAGACATGGAAGTTTGGTTCACTGGATCGGGCTGGAGAACTCGACAGAGTGGGGATTTCGTTAAGGCTTACGCGATTAATCTGCACCGAGCGCAAAGCGCGAGGTGCTACTCTAAGCCTTTGTCAAGCGGTGCACGCATTCATAGCATTCCATAGCAGAGTATACAGTACGCTTCCCGTAGCAGAGTTTGTCCGTCGCCACGAAAAGTGTCAGTCACGCCATTCCAATTCCACAACTTTTCATTTCCATTGGCAGTGGTATTTCATAGCGTACGCGCTGTTTTAAAGATGTCATTAACATCGTTTTTGCTGATGGTACTGGACCTTAGCCACACTCCGTGTAGCTAAATGGATGGATCTTCGGATTTTGAAAGATAGCCTACATCGAGCGCGGTTTGGATTTGGATGGGTGACCACTCTGAGTTCAGGCTGCGAGTGCATGGCCCGCAAGGCTGTGTGCGACGTGGTTAGTCGGCATCAGCGCTGACCGTACTGAGTGGCGTGTACGTTTCTTCGACGCCTGGGCTTAAACGGATCCTCCATGGTTCAACTCGCTCGTCGCATCAGGATTAAACACCCCGCTCCATTCCTCATTCAACTGCGGATACGGCCGGACGATACGGATCTTGTTGTCTATAGCGTTTAGTCTGCGTGCTTTATACACGTTTACGTCAATGCTTAGCCATTGTCTAGTGTGCCAGTGCATGGGTCTAATAATGCTTGCAATTCTGAGCTGTGTTGTATCATATGCCTTCTGTAGCGGAGTTTGGTAATGAGCGTGTGTTGTGTTCGGCCAGGTTTAAAATTCCCATGCTGTGTGTGCAAAACACAGCAGGTTAATGGGTTACCTGCTACCGAGATGAAACTATAAGCGCGCAATAAAACTTGGTGTCGTTAAAATTTTAGCACGAAATTTTCTGGTCGGAATTTCGAGAAAAACAATTTGTTTTTATCCACAGCGAAATCTTTTTTGAATGTTTTTCTAAACGTAGTGTTGTCAGATGTGACACAGAGGCAACGAGGAAAATCACCTCAGGAAACCTGAGGAAAATCAGAAGGGAGCAATCACCTTTATTGAGTATCAATAAAGCAACCACAAAACCAACAAAAAGCCAATGCGGAAAAAGCTGATGGAAAAGTAGCTGCCAGCGAGCTCATGTCAAATCGTGATAATAACCGTGTTGCGGCGATCTTTCAAAATTTAAATATCACAGAACGACCGTCACATCACAACCGCTGTCGCGTGATATGAAGAAGCATCTCTGGCCTTCTTTTTACCAGATCCTTGCGAAACGAAATCACATATAATCAGCACAATCACGTACAGAAAAGGTAGTAAAAGAAAGGAAAGTAAACTGTCCCATTCATGTGGCAACTTAGACAATATGCATTTTGACCAGTCTGACCAACTCTGCCCTCTCCTGTCTTTTGATAGGAAGCAGAGAAATTACCAGGTGATCAGGACCTATCGGCTCAAAAAGGCGAATTGGGCAGGGATGCAGAGCTAAACAGCGAACGGCTATCACACAAGAATGGTTCTGATTCAGACCGCTTGCCATTTTTATAGCACTTGCGATGATAAGCATCGGTGATATGTGACGGTTTGAGAGTCATCGCAACACGGTTAGTGAGCGGCGTGCTGCAGCTGCGTATCAGCTGAGGCCGCAAAGCATGGATTAGCTCGTAAGCGCTGGGCATCGCCCCCACGAGTGCAACAGCAACGCTGATAGGTCGGCGTAGACAAAGTAAACGCTGAGTAATCAGTGCGTAGCGCGGCACGAGTGGCGTGGCCACCTGCGTGCGGGCGACAGAGCACAAGCCACGAGAGGTGTGTACCGCCTAGAGTGAGCGCGGTCTCTGACATGCCTCTGGGCGGGAGTGGGAGCTCCTGCGAGCACCTTCCCGACTCTGCCCCTGGCCAACCCGATAGGGTGCCAGGATCCGATACCCGGTAGGGCCGGATGCCACTTTGTCTCTTTTGCCCGGTAGGGCCGCTGCGGTGCATGCACCGAACGGCCGAAATCTGGAGTGCACTCGGTGTGCTGGGGTTCCAGTGTAGTTTGGTGAGGCTTCTTCGGTCGGTGAAGTAAAAAATAAAGATTTATATGGCTCATAGTTAAACATCGAAGTAAAAAGATCACAATTCCAGAGATCCCAAAGCCAATTCTTTTGGTTAGAATGCTAAATAAAAACATTAATTTCTTTGGTTAATAAGTCTAGAAAAACCAGGTGTGGTTAAAAAACTAGATAAAAACACTTATTCCGACTAGGCTTTGACCACAGGGCAGGTTCTGTCCACACGGGTCCTAGTCAACGGTCCGCTTTATCCGGTAGGATTGGCCTGGTCTTGTAGATCCGGGGCGACGGTTTCCAGAGATATCCACAGTGTCCAGTGAAGAAAATTCAGTTGTGCGGTGTATGGAAGGCACTGTTGCATTCGCAAGGACGGTTTGTCCCCTTCCTAGTTTATGAGTGTGGTGGACCGGTCCCGGTTGGGTGGTCCATAAAAGGTTTATGGTTAAGGCCTCTGGGCAGGAGGCAGGAGTGGTGCACTACAGGCGAGATGGTGTAACGGACCAAACCCGTTAGGGCGGTCCAAACTCAGGCTAAAATTCTTTCAAGTCCGGATGGGCCATAATGGTAAATTTTCTAAGTCCAATGACCGAAATGGTGTGATGGGCCAAACCCGTTGGGACGGCCCAAACTCGGTCTCTTGCATGTCTTAGGCGGGATACGGGCTCCCATATGACGGGGCCTTGCCTCCGGCGGTTGCGGGAGTAGAAGTCCTGTGTAACAGTCTCTGGCGTTACGATGTGGACTTAGTCGTTTTTTTCGATGGGCCACACCGTTTGGCGGGCCAAAATAGATTTAGTCGTTTTTCGATGGGCTATGCCGTTTGGCGGGCTAAAGTGGATGGCGGGCCTAAGTGGCGGGCCGAAATGGCGCGCCTAAGTGGTTCGAAGATTCGTTGAATCTGGTCCGTCTCAGTGGCCGTAGGCCGTGAGTTGGCTGCCTTCGTTTCCTAAGACCGTGGCCATAACAAAAATTTAATGGCTTCTGACGAAAACATCAGGTTGGCCGGGCCAAACTCCAAAAGATTAAGTTGTGGGCGCCGGTAGGCGTTTACCACGAGGAGCCGGTCTGCTGACTGGGGAATCTTCAGTTTTGCCTCCGGGCTGGAGATTCTTTGGCTTTGCCTCTGGATGGTTGGTGGTAAAATTTTTGGCGTTGCATGCAAACGTGGGTGTACCACAACTTCTATGCGGCTCCCACGAACTCTCTGATCCCAGTTGCCTGACATAGCAACTGGACCCGTGAGCCGCATATGGTCCGTTAGACACATAGCGGGCCTGGTCCAACTTCTATGGGCCAGGCTTGTCCACGGCTTGTCGCAACTTCAATGCGGGCCATGGCTTATCCACGGCTTGTCGCGACTTCTATGCGGGCCGTCGCCATCTTTTGGGCGCTGAATCCCTTCCCTGCCGGGGAACTTAGCGTCGGCCAAGTTCGGTCCGGTGGACTCCGTCGGACGGTCTGGGATGGCCAGGCCAAATTCATGATCCCAGCCGCTAAGCCAGAGCCAATCCGGTTAAGATCCAGGTATTAAGGTCTGGTTAAGTCTGTTATGTCTGTTATGTTATGTCTGTAATAGTTATATATTTAGAAATAGGGGTATGGATGATGTTAATAGTAATATTAATAGTAATATGTTTCAAAATAGGGGGTCCGACTATTCTAACATCCGGGAAACCACATTTCCATCATCATCGAGAACTTTAAAAGACCTTTGAGCAAATGTTGTAAATATATGTTTTGAGGAAAATCACGAGATTCATAGGATTCCTTCAAAACCGAGGATGGTGGTGAACGCAGCGAACCAACAACCGAACCACCTGAACCAATATACCATTTTGTAGAGCGCGTTGAGTTGAGTTAGATCACGGGGACCAAAGGTCACCAAAAGGTCACCAACCATAGTTATGAGCAGAAAACGGTCACGTGACCACTGAAACTAAGGGAAGGAAAGGTCGCGCAACCAAAATTCTTATCCTTTTAGAATCAGGAAGAGAAACGAAACTGTCCATAAACAATTTGGCAAAGTATCTTTGTTCTGCAGGTTCATTTGGTAGCCACGCCCACGGTAACGGGCTTCCGTTACCGGAACGGGTTACCGTTACCGTAACGGGTTACCATTACCGTAACGGGTTACCGTTATCGTAACGGGTTAAGGTTACCGTAACGGGCTACCGTTACCGTTACCGTAAATGGTTACCGTTACCGTAACAAAGCCGTATAGGATCATCAGTGCTAAAGAAACCGAAGGCGGAGCCGGTGGCGACGCCGAGCTGCGGCGCGAGCGAGCGAAGCGAAGCGAGCGGAGCAGCAAGTGAGACGAATGGACTTTTTACTTCTCTTTTTGACACACTCTTCCTCTGCTTTTCAATTTGATTTAAACTTTAACGTTAGCACAATCAACATTCAACTGCAACAAAACTTTAACAAATAAAAGTAAGCGTATTTAACGCTTACCAGAGAGAAAACCTTATGGGCTCAATGCGAACGGTCCAATACCTATTACATACACCGGTATTCACCGCAGGTGAATTTCGGGGCCTCGCTCTCACGAGGCTTGCATATACTAGTAATATAGATCATAATCACCCCCCACGGCATCTTCGTCTATCGGTGAAACCAATTTTTTATTAACATTCATAAAATTCCAAGACTTTTAAGGGTATGTTATAAATATATGTTTTGAGGAAATTCTCGAGATTCTTAAAGGTCACTCTGAAACAAGGATTTTGGTGAACGCAGTGAACTTACAATCGAACCACCTGAACCGATAACCTAATTTGTTGGCCAGGTTGAGTTGAGTTAGACCATCGAGGTTAAAGGTCACCGAAAGGTCACGGGACATGATTATAAGCAGATAACGGTCACGTGACCACTGAAACCATGGTAAAAAAAGGTCACATGACCAAAACTCTTTGCTTCTAAGAATCAGCAAGAAAAACTAAACGAAACTGTCTATAAATAATCTGGTAAAATATTTGGTTCATTGGGTTCACTTCGATACCACGCCCATAATCATTCGAACTTCAATACCGTTACAGTAATGTGTTACCACAGTGAAACTAGGTCAAACAACTGGAATAAGTATTGAAAAGTCAGAAATAGCAAAAACCGTTACCGTTACCACTGATACCACCCTTACCCTGCGTTACCAATTGTTACCCGGCGTTACCATTGTTACCTAGCGTTACCTAACCGTAAAAACCATGGGTATTACCGCTACCGTTACTTACGCTGCCACTTTTACAGTGGCAGCGTGGGTAACGGTAACTGCATGAACTACGCTGCCATTGCGGGTACCGTATAGGTTACTATTACGGGTTACCATTATGAGTTAGTTACGATTGCCTGTTGTTTTAGCGAGCAGAGCAGCAAGCTAAACGAAAGCACTTTTATCAATATGATTTCATTTTTGTTTGCCATTTTCACTGCTAGCATAATGTTCACTGTTATCGGTTACCGTAATTGGTTACCAATACGTAATGGGCTACGCAATGGATTACGTTAACGTAATGGGCTACCATTACCTTAATCGATTATCATTACCCGCTACTCTAACGATACCGAAACAGGTGACCGTTACTATCAAAATCGAAGGCGACGCCAAGCTGCGGCGCGAGCGAGCGCAGCGAAGCGAGCGTAGCAGCAAGTATAACGAAAGGACTTTTTTGTCGTTTTTTTGTTCTTTTTCTTCTCTTCTCAGTTTTTGTGTCGCTTTCTTTAAGATAAAAATTAAAAAGTGAAGCTCTAAGAGAGAATTAAGAATTGAGCTTTAATTTTAAAACTGAAACAATCTTTTGTATTCGACCAGTTTTTCTGATTGTACCCGAAAACGTCAAATATCGACAGCTCATTCGAAGAAAATGTTGATAGAAGTTTTATGAACCCGGATAAAATTTTTTCAATATCAGTTTAAGATTATATTTTTTAGTTATCAACAAAAATAATGAAGCAACAATAGATAAAAGCTCTTCGGGAGATCAATGCGAACGGTCTTTACTATTACAGACACCGGCATTCACCGAAGGTGAATTACGAGGCCTCGCTCTCACGAGGCTTGCATGTAAGGTAGACGTTGCATGGCTGCGAGCCACGTTTGTTGGGCGGGGGTAACAACCGATGGATTGTACCCATTATGGTGGTCAGATCTTCAGCGTTATGATCCTACTTCCAGGTGTCCAGGCCACTTCTAGGCCGACATGCAGGAAATGCCGTTAGCCTTTCCTGCGCTTCACTTCCGGTTCTGTGGGGCTGCTGCTGGAGCGTCTGCTGTCCATAAGTTCTCGGGATGGCCGTTGGACCGCGTCCTGACCACTAGTCGGGGCCCCTGTTACGGGGCCGACTATTGCGTTCATTTTTCCGTTGGGCCTCTAGCTTCATCCTGTCCGGCCCATTCAACCGTCTTTTCCAGTATACCAGGTGTTGGAGTATTGGACTTCTGCTTCTTGTTCGTTATCCGTTTCTCCGATTTTTCTCGACCCGCAGTTATACGGGTGAGCAAGTCTTTGTCTGCCTCATCTACAGCAATTTGGTCCTCTTCTTGGACCTGCTGAGCCGTAAGGGTTACCTTAGGCTTTCTAAGCGACTTTGATCTTTTAGGCTTCTCTTTAATTGCTGGGGCCCGTTTGGGCTCCCCCGGCTTGGACTTGTCAGGTGCGGCTGTTGCTTTTTCGGTTCCCGCAAGTACTGAATCAGGGTCAATGAGGGTTAATGGGTGGTTTTGAAGTTTAGTCAAGGCTGGCGTCTCGAAGTCCGGTTTGGTCTTTCGAGGCCGACCACGGCCACGCTTTGGAACCGGGTCCTCAACTTCTGGTTCAGGCCGGCTAAGGCCATGTATCCGCAGAGTCTTTTGCTGCTCTTTCACAAGTTTCTTGGAAGGGCGCATTCCGGGCTTTTGCTTCTTTAGCAGCTTTCCGAGTTTGGTTGAGGGTTGTAGGAGTCCTGCGCTTGGTTCGGACTCTTTTTGGTCTTTGTTTTTGCACCTTCCCAACTCTGTAGGTTCGGCGTCGCCGTCCTTCTTTTTAGTCGAACGGGTTATCCGGCGTCTTGGGCCGTCCGGGTTGAGGTACGGCTTCAGGCGATCAACACATACGGTAAGTTCTTCACCGCGTCCCGCTCTCGGATCCAATACTTTTTCGGCTTAGGAATTTCGGGAATGATGTAGATGCCCTCGTACTTGTTTGGATTGGTCGGGTCATCCACCATATTCTTAAGGGTGACCAAGTTCCGCTTCTTGAACTCGGCCTGGGCCTTCTTTTTGTTGTAGATGGTCGCATCCCGTTGGAACCCTTCTTCAATCCGCGTTTTCGCGATTTTATGCGCCCGGTTCAGGCACTGCTGCATCCTCTGGACATAACGTTCGTTAGTCGTAAATGTTTCCAGGACGTTGGTCCCAGCGAGGACGTCTTGAGGAATCGTCGTCTCCCGTCCGTATAACATATGGTACGGCGAGAATCCAGTGGTTGCGTGAACGGCACGGTTCATGCCGGAGATCACGTATGGTAGGGCCCGGTATCAACGATGTTCGTCGCCGGCTCCGCCGAAGCCCCGAATTCCGTCCCAAATCGTTTGCATTTGCATCTGGCGTTCGACTTGGCCTTGGCCCTCAGGATCATAGGCAGATCCGCAGCATATTATGATACATCAAATTAAAATAAATAAAATGTCGCAGTCGGCTGTACAGATCAGGACGAAATGGTCGCATACCCAACTTCTCCACATTCAGTACGAATTCAGCGCAGTGCACTGTACGACTGAGTTCGAAATATCCGTTTCGTACAAGTGCACTGCACCGCTAGCGTACAGAATGCTGGGTATGGGCTATGCGACCATTTAGTCCTACATTGTATATTGTAAAAAACACGTATCCAAAACCCGAAAAACTAAAATCTTAAGAAAACTACTTACTGGGATAGTTATGTGAACAAGATCCTCTCTTACGGCTTCCCAAATCAAAAATTCAACATATTAACGAGCAATGGATGTCCGTTCTGATTCCTGGACATCACAACCGACCACCACGAAATATTCTTGAGTATAAAAGGATGAAAGCGCATGAGTTAAGATTTTTTATGCGGCATGCTGCGCCATTTTGTGCTAAGAAAAATCTTCGGAAAACGTTTACAAAGTTTTTTGCCATGCTTCGCGTGTTATATGGCTGTGCACGAAAGAATCTATCACGACAACTGTTATCAACAAACTTCGAACTCAGTGTCATGATTTCTTGAAGTCATTTGACCATTACTTTGGAATTTGCGAGACGGAATATTCTGTCCACTTGATGCAGTATATTCCATACGCGGCTGAACTGTTTGACCGCTACATATACTATCGTGCTACGGACCGGGACACAATATTGGCAAGATTTCTCGACGCGTCCTCGCAATGAATAACATTGCAAAGCATATTATGAACAACTGTAATATGTTAACGGCTTGCGCTTTCAAATTAAATGAAGCACGGAATGTCTGCACAGCAGTTAGCGCGACGCATCATGCGGTTTCCGCCGTACTCGGATTATCAAGGTTAAACCAATTATCATGTTTTACCATATTATAGAACCGCTGATTAAATTTATAGCTAATACAACTACATATTGATAATTTTAGGGCCGCATTATCATGCTAAAATTCGTAAATTATTCTTCTATCCTAATCTAAAACGAGACTGTCTTTGGTGGTATAGAGAAGCCGAATTTTTACCGGAAGCTGGGGTATCCGGCGCTCGCTGCACATTTATCGGCAAGGCCACTCCCCTTCCAGTACATCATACGGTTTATCGCCTACTAAAAGAGCGTTTACGTCGCTCAGCGCCGCAAATATTTACATTCCAACGTTGTAAAGTGGAGAATTGTATTTTTATCTGAACAGGAGAAAGAAACGATGGTTATTTCCGGAACGAGTGCATAGTGTGTACGGACGACAGAATTGTTATCGCAGTGGATCCCGTGATCCCGTGATTGCTGGGACTTGGTGCACCAACCGGCCGTACCTGGTCCGGACCAAGTCCAACCTGAGGCACCAACGGTGGCCACAGGCAGAGGCAAGGCACGGAACAACCTGGTGCCGAGATGCCGGCCCAGGCCAACAGTGTCGCCCAGGACTTGGCGCACCACCCGACCATACCTGGTCCGGGCCAAGTCCAACCTGAGGCACCAACGGTGGCCACAGGCAGAGGCAAGGCACGGAACAACCTACCTGGTGCCGAGAAGCCGGCCCAGGCCAACCCTGTCGCCCAGGACCCGACAATGAGTCCGACCATACCTGGTCCGGACCTGGTCCAACCTGAGGCACCAACGGTGACCAAAGGTGGGGACAAGGTGCATGATCAGGACCAACCGCTCATGAGTCAGTCGCCAATCTTTTTTGAAATTGATGGCTCAACACACCCATCGCCATCACCCACCAATGACGTCATCGGCGCGCCTGGTCGGACCAAACCGGACCCGGACCCAATAGTGGACCTGACCCACCTTAACAGGGCCACATCCAGGATAGACTTGAACCAGTCTGCCTGGGACATGAGCCGCGCTGAACTCAGCAAATAAAAGCTGATACAGGCAACCCCACCCGAGGAGACTGAAGAAGGCGGACATCTCCGGACCAGAGTGCGGGACCTGACCAAACAACTTGTGGCCGCCGCTGAAACTGCTTTATCAGCCGAACTGCTGATGAAGACAAGATCCACCAGTACAAGGACCTCGCGGCCAAAGCATAAGCTGAGGTCAGACGTGTCTCGGCCCAACAGGCCCAGACCCAACTTGAGCTGACCAAACTAAAATCAAGTCCATGTCCCGTCGCTGAGCACGACCAGCTCAGCCGGGACACCCACCGCCTAGAAATGGCACTGAATGGACTTGAGGCCTTGCTCGCCTGCACCAAGGAAGAGCTGGCCCTAGCCAAAGGCACCATCGCCGATACTGATTCTGAGGCAGACCGCCTTCAGCCCTCGAATGACGAACTGGTGGACATGAATGAAAGGTTGCAGACCAAACTCAACCTAGTCCGAAACGGATATCACGTGTTGCACCAGAACTATCATACCCTGATCAGCCGAACCAACTAAGGAGGACAGCTGGACCATACGGTCCAACTGAAGGAAGCGCTAATCGCTCAAGTCCAACAGCAGAACGCAGCCCTTCAGGACCAGCTCAGGACCGAATCAACGATTCGGGTCCAACTTGAGCAGAACATGGCCATCGGACAACATAACTTTGTCCAACTGGACCAGGCCTTCACCCGAGCCAAATAGGTGATCCAGGACCAACATGACCGGGTCATCAACCTGGAGGCCAACAATGCCAGCCTGGTAAAGGATTACCAGGAGCCACCCATCGGATAACAGAACTGTCGGACGACCTGGACAAGCGTTGCACGGAGAATGCTTGCTTATATGCGGAGAAATCACATCTCGAGAAATTACGTTCCGAGATGTCCGCAGAGCCACCGTCCTATCATACGTTACCTGACTCGGATACACAACGCCGACAAGAAAAAGTCGAAGAGGCCCTGCGGCAGGACCAACGGTTCTACCGCTGGCCAGTGTACCACCAGCAGCAGTATCAGGTGAACATGGTCATGGAGGGTCCATTAGTGGGACATCATCCGACCGGGCTGACCATACTGGCGCCCTTTAGTCCAGTGACCAAAGGATCAACCACGGCGGGACCAACGTTGCAGCCGCCACCATTCCCGGTCACCACCTCAGCTACTATGGACCAATCGGCCATGACGCCCGCAACACAGACCCAGCCGTCCGTGTTAAGCGGGCCATTCAACTTTGGCCCGAGCCAGCCGACGTCTTAGAATCAGACGCCGAGCCACGGATTTTTTGGGTAAAGCTCACTATATCCATCCATCTTTCCGAACTTGAACTCCATCCCGAGCCCATACTTTGTCTCGGGTAAAAACCCAACAAGTGGCGCTGATCCAAACCGGACCAATCAGCCAAGCCCGTTGTTCCAGTTCGGACAACCAGCTCAGGGACAAACAGGAGGCCAAAATGGCACGCCAACGGTGAAACTGCCACCCTTAGGCCAACTTAGCCTGACAGGCCGTCCTATCTCATCGGCAGCCCAAACGGGCCAAGCCCAACCACAGCAGGGCCAAAGTGAGCCCCAGGTTCAGAACGTGCCCACCCACCCGGCGCCCCGCCAACCGCGGCAACGCCACCCGGACCTGCGGCTCACCCAAACCAGGGCCAGAACGTGCCCATGCTGATCCAGCTACCCAATGGAGCATATGGGTGGATGGCGTCCAACGGAGCCATCCAATACCCGCCCCAACCGCTGGTGAATCCTCAACAAGGCCACCAGCCCGGCCCTGCGCCCAGCCACTACCACAAGGCCACCAGCCCAGCCAACAAGGCCACCAGCCCAGCCACTACCACAAGTGGTGGCTGCAGCAGTACAGCAGATAACACCTGCACCGTCGCCAAGGGCCAGCCCACCCTAAACAACTTGGAGGCCATCGACTGATACGCGAAGGCCAGTGCAAAGGCCAATAACCACACCACCCTACCATTCTATGACGGCGACAAGACGGGCGTGAGGGGATGGATTGCACAGGTCAGAAGGATCTGTAAGCAGTCGTCCGACTTAAACAAGCCGGACCCGGACTTCATGAGCCGAATCTATGCGGTCTTGTCCAAACCGGTCACGGAGTGGTACAGGCCAGGCCAACCGGGAAGAAGGCGACGGTTGGACGATCGAAGAATGGCTTCAGAAGTTCCAGAAGCGATATGGGGATGCGAACCGGCAGGCTAACGGTCTGGGAGAAATCTCGCACCGTATCTACTGACACGGATACGAGACGCCTGAACAATATTACGACGCGATGCTGACTCTCCAGACACGCGCCAACTTGGACGACAACATGACCCTGCACTTTCTTAAACAGAATGTCCATGAGTCGGAACTGCGTCGCGCCCTGGACATCAGGCTGCCGAAGTCACCGACAGAATTTCGGGACTACATTCGGCAATATACGACAGGAAGGCGGGCCAGGAATACCCGGTGGTCCGGGCTGCCGTACCGACGCAACCTGCCCAAGTAGTGCCTCGACAGCCTACACCACCTCACGGTGATGGAAGCTATGGCTAGGACCAAAACCCGGGCTACTCCGGCTACAGCCAGGGCTACAGAGGCGGAGGGCGAAGTCGAAGAAACTCCGGCGACCAAAACGCTTGCTTCGGCGGAAGGCGAGGCGGCGGAGACAATAGTGCCAGACATAATAGTCGCGGCCAAGACGGTGGAGGCCAGAACGGCCTAAACCAACAACTAAGCCCCGAAGAAGCTTAGCGGCAAGAGGATATATATATTGACCGCCAGGAGCGTATGTTCGAGAAGTGGACCCTAGACAAGACTAATACCTGCAACAACTGTCTATGGGGAAACCACTCGACTAGCGGCTGCGGCTACGCCAACAGGGACTACAGGGACAATCCTAACCGGAATAGGTACCTTGATTGGCGAGAACGGTATACAGAGGCATACCCGTTGGGGGCAAAGAACCGAAACCGCGCCGGCCTGGTGCCACCTTGCCAAGCCCGACCATAACGTGGCAACGGGGGAAGTGGCAACCGAAGGCAGTCACCCGGCCCAGGAAGTGGATCCGGTGGCGGAAATCGCCAAAGGCCAGCGTTACCGCCGTTAACCGACCAGCAGTTGCAGGCAACCAACAATAGTGGCGGCGGCTCTAACCGGGCCAGCCCAACTGCGAAGAACGTTTAAGGTCAGGGAGTAACGGCAACTCACCTGACCTATTACCGGAACCTAAACCGTCGGACAAAACTAATCCCTTTGTTAACCCCAACCCAAACTAACCCCAACTGCTAGAAGTGCAGTGGATCCGGAAACGGCAGCCCAACGGCCCGCCGGCGGGTTCAGGTTTAGCGTCCAACTGGCGACTAAGCCACATGACCCTAGAAGTGCGGTCATGCCAGGACGTGTAAAAGTCACGCCTGGACCATTTGGCTCTAGATGTGAGACCAGACCGGCAGTCGTCCAGCTGACGACCACGTCTCTATTCGGAGCCTCAGGCAACCCTAAGGCCAACCGGTCACGTGGAAAAGCGAGACTTCGCACCACGAATATGACGTACGCCAGCTCGGCATCCGAATCATCCTCCGATAGCGCACCGGAAGGATGGTCCAAAAGAAGTACGGACAGCGAGGTGGCACCACCAGAAGAGTGGACAGTCGAACCTCTAGAGGCGTCAAGTCCCCGCACCTGCTGGTCCCAGACCGTTGGACGACCCCTTGGATCCGCACCGTTGGTGCGGACCATCAACAGTTCACGGACTTTCCTGAACCAAAAGCAGAAGTTTTCGATCTTAAGGGAAACGGAAACATCACAACGGGAAGAGTCCGCCCAACCGAAGCCCTTGGAACCCAAGGATGCTCCAAATGATCCAGGATCAGTGTCGCTACTCCCCATTATACCGGTGATGCGGGAAGTCACAGTTGGTCTCGATGAGAACCGGAAACCAAAAACTGTCAGAGCATGGACACACTCAGTCCGAATCGGACGAGTCCACACGCTCGCCATGCTGGACACGGGAGCAGAAACGTCTTTCATCAGCCAGCAATTCTGCACGGCCAATGGTATCAAAACTGAGCCATTAGGACGGAACACCAAAATCCTTGGTGTCGGCGGCCAAACCGCCTTTGTGGTCTCCCATTGCTGCACCGTACCGGTGACATTGCAGGGATATAAAAGCCACCACACGTTCTTCGTCCAACCGACGACAACGGACGTGCAAGTTTTACTTGGGTGCGATTACCTCCACTCCAAGTTTACCCTCATACTGAAGCCCAACGAAGAACGGTAAAGACTTTGGGACGCGGTAAAGACTATCCTGATACCAGAGACACCTGGCCAACGGCCGGTGCGTGATAGAGAACTCAAGGAGAAACTGGTCCAGCGATACAAAACATGGTTCACCGGAGTAAAAATTTTCCTCCAATACCGCGCTGGCCAACTCCTTGCCCTAGAAGAAGGCTGGCGAGAAAAAAGAGGCGTATCACTAACGTGGGCGCATATAGCCGCAAAATTTGGACCATTTGCCCTAGAACTGGACAAACTCCATGAAGAGGGATTATTATGGGAGGATGAACGTCTAGCCCTGTGGTGGGAATACAAAGAGTACCACATGAAAATGCCGAAAGCACTTCAACAGATGTGCTCGGACCTCTTCGACGACATTATAAAACTTCGAAAGAAGTTGGCTCAACACTCTGGCATAACCGCCAGTATATGGACAAAATATGATTTGGCCCTGACAAACGTCAGGACCATACCGGACCCACTGCCAAAAGCAGCACCGCACTAGCGACAAGAGTGCGCTTCAACGAAGGCCCATACCCCGAACAGAGGGGCCATAGGAGGGACACCAGCCAAACGCAGGACCCTTCAACGGAGGAAGTCCAATTGACTTGTCCTCTGTGTGGAGACGGCGCTGAAGCGGTAATACGGGCCATTCAGACCCGTGCTGCTCAACGGTGGACAGGAGGCCTCACCACTCCCTAATAGGGACCGTCTAACCACTTCGGAGGAACCGGACGAACCTGAAAAACAGGAAATCGAAACCGGAGAGCCAGGGAACCGAGAAGCGGATCCCACGACTGAACTGGCACCGACGGTGACCGGCGGCGCGCCAACCTCTAACGAGGACAAAGGTGGGCCAAAGTCAGAGCAGGACGACAAACCCGAGTCTACCGACTTGGACGTTCAGAGCTCAAGCGATTCACCGGATACCGACTCCGACAGCCAATCATCTGAAGAGTCCAGTAACGACGAAGACGACCCGACCATACAACAACTTCGGGCCGAAGCACCCATCATCCGCCGGACCAGACTACAACGGCAGATGGAAGGCCTCAGAGAAGAAAAAGAAGTTGTCTTCGTCCATAAGCGGTACACCATACCAGCCTACTCAACTTGCTGGGTTAAGGTCCGCACATACCGAACCATGGACACAAAGCGTCCAATTTATTTCAATTCGGTAAGACGACCACACCGACATATCTCACCGATCGAGGCGAAGGTAGAAACTCGTCAGGACGAGTACGCGTGGATCCAGGTTTAGAACAACTCTCCACGAGACCAATTCCACCGTGGAGGTGCAAGAATTGGCCATATGTAAAACAGTGACATCTACGCAAAAGTCCGGGCCAGTGTAAAAACGGAACTCCTACCGGAGTCCATTACACCGGTCCAAGTAACCATTAACTTGGACGTGGATCCGAGACAGAAACCTATGTACCTCGGAAGCCAGGACACCAAACGGAGTCTGGCCATGCTCGACGGACCAGTCCAGCATGATGGCAAAAGTTTCACCATACTGGTGTCAAACTACTCGAAAGAGACCCACATACTCCGGAAGGGAGTGGACATGGACATTTTGGCCACCACCTGACCAAGGAGCAAACCGCTCTACTCCGTCAGGACTTAAGGGAACTCAGGGCCATATTCCCCACATCCAAGAAGCCTTACGGCGACGTGAAGGGAGTGACCCACGTCATAAAAATTGGCGACGTTGCACCAATTAAGATGAACCTAACCCGAACAAGTTGGAAGGGACGTGAAGTCATCAATAAGCATGTCCAGGAAATGCTGGACCAAGGCGTGATTGAATCGTCCAATGCAGCGTGGAGTTTCCCAGTGGTTCTCGTCTCAAAGAAAAGGGCGACGGAACCATGGGCACCCGGTTCTGCACAGACTACATTAAGCTGAACTCGGTGAAAATGGAAAAGACAAGACCTTTGATGAATTCAGGCAAGCGTTCAAAAACACGCTCTTCTGCCTGAGGGACGCCGGATTCAAGATAAAACTGTCGAAGTGCGAATTCGGAATGGAAAAATTCCAATTCCTGGGACACATCCTCAGCAAGAACGGTGTCCACACTGACCCAAAGAAGGTAGCGGCTATCGCCGAGAAACTACCGCCTGGGACCGAGCGTCAACTTCGCTCGTTCCTTGGACTCGTCAACTACTATCGGAAGCTCATTCTGGGCTACGCCCAGAAAACTTCAAAGATGTACGAACTGCGGAAGGAAAGTTCGGTCAAGAACGACTGGACTACGAAATCAAGAAGGCCCTAACGGAAGCCCCTATCCTGGCCAAATTTGATGCGACCAAAAAGACCACCATCGAATGCGATGCAAATGGCGCAGGCATCAGAGCCCTACGCAGCCAAGACTCGAAGCCAATCGCCTACGCGAGTCACGTCCAACATGGAGCTGAGAAGAACTACGGCGTGACCGAATGGGAATGCTTAGCCGTAGTGTGGGCCTTCCAGAAGTTTAAGCACTATATCGACCGCATACCTTTCACAGTAAGGACGGACCACAGAGCCCTACCCAATCTGCTCAGAAGCGAGTCTAACCGGCCCGGCATCAACCCTTGTCTTACTCGATGGGCCCTCGCCTTACAGGGACGGGACATCACCATCAAATATAAGCCAGAAACCTTCTGCGAAAACGCCGACGCGTTGTGCAGATGGCTACTCGAACGGGATTACGACAAAGGCCCACATGAAGAGTTGGACCAAGTCCCCTACTTCGAGGATTATAAAGACGAGATCCCAGCACGCATCAATAAGGTGCGAAGGCTGCTAGTAACGGACGAGGACCCAACAAACGATTGGGAAACCCCTCTCCTTCCTGATTGTAACGCAATTAGTGATTGGAACGAATTCAGCACGGGGACATACGGGTCATACGGGTCATTAATGAACCGGCGCCCAAACCGGACGAACCGGACCCCGTAGTCCAGCCATGCCCAGAAAAAGTTACGGACCGCACCGCGCAAGAACTGCGACGGTTGCAACACCGTGATCCAACTTTGGCCAAGAAAATCCACGAGTTGGAACATCAGACCGAAATGGACAAACGGTCCAAACTTCCGGAACAGTACCAGATGGATAAAGATGTGCTCTACCGACTCACCGAAATCAATGCGAAGCTCGAAAGGAGACTCGTCATTCCACTTTTCATGCGGAAAAACATTATCCAGTCCCTCCATGACGGAAAAACAGGGAACCATTTTGAATACCGCAAGACTACTGAGGCCGCCAAGCTTAGGTATTACTGGCACCAGTATGGCACCAGTATGAGCAGCGACATACACGACTACATAGACCGATGTCAGACGTGCATATTTGGCAAAGTACGAGTACCGCGGCGAGCTACCTACGGTAAGCTGCAACCGACTGATGCTGTTGCACCTTGGTACCTCGCCTTCGCAGACTTCAAGGGACCATTACCGGTGACCGAAACGAAGAAATACCGGTATATTGCCGTAGTGGTGGACCAGATGACGAAATTCACCATAGCCCGGCCAACCAAAACAAACTCGGCCAAGCAATCTGAAACGTTCTTTGTCGAAGTTGTCCTCAGATACGGAATGCCACACATAATTGGGGCATGCATTTTACGGCAAAGTCCTTCGCCAAAGTGGCGAAAATCTTTGGCATCGAACAAACCTTCGTGGTTTTATTTTGGCATTGCAGTGGAGCGGTTGTCTTCTTGTTTTAGAATGGTGAATTAGTTTTCTATTAACAGTGTACTTGTGTTCAGTTATGCAGCGTTAATTTTGTTTCCGTTACGGTTATTATTTGTCTGTTGTTTCAATATTGCTCCTGACTATCAAAATTCGAGCCGATTAAATTTGCGCTGATAACTTTCCAACGTCCAAAAATGTGTATAATAACATGATTCGCTACAGCACCCGATTAATATAAATATATATTCTAATGAATTCGCAGTAATTATTGGCAGTGACCTGATATGCTAAACACACATTACACCGTTAAAAAGTACATTTTTGCACCAGTACAAAATATGTCCGAAAAAAAATACTAAAAATTGTCGTTGAGCGAACAAATTTGTGTCTTTCAGGATAAAAAACGTACCGATTTAAGGGATATTGTGAATCACACGTATCATGTGTCACCGAACGTACGAAAAAAGTGCTGAAAAAATATTACTGGCACAAAAACTTTTACTAGGGCGCGGGCTCTAATTCGATAATTACGGTATGCTCAACGGGTTCAGTTACTGCAATGAAATGACACCACTTTTAGATCAGCCGCTGCCTGCTCCCTGCCCGACACCGGACATGTTACGTAGAACATCGAGCATCGTGTGCGTCGTTTTCTGCTCCCCCTTCATGTAGCAGCTACAATAGTTCAGTACCGGTGCACACAGGACAGTAGTCGTTCATTTCAAGAACCTGTTCATGCACAACACTTTGCGAAACCGGTTTATCAGCCGGGGTGCAAAACAGTCACTGCATAACAGAAACACAACTTTCAATTGGTGCGAGCGCTATTGAAGCTCTGAACACCACAATTTGAAGCGTTTATCACAAAACCATCCTAGACATTACTAAAGTGGTTATGCATGTAAAACTAAACACGATTAAAATTGACTAAGAAATGATTCCATGAAAATGAACTGTGAAGCGAAAGCTTGTGAGACGACACAGCGCAACATAAAATCCATCCGACGCAGAATTCTCCCGCGTATAATAATTATATAGGCAACAATACAGCGCAAATAGCTTCGACAAAACCGTTAATGCTCGCAGGCGGCAGTAACGTATGTGTGACAAACAGAAATCAAATGATCCAATGGAAAGCCCTCTTGTAATATGTTTGAAGTCTAGCGGATCATAACCGACATCGACCCGTGCAGTTATTGTTAATTTCGGGTGTACAACTCCAGGCCGGTACTTATGGTGATTCGGCTGCCCAACCAATTTACCGCGTTTATCCGGTTCATCTGAAGGGCTTTGTGATCAATTTCTTTAATGTCCAATTAACTGACGCACTACAGGAATAAAATACATAATATTTACCTATTACCTACCTATCTAGTTTCTAAGTTATTAAATATGAAAAGAAAGAAGTTATCTGAGCTGAGGCGCGTAATCGGCATCCAAAGTTCTCGAACTCGCTGTTTTTTTGGTATTTCTAAAGCCTGTGACTGTGACTGGGTGGGAGTGAGAGTTTATGTGACTGGGAGCTTCTGTGACTGTGACAGTCTGTGACTGAGCCAGACTGGCGCTGGGACCGATTGGGACTGTGATCATTTGGGACTGGGACTAGTGTTAGTTACTGTGAAGTATTGGGTACGTACTGTATAATACTACATTAATGTTTATTGATGTTTACTGTAACTTGTCCACGAACGTACTAACTGCTAATGCAGTTGTACGTGACAACAGCGTATATTCGTATCTAAGCAAGTCAGGACATACAAGGTTATAATTATGAGAATACACGCGACCGACAAGGTCGCAACATATACCACAACTCCTCCCCAAGTTCAAAGAAACTAAAACTAGGAATGAAGGTTATAGAATAGAAAGGTCATAGTAACTGTTCGACTTCTCCACGGAGACATACTTCGTTCCATGGGATTCACAGGCTTTCTCAATGTGACCTTTACGCCCACATTGATTGCATGTGGCGTTTCGGAATTTGCACTCGTCGCGTTGGTGGCTGTCGGAACCACAACTGCGGCATTTGTAACCGGATTTTGGGGTGCGACGGAACGCCCTTTGCCTTGTACCTTGTGGACATCAATGTCGGCATCGCCACGGGATCCGGACTGCTTCGCTTCGTTCCGGCCCGCTTCGTACTTCTTTGCGCGTTCTAACGTTTCTTCGAACGATTGAAGGTCATGGGTCATCAGGTGAGAGCGGGTACTCTCGTTCTGGAGACCGTTGATGAAGGCCGCGCAGAGGTTATCGTCCAGCACTGTGGACGGGAACTGGCAGTAGGCTGTCGCGTCTTGGAGCTTTTCCGAAAAGTCTTCTAAGGTTTCACTGGAAGTCTGGGTCACCTTGAAGAATTTTGCAATTTGAACTTTCCGGAAGGTGAAGGAAGTGTAACGGATACGTAACTTCTCGAGCAGCTGATCCAATGGGAAATCTTTAGGTTTACCCGGAAGGCATACGGCCACCAGGCGCTTGAATGGTTTCGGACCGAGGGAGTCCAGCAGAAGGTTGACCTTCTTGTCATCAGGGACGCCGGTCATCTCAATGTAGTTTTCGAACTTCTGGTACCATTCTGTCCAAGTGAGTTCATCCGGATTCCACTTTTCCAGCCGTAGAATGTGCTGGGCCATTAGTGGGCTGGATGAGGATGTCACGCGCTGGTTGGTCAAGGATCCGGAAGTACGGGTGGAACTGGGTGGAATAGTACTTGGGGAACGGACCCGCCCGACGGAGCGGTAAGGGATGGATCGGAAATGCTGGTAGATGTAGTAGTAGTAGCAGCGGAAATGGACTGAGGATTTACTGGATTAGTAGACGTAGGAGGTTTGGGCGGCATACGGCCCGAATGAGCTCAAAAAGCTTCACGCCAATGTGAAGTATTGGGTACGTACTGTATAATACTACATTAATGTTTATTGATGTTTACTGTAACTTGTCCACGAACGTACTAACTGCTAATGCAGTTGTACGTGACAACAGCGTATATTCGTATCTAAGCAAGTCAGGACATACAAGGTTATAATTATGAGAATACACGCGACCGACAAGGTCGCAACATATACCACAGTTACTTAACGCAAAATCGGCGGAAAGCGCACTTCCGTTCAGTTTTGAATAGAAGTTTTTTCTAATTCTTACATCTTCAAGGCATTAATGGTCGTCATCAATAAAAAAATTTTACACCTAACAAAATTTGAAGTTGAGAAGCTATAGAAAGTTAGGAAACCCCTTTAGGAAAGAGAAAATGTAGCCTTTTGCTGCGCTATATAGAGTCGTATTTAGAAGAATAAATCTAACAAGGACTGGACAGTACCAGGCCCCAGTAATTTGTTCAATGTTCATGCACGCCAGTCGTTCTTCCTCGCCGGTCGTCCTCAGCACGGCCGACAATGATGCTGTTTCAGAGTAGTGTCCGATCTCATGTTTTCCGATTATTGTTGTTGTGGCAATTTGTTCCGTTACACTTTGCCTTGTTGCGATTGTAATAAAATAAGACTGTACAGTTGTAAGAAAGAATAGGCCAGATTTTCAGTTTAGTCTCTCCATGCTTTCCCTTTTACTCCATTTTATTTTGAAAATTTTATTGAAAATTTCACGAAATTAAAGTTAAATTTATTGCTGCTGGAGGTTTTGGGTTTTAATGCCGGGAGACTAAGCGACAGTAAGGCGAAAGAAAAAAGCATATAAGTACGAAATATATGAACATAAGTAATTATTACTGTCCTGTTCTTTCACGCAGCTATAAGAATAGTTTTCTGGCAGTAATTCCAGGACCTGCGCGCCTGGGTAGGGACTGAATCGCAATAAAGGTTGTATTTTTCTTTTGGCGAGTTACATGATGAACTACACTAGTCTCCACAGACCGCTAATTAAATTCAAATGATAACATTTCAGCGTTTTTAAACAGAAACGTTTTTAAGAAACATAAACCTCTGTACTATTGTATTGGGGTTAAATGTAAGATTCATAACTCAAACGACTGCCTCTAACCAATTTTTGAAAGTTCATTTTACTGTAGCCTGCTTAGCAATTGAACTAGTGATTAGCGCCGGGTCCTATTTTTTCCTTCTTTTCGGCATTTGATGTTTGTATGTCGATAAGGAGTGGTCGGTTGCATCTAGAGATGCCAAACGATAAACCTAATGGATAACGTATAAGATGCCGGTGGTCATCGACTGCTTAGTGCTTACAACAGTCTAACCTGGTCAATAACAGTCTAACCTGTTTCAGCTGCATAAACTTGAAACCGGTTAGCGGCGTGCAAAGCAATTACAAGTAACATAAGGAAAGGATAATTTTTCGGCCTGCGCCAATCCATTCGCAATTTCGTAGAGTAATGTTTGTTCGAGGCCGCGCAGCTAGAAGCTCTTCTTTTTACAACCGCAGTTCTTTGACGAAGAAACTATATCGTTTCGATTTGTCGTGTCCACCTTCAATTGTTTGCTACCGGTTTATAAATTATTTTTTCCCCATGCAGAAGCATTGGAATCGTACAGAGAATTTCGCTTTTTTATTCTACAACCATGGGCTCGCGAAGTTTTGTTTGTCGAGAAAAACCTAACGTTGGCTTGTACGGAAGTCGAATAGTTGAGGAAAACGACTGTAGCTGTTACACAACGAGGGCTTACCCCCATACGGTATGTAACAAACATGGGCGGCTATTTTTAATAATTTTAGTGTAACGCGAATTCTTTCAAGTTATGGAGTTTTTGACGTAACTTGGAAGCAACTCGCTAGCGAAAAAGCCTCACTCTAACGTAACTTTATAAAAATTACATATACTGCTTAGCTAGCGTAACTCTCAGTACAGCTTAATATTCGGTTCTACTTCCACGAGCAGCTGAACTTGTAGCGTAACTAGCATGCGCACAGTAACTGTTAACTCTAATGGTGGGTGAAATTTTTATAACTGCCCAGGTCTGGCAGTACGTAATACGTGTGTGTACCGTGTGCGTAAGTATCTGGAAATTTACTCCCATCGTTGATAAGTTTAAGACTTAAGAGGATCCCTATGAGATGATTTTCATGTAAATGTGTTGTCGATCTTAATATCAGCTTGTATGAAATTTTTCGGGCTTTCTGGTGGTACCATGGATCATGGATGTATTGTACTGTGATAATAAGGTTTTAGTAAAAAAACACCCCGGGTCAGCTTATACGTAAACCGACCACCCCACCACTGTCTCACTGACACGCCATTTTTACTATTCTCCTGCAGCTAGATAAAACTTTAAATTCCATAATAGATTATTCCGTCGCCGTCCGTGCTGTTCGTACACTGCTTCTCAAAATTTAGTATTTGAAAAAGAACAAAAACCGGACAAACATAACCGAGAATGTTCCGAGTCTGTGGGACAATTCGCAAGTCAGCTTTTCGGGAACTGACCTCGGCGGTGGTTTAGGCGTAGGTATGTTGTAAAATACCGCTACCGGTGGGCGCGGCTGCCTTTCTTGCTGAACTGACGGCGATTTGTAGAAGCCCGATTTTTCGAAATTTACTAGATATTTCGTTTTCACTGAAAACGAAATATCTAGTAGACAATGCTATTCGAGAAACGCAACGGAGTAATTGGTCTAACGCGCTGGGGCGTGGCTAAAGTGCCGCAGTTTACAGTGAACTTAGCCACCGCGCTTACCGGGTAAACCCTGCACCATACAATCTGAGGCGTTGTAGTCAAGTTGGAGCAAAGTTATGGCGAACATTTTACGAAACTTTTATATTAAACACCTAGTACGCCATCATTGGAATATAAAAGATAAATATTTGCCGTACATTTTGATGCATTCGCGAAGCGATCATGACAGTGTACCAAAGTGCTACTTGTTAGCACTATTTAAGTCCGTTGTGCGTAGGATGCGTCCGGTGGGATAGAGGGCGGGCTTAAACCAATTACTCCATTGGACATGGCATCTGTAAAGTTTTCTTCGAAGACTATTAAATTATTTTCTCCGCATGTCGGCGCATGGTACGTGGGATTTAGAATGCAGAACGTCTGATAAATATTAATGCAAATCCACCGCAGTGCAGCAGCCAAATGATGTTCGGTTTAAACGCGTGTGGTGGGTTGGATGTGGCACGAATTGCATGATACAGTACAAGAAACAACCTCGGCTTCGCCTCCGCGTTTCTTGTGGTCCCTTGTCCACGGCCGGTTTATTCAAATGATTTCGATCAGTTAACATCTTATTCCTTCAGCGAAACAATATTATGGTCCGAAAATAGCGCTAAAATGCAGATATGATAAAAAGTGAATTTATGGCTTTTGTGCCCTCGGACGCATTCAGTTGGACTCAGAAGGGAATTTTTGTTAACTTTTCCATCCCGACTCTGAGTCTACCAGCCACCAGGTACTAAATTTCAACGTAAAAAGGCCTGCAATAAATGCTGGTGGTAGTTCGGTCACTCAATCACCTAGCGGGCTTCGTGCGCTGGGCAGTAAGGGAAGATCGGTCACCTGCTCATCTTGCGGGCTCCATGCTCTGGACAGTAGCGGTGGTTCGGCCACTCGTTCGCCTACCGGGTTTTGTGCTCTGGACGGAGGAAGGAGTTTATAGATAAGACCGTCTGGCCGGGTTTTGGAATATGGGCATTCGGAGTATGGAAATGGTTTTTGCTGCCTCTGTACGGGAAAGCTAGGTTCGTGTATCCCTTTTTATTTTTTGTGTAACAAAGATCTAGAATCTAGATACCGTATAATTATTCCGCATTATACGGAATAAGTTACGGACCTTATATGCTTATTAATTAATCACGTCCTTAGTTTCGCTCGGACTGCAATGACAGGTCAGCCCGTTTGAATGATTACTATGGTCAGTTTCTTTTACAGTTGCCTTGAAATGGCTCTTAACGAGCGTTTTTATTCCTAAGTGAATTTGAGTACCGTTCATTATTCAGTCACTCAGCTCTCAATAAAATGCTACTGTGAACCATTGTATTTGGCACCATTTGCTGCTATTTAAATATAATTATTAATGGTAATAAATAATTTTGAATTATTCAAGTCGGATTATCCGATCGGATTCGGATATCCGATGGTCGGATACGGATCGGATTCGGAAAGCCGAAAAGATAAAAATTCGGATACGGATCGGATTTGGATTTCTTAAAACTTTCTCGGATCGGATTCGGATTGTGAAATTGAATCCGATGCCCATCTCTAGTCACCAGTTTGCCTCAGAAAAAAATTTTTCCATGAAGGTAGAGTACCTTAACTGAATAACCGAACAAAATATCGGTCTGTTTCTATGAAGTGTAGCGGGTCCGTTCAACCTTTGACAGCTTTTTAGTTTCATTGGATAGAGCAGTGTTTGCTCCATATAAAAATTTAGGTAAAAGTAAAACCAACATTATACAAAGCTATGAATTTTTTATCTATTCTTTGGAGAAAATGGGTGGAGTTGGAGAATGTCCCGGAAACCCAAATTCAAAATATTTGTCCATTCCGTAAAATTGCTATTATTCGACTACACGGGCATAACCGGGGGGTAGGCACAAAATTCGGGCACACATGACTCTCGTAAAATTAGCTAGCGGGTAGCTAGCGGGAAACTGACAAGGTTTAAACTTATTTCTGCGAAAGCAATCATTTAGCTACACTAATCAACCGAAAACGACTTACCTATCTGGTTGCAGCCTGTTTTGCAGCAAAAACATTTCCCTAAAAAAAGTGAAAAAATCTGGCAAAAAACTTGCAGTTTTTCGAAAAGTCATAAAAGTGCGGGATTTACACAGCCCATTCAGAGCATGCACAATGCCAGCAACTCATTTTTCTTTGAAAATCAGAAGTTTTTCGCCAAGTAAATCAGTTAAAAAAACCAAAGTACTGCTTGCTGGAAAAAAGTGTCACCAGGTTCAAAAGTCTGCGACTGGACCAAAATAGGACCGCGACTTCCACCACGCAGTAAAATAAATTAAACAAATATTTAAAAACAGATAAGTATTTGAAAATACATAAAAACTTAAAAATTAATAACATCGATATTCATTATAACAATATGTGCATAATAACAATATGTATATTCATAATAACAATATGTATTCATAATAACAATATTATGTAATAGTAATAATAATAATATTAATAGTATGAGTATAATATACAAGTATCGGTGGCGCTAGGGCGCCACCAGCTGTGTTTTAGGTATGGAAACACGAAAGAGATCACGAAGAGATCACGAAGTTGGTTATATACATATTTCAAAGACATTAAACTGCGTAAAAGCGCGGCGCCATCAGCATTACTACATGTCAAGCTGTTTAGATATTTAGTAATTTTAATTACTCAGATATTTAGGTATCAAAATATTTAGATATTTTGATATTCTGAAGCATTAAGGTGACGGCCCAGCTTCGCGGGGCCGGTTCGGATTTTGGGGTATTTAGAAACATTTAGAAACAATTAGAAACGTTTAGAAATACTTAGAAGTATTTAGAAATAGAAAGATATTTAAATGTTTAGATTTTTGAACAGTAAGATATTGAGGTATTTAAATACTTTAAATACTTTCGAAATTCTGAAGTGCAAAAAATTGGAGGTAAAATGTGTACTTGGATATGTTTTTTAATATGTGAATACTTATGTAGACAGTGAGTTAACGTGATATGTATTCAGATAGTTAGTTTAGTATTTGGAAAAATGGATTTCAAAACTCTGGTCCGACTAGAAATATTCAAAAATATTCACTGAACAAACAGAGGGGCATAAACTGCTTAGTGTTTTACCTTTGTATATACATAGTTCGCATCATTTTTTGTACATGTTGCTAAGTTGCAAATCTAGATGTTTTGATCATTCTAGATGTTTCTAGAAATTTCTAAATGCTTGAGAGCTAAAGTACCGAAAACTTAAAAACGTTTTTATAACGTTCTGAAAGACTGAAGAATTTTTTTCAAAGCGTAGGTGACCCCCTTTGATGGACACTAGATTTTTTAAAAATATGAACGGTTCTGAAACGTGAACCTTGAATTAGGAGGTAATTTCGCGAAAAAAAGGACGTAAGAGTAAGTATATGAATCTATAGATATGAATCTATAGATATTAACATATACTGTATTATTCACTTATGTATTTATATGGAAATGGCTATAGGCACCCCCTTTCACCCCCGTTATCTAGAGGCACCCCCTTTCGCACCCCCGCAGACTATATGCACCCCTTTTCGATTAATCAATCTCTGCACCCCGTTGCGTGCGAAAGCTATAGGCACCCTTATATTGTCCGTTGATGCTATGTTTTTAAGGTCGAATTTCTTGACCTTGGAATGCAGAAAGTCGTTGCACTACCGGCTCCAAAATTTTTTCTCTCGTAATATGAACTGCTCTGTAATAATAACGTTGTAATTTCTGTCAAAATCTGTAACAAATAAAAGCAGAAAAAACTGCTCTGTAATAATAATGTCTGACAGTTCTGTAATAAGTACCCATCCGAAGATATATATAATCCACGTCTGAGAGTGACCTGGTCTATCCAAACGCTATCCAAGAAAACGACTTTAAGGGCAGTTATTCGGCCTTTTCGCATTCGAATCTACTTTCAACCAATGTCAAACTGTCAAAGAGATAGGCTCCAAAGTTCCAGAAATTTGTAGTCAGACGATCTGAGAGCGGCCCGTTGTCGGATGGAGTGCCTAGTACTCGTACACCTTTTTATGTGATGGCTGACGAGTTCATATCAGATCGTCAAAACAATCACTGTCAACAACAAAAAACTTTCAAAAAATCTTAGCCAGTGCTCTGGAAAAAAAGGCTAAAAATGGGTGCCTATAGTCCGCGGAAAAAAACAGGGTGTGAGAACTATCTAATAGAAAAGGGGTGCCTATAGTAAAACAGGGTGCGAAAGGGGGTGCCTATAGCAAACGGGGGTGAAAGGGGTGCCTATAGTCTCACCCTATTTATATATTTATTAAAATAATTACTACTTGAATACTAACGGAAGATCCACTGCATCTTTTGTATAGCATTCCGGCCGTACTAAATGACCATTAAAGCTCACCAGGGCCCCGTCGCCGGCTATAAATTCAAAAAAATTTCATCTTTTGTGTGGACATAGAGTAACATTAGAGAATGCATACTTCTTCGAAGTATAAAATTTTTTCAGCTGCTGTCATCAGCAGGGCATGGTGAAAATTTAAACGTAAATTTTACACTGCTGTAGTCTATACGTAGGCAATGCACCGCGTCATACGTTCTAACATAACTCATGATTTAACGGAACAATCTGACAACTGTACGAGGCCAGTTTACTTATTAAAAATTTTTTCTATACTGCTCGCTTACTTTGTACTTTACTTTTTTGGCCACGCCCTGTTGATGACAGCAGTGGAAAATATTTGCCCTTATGTTAATCTATTTTCACACAAAAGATGAAATTTTGCTGAATTTACAAAATTTATTTCCGTTTAACATGAACAAGTTAAAGCTAGAAAACATAAAACAACGGCGACGTCCTTAAACGGCGTATGTACTTATACTACTGTACACAAATTAGGAATCAGAGAACATAATTATATGAATACTAATACTAATCATCTGTGCCAGGATTTCGGCCCCTCTTCTTCCCGGCCAGTGATCTCAGCTTCTAATCACTCGATTTCTGATTTAAAGTGCAACTGAATCTTCAGACTGCGGGGGTGTTCCTGGGCTGTTGGCGCTTTGTCACCTTTATTTTGTTACTCCCAGTGGTCACTCAAACACTCGTTACCATGGATGCCATAGGGCTAACAAGGGCTGCTTTGTAACCACGCGCATAGTGGTGCACTGCAAAATGCGCTGCAAAATGACTACAGTAGTTACGACCACTGTGATTCGGTTACTGTTAACACTCGCACAATGGACACCAGTGACTGGAGGCTCTCTAGGTCAATGGGCGGAGCAGTTTCCATAACGCACGGGAGTAAATACAAAAAGTTGCCCGCCGCCGTCTGTCTTCAAAAAAAGTTCAAAAAAAAGCCCACGCCATTTGATAATATCACAAACCGTTTTTTTATTATTCGGGTGAAAAAAAACCGTTAAAAATTTACCAAATAACAGTGGCATCTTGACCAAATGCCTAAAATATCGGGAACGCCCCCTATAAGCGGTTAACCGCAATTTAACCGAACGGCCGCTTAAAATAAGTGAGTGCCACCCCCGGCGGGCTGTCAGTGGTTTTCTATTTATGCTTCGTTGATCGTATGAAATCGGTGGTGCTCGGTAAATTAGTGAAGTTTCATATGAAATACAATTCAAAATAATCCAGTCTTGAATAATTCTATCGGAATGATGCAGGCCAGTGATGTATTGTCTGGATTGAATGGAGTAGGGCCGTTTGCTAAACTAAAATCGGCCGAAGTTTTCGAAAAGTGTTTAATTTCGGAATACAGAGCAAAGTACTTTGTTTTGGATGATACACAGCTGAACAATGCTAAGGGGCTTGGCCATGGCGGATTTGTTAGATTATGTGACGTACTGCTGGATAACAAAAGTTCCTACACCACAACAACGCTTGTTGCAATTTGTGAGCCAGAAACCAGAAGCGGATTGGTGTATAAGCTACATGCAAGCTTAGCCGTATGCGCTTTAAATGGAACCGTACTCAGTATTGAAAGAACCACCTGCGACTGTAAAGCTTCTTCCGAAATGGAGAATGAAGCATGCTGCAAGCATGCTCTCGGATTGCTGTTCGCCTTGCACCGTTATATCAAAACTCAATGCTGGCCTCAGAGAACCAAGGATGATGAACTACCCTGCACTAATATGCTGCAAACATGGCATTGTCCTACTGGAACGTCGTGCTGTTGCTTCGCAAATGTTGAACATAATAGAAATTACAGTATGCGGCAGTCCGGTCTTTATACGAAACCACACCATGAAGAATTGCTTTTTAAATCGAAGCGACATGCGACTCTGTTGCCTGTCCGATCTGCATGGGTAGCTTTCCTCTTCTTCAGTAGCTGGCGGGTCGTATCGCAAGCGTCGCTCAATATCGGCATCATTCCCACCGCACATATCATAAAGAAGCTCAAAGGTCTTACTTCCTGTCTGCCCTGTCAGTGCATGTATGTCGCGATCGTTTTCACGAAATCTGAAAATACAACGAAAACATACAGTATGCCGGGAGAATTTTTTACGTTTTAATGGTAACTAAAATATAGTATGATGATGAATGAAAAAAGTAAAGTTGAATAGAGTAGGTAAAAGTTGAATAAACAAATATACCTTTCATACGAAAAAACAGTTGCTTGCGGTTTTTCTTCGACATTCTCTGTTTCCCCAGCTGCAGTAAGAACTTCAATGCGTCTCCGCTCTTGAAGAATTTCTGCGGCAGTGAGGAGCTTTAGCTGCAGCTTGGCCCTTTCTTGCTCAAGTTCTTGAATACGACGCTGAAGATCATGATTTCTGTTTTCGCAGAAAACAGGACTTGTGTCGGAGATGTCGGAGATTTTGGTGTCGGTAGGAGACTGTGGGCTGCTTGGAAGTAGGGGCAGGAACAGACATTCTTTTGGATAGGCGTTGGATTTTAAACGAGTTATCAGTTGATCTCCTCTGTGAAATGGTATTTCAAAGTCGCACTGATCAAAATGAACCGAACAAACAGGAGAACTCGAAGTCAAAATGTAACATTTGTTGGCAGCGCTAGCCCATTTGGCATACAGTTCAGACTTTTCGTCTTTGGGAAAGCTGTACATAGAACGCTTTTCAGACAACTCATACGGCCGATATCCACAAATCACACATTCATGCTTTCCCACACTACGGAAAGATTCCATTTTGATTCATAACTTTATTCGTCTTAATAAAATAGTTATTCGATGAAAACAATTAAATTTGGTTCTAACGCAATAGCAGGTGACTAACATCCACATTCTCGAAAATTGACGGCTGGTCACCGGTTTGTTTGCAAACCTGACTCGGGTGGCGAAATGCCGCGGTATGTGTAGCTTGTCAGACGTTCATATGCTGGCCAGTAATGGCTGGCGCCAAATTACTAGCCAATAGAGAAAGAGCAGGCGAGACCAATAGACGCCAGTCACTGGACCCCATTTCACTTTCGATTTACGCCGACTTTTCCTGTTCGCCGGCCAGGCAGCGCCAATCACGATCTTGCAATACGCCCATTTCCTGTTGCCATACAAGGCGTCAAGCCACTTGGGCCAAATTTTTAATTCTAATCTGATTTCTATTTTGCAGTATCTTCGCTATATGAATTTTCACGTTGGCTGATTAATACGATTTATAACTTTTATTAAATTCCAGAAACATTTAAAACTACCTGGGTCGACCCCTTTTTGATTTTAACGTACCGGTATTCTGATTACTGAAACCATCGGAAAATACAATTACACTGCTGCAGCACGTTCAGTGCACTGATTGAGGCGAGTTAGCAGCCCCTACAGTTTTCGAAGTGTGTTCAATTTCCTTCTTTTGATAGCAGCCATGATGTCGTGTTATCTGGAGTCGACTCCCAAATCTACAAGAAAAATTTCAAACTCTGCTGATAACTGATGACAGTCGCAGGATGATGTGGGGAAAATTTAAGTAACAACAAGGTTTCGACAGAGCAGACTTAATAAATACATCGCGTATTACACAAGTAACAATAACAAAAATACACAACATCATTCTCGCTCAGCTAATTTGAAGGCCAAATACACATCTTCCCGCTCAACCATGTCGCTGAATGTACCGAGAACAGAAACTGCATTTCCTCGCTGAATCTCGATACCGATTTTCTGTCGCAAAAACTCCCCTGAGCGAGGGTTGCCTGTACAGTCGCTAATCTTTCTCGACAGATCTTTGAAGAATTTCTTTGTCAGTGGTCCGAATGTACCCGTGGTTTCAAACGCCAGCGGTTGAACGTTGTAACGGTCTGCCAGCCCGCTGTAACTTCCGATTTTCACGAATTTCCGCTGCGCTTCCCGGCACCCTGGACGTCTGGGCGGTGTATGTTAGGGCAAAGGTGTCAGCCACGGTTACATCCCATACTAGCGGCTTGCCATTTTTCCAAGGGAATGCTGTGACTCCATCATTTGTATCATTGTGACTCCATCATCACTGTCATTTGTAAAGGTCAAAAGGCGTGCCGAGTGCCCAAACAACAATGAGTAGAGGCAAAATAATTTCAGACAAAAATGAGTCTACACAGTATACAGTCTTAACGCGCATAGCTGCATAAAATCTGCATTTATTTTATGGTCTGTTTCTCGTGCACCACTTATCGTACCGTAAATGATTTAGTCTTCGCTAGACAATTTACTGACTATTAAAAAAATGGGTCGTGCTCGTTAACTATGGTGTCAAATGAAATTATGCAAAAATTTATCAAAACTGCAATTTGGTAAACAAGAATCTGTTTGGCTGACTGAAGTGCAGTTTTCAGTTGTGAAAATAAAGGAAAATTTGAATTTTGGTTTTTGGTTTTTGGAGAATTTTCAAACTTCAATTTTATTAAAACAATTTACGAAAAAAAAGAACTCTTTGTTTAAGATCGGCTTAAATTAAGTGTTTGGTTTGGTGTGCTTTAGTTTGTAAAGATTGTTTGGTGTGCTAAAAAAAAAATAAGTTTCGTGTGCTTTAGTTTGTAAACATTGTTCCGTTCAACTTCACTAGCACGATGTCAGTCAGGCATTGGACGATCCCAGTGCAGCTTAATAAAGCAGACAGCCATTATGTTCAGCAACAAGTACATTGTACAAGCATATGTAGTACGTGTTATTAGGTTGTTATTAGGTTGCAATTATTGCATTGTATGCCATAACAATAATATTATGTTTGCGGACAGAGGGCACTTCACGTGCCGCCCACCTTCTTCGGTGTTGAGCCCAGATCGAGTAACCGACACGGCGACACTGACAGAACAGCTGAAAAATTAGTAATTCATTAAGAAACTTGCAAATTTATAACCTGCTTGTACGAGCTGTTCGGAATAACTTAAGATGCTTACGCAGATCCTGCACCCAGTTATTGAATGAATTAAATGGAACTGATCTCGAGGGCAGTGTTTTACAATACTTATTCGTACAGATCTAAAATTTGCTCTGTATTCAACTAAGGTGCGCATCAGTATTATTTTAGAATAATTGCAATGATTCCAGTTGAAATACTGCTTTTAAATACTTAATTTTTGATAATTAAGAAAATGAAAAAAATTTGTTTCGAAGAAGCCCCCGGTCCCCAAGGGGCCATTCACATTCCAGGAAGGTAAAAAAAACATCCTAACAATAAATTACTTAACTATGGTTTTCGCATACTTCGTTTACTGCAGAAATTCCATTTCCAAGCAACAATCCCAATTAAAAGTATTGCTGTTCCAATGAAAACCGTTGCCCCGAGACACTTAGAATATTATTAGCCTACTACGTAGTAAACTGACTACTACATCGGGATATAAAAGGCAGCCGCAGCAACGGGGTTAGTGGTCTAACTTGGATTTAAAATAAGTAAGCTGCTATCGGATAGTTTGCAGCTTGACTGAAAGCGCACAATGACAAAAAACTCAAGACAGGGCACGTTCTAATAAATTATAGTCCCATGCAGCAACCGCACAAAATTTATCTGATTGGTAACTGATTTGGAATAAAAAAAAACACATCGTAAACTAATGAGAAGGTTTATCTGCTTTTGGGAGAAAGGTTTCCCATTTCAGTTTCAAGGTCATCTCTGCAGTCTGGCCCATCGTTAGGTTTTAGGGGGGGTGAGGGTGCGCACCATTGTTCTTCCCGCAGGAGAACAATGGCGCAGTTGCGCCAATCCGGAGTTATTTAAATTTTATATGGGAATTGTAACTTTTTTTTGGAATGGGGGGCGAATGCCCCCTCCCCGTAAGGACGGGCATTTCTGCAGTCAAAGGAGCAAGCAGCAAATTTTCCAGTAGATGTCATCGACAACTGTGGCCGTCGGCATACGTATTGAAGAATGCTGCGCTTCAGGCATAAAACCACTTTTCATTTGTAGCCTGTAGATATGAGCTGCAATTTTTATCTATCGCATTATTTATTCCGCGTCCGCGCAATTTGCGCTGGGTCGGCTAGTAGTCCAGTAAAGCGTGCTTGAATAATCTAAAAAAAACAGCTTTTAAAAGTGTTTTTTTTTCGATTAATTTGTAAGTTAACAACATTTTGTATTAGCATGTTGGAGAATATAAGCTTGCTAGGCTAAAACACATCCACGGATGTATATTACATCCAATTTGATTTCTCATTCGAGTTTTGAATTTGAAGTTTTTCCATGGTTTCATAGTAGCTGTGTCTAGACAGAGCGTAGACAAGATCGCAGCACACCATTTTGGAGCTAAACTTTTTGCGCATGCAGTCAGAGCAATGGCAGAAATGATCTTTCAGTTGTTTTGACCAATTCATATTTTCTCAGCCCCACTTTCATCTCATAAGGATCCCCTTAAGCCATGATCACCAGCATGCAATGCTAATGTGGCGAAATTTACATGGGTCACTTGCTAAATATTCCTTGCTTAAAGGACTGTCGCAGGTACACGAATGGCCCAGAACCGCCACATCATCCTCCCGCAGCGGATTTTGCTATTGATAAAATCGCCGCTAAATCGACGAATAGTTTACTACATCATGACCCCAGGTCCGTCGGAAACCACGATACTGACTGTGGCAAAGCAACAAAGGATTTCTCAACCAAAAGTGTTAGCAAACCAAAGGAACATAATGCAGGGCAACAAGATTTAGTTGGTGAGTGGTTCGCTAAATAGTTGCCTGTGACTTGTATAACTTGAATGCGATTTTCACTTCAAATAACGGTAAATGGTTACGCCTACTTCAAAGTAAGTATAACTAGTGGCGGACAGATCTCAAGTGCCAAATTAAAGAAATAATGAGACTATTTTGGCCGCTGGCGGCCAATGTCAACACGCCGGCCGAATTTTCTGCCGGCAGAATTTTTGGAGGTCAAAACGCCGGCCGAATATCTTGTGGTCAAAATGCCGGCAGAATTTTTCCAACATTTTCAACTTAAAAAAATAGTAAAAGATATTACCTGGATTGGGGTAGACTTGCCACGCGGCGTAAAACAACGTTTTGGGCACTCTACACGTATAATAACTCAGGTATTATGGCCGGATTCACGCTGACTTCTATCTATCGGTTTTCTATTGAGACACCGCCCAAAACGGCCGATTTCTTAGCAGTATGCGTGAACGCGGCACGCTCTTCTAAGTAGATACCTAAATAGGGAGCAGAATTGCGTTTACACAGGCACCTTTGAATAGGTGCAATAAAAGTTACTGTTTAGACGCTTCCGATAGTCAGCCGGGTCTGCGTGAACACAAGCCACCTATTTGTATACATGACGGAATATGGTGTACAGTAGCAGCGATGTACGTACTTCTATAATATTCTCTGTACTCGTACATGTTGTACTTTCTAGCATTTTCCTTTTGTCTTCGGATATACTTTTTGGCTTTTCTAACCGGATGCGCTTCGCGCCTATATAAGTCCGAGAGTTACAGTATTTTGGATCAGTTCGTTCTCATTCAGAGTTTGGCAGTGTCGGAGTTTTCTAATTAAAATATATCGTCGGAATGCAGTGTGGTATTCTCACTTCGCGTAGATCGTAGCTTACGCATATTATTTAGCTATGCCACATTGAAATTATCAGCTCATTCTCTGTCGTTGAGTCAGGTCAGTAGGAAGATATTGCGATATTATCCCTATCGTACTCGTCTCTCCGTCATACAGTACATATCTGTAGTTAAATGAAAATGCGGAATTAAAACCGAACAAAATCGCGAAATTGTATTTATTTTTACTTTCGTGAAGATCGATTGCCAAGTAGTATAATTATAAATATGTGTAATTTTAACAGTTCTGTATGCTTTACATAACTGTAACTGCATATAAATTATATTTAAATAATGTTTACGCTAGTTTCAGTTTTTTTGCTACCATTATTCACCAGGTTTACAACAAATTATTAAATGTACTGTATTTTCAATTCAGTGCTTCAAAAGTGGGCAAAAGTCAAAATCAGTTTTACAGGCTCACAGAAGATTACAGTATTCGCCTATCCAGTTGGTTAATTGCTCGGCTTGCCATGCGCCTAATATCGGCTCGCCATAGTGCAGCGCTCAACCGCCCCGGGCGACTGTTTACTACCGTCACAGCAAGCGGGTGCGCATACCGCTGCCTGCTGCTACCGTGGGCGGTTGCCAGGTGCCGATACAGCGGGCGGGTGCCCAGGTGCTCCGTCTGTAGCAGCACAATGCACATAACTTATTATTATTAGCGTACAGTACTAATTGTAAATTAACAATAATCCAGTCTGAAAATTTTCCAATTTTTTCCTTTGAATAAAACAATATTTTACTTTATTATGTAAATTTTCCCTCATATTTTTCCTTTATTTTCCTCATATTATGTTAAGAAAGGTGTAATGGTCGAGTATATTCAATAAAGATCAGATTATAAAGAGCATAACAGTCACTGCAATTCACTGGCTTCATCGGTCAGCGTGGGTCATATTCGATAACTTTATTAAAGGCAAAGTGCAACCACAGATTTAATACTAATCAATAGTTCAGTACTGACGATATTTTTTACGTGTATTAAAACCCTCTCCCAGTTATTTAAAAGTTTACACATTGTTTGTGCAGAATAAATAATCTGCGGTAGCCACAGGTTTGTTTCCGCAGCAAACGCACGATGTCGTTTAAAATGTGATTTTAACAGTAAAACAGTGTGAATGCTGAAGTACGGTTGATGTCTGAAATGGTGTTTAATAAATCGTATTCTGAATCAAAACATTTTCTAGGTCATTACATAATCATTGTGAATTTCACAATGTGAAATGTTAATGCATTTCAATCAGAAATCATGTATATCCGGACAAATAGGAACCTCAAGTGGTTCCTATTTGCCTTAACCATTGTGTCTACGGAGCAGAGGAAAGGTACCTTTGGATAGCAAAGCACTCACCGTTCCATTTAACTTCTCAAATGCCGTTATACAGTAAATAACTTTTGCCGCCGATTACCACCGTTGCCTGACACACCACCGTCAAACACTTTACCGTTTTCGGAACTTATCGTCAGTATCCACGTTGGTGAAATTATTGCTGTAATTGTTAACATAAACATCAAACGGTAACATCGCCTTTAATCTAAATTTTGACCGTGTCCATTTGAAACACTACGTAGAAACTGGACACCCTAATGGCTGCAACGATTTGAGAGAGGACTGAGAGTTGCAGTACTGAAACCTCTACAAAAAGTTCTAGTATGAATATATTTAAAAACAGTCGGCATCCTTAATCTGGTTAATGCTGCAGCGTCCTCGTCAAACGGACACATTACTCTTAATGCCGGCGACTGCAGTAAAAATTAATAGTCCAAAGCATAACTAACGCTGCAGATACGAAGACAATTGGGTGCTGTGAGCATACCCTTCACGATTAGGGTGCAATGAACATCCGACTAGTCTGCAGCTCGCAACACTACTGGCGTCACGGTTGGAATTTTAAAATTAAATTCAAGTTTAAAACGCACAGCATGGAGTACGAATACATATTTGCTTATTCCAGCATCTATTTTAGATTATTTTAGATTTGTTTTAGTGATGTTTGTTTTACTTGCTTTTACTAATTAATCCGATTGCTACGTGTACTAAATCCAACTGTCCACAAATATCAGCTATGGATTTAGTCGCTAGAGCTTGTCATAATGCTGCTACAGACGCAGCAGTCAAGTCATGTCAGGAGGGAATTTTATCGCAGGTTGTTTGCACCGCAGACTATACAGTCTACAGTATTAATTGCACGACACTAGGAAGACGACTGAAGGGAATTGTGCCTCGACAGAATGGGCAATGGCAGCGGATATTTCCAGATCATGAGGAGAACTTCATTGCAGACAACATGCTGTCTAAATTCGTTCGGGTTATTATTTTGTTCTTTGACAAATTGTGGAGCACTATGATCTTCTAAATGTGGTTTGAAGATACAATAATTTTTTTGGTGGACCGTAATTTGTCGAAATAAACGGTGAAAACAATTGAGTGTAACATTTTTATCAAAATAAAATTTTCTGTAAAGTTAAGTCCCGGGTGTTCATCGCACCCTAATCGTGAAGAGTATGTTCACAGCACCCAATTGTCCTCGTACCCCAATCACAGATCACAGGCTACTTTAGGATACATTCAGGATCAGAAGCTGAGACCTACTAAGTATCATTTGTAAATCGAACCAAGGAAAAGCTGTGATCCTCCGGAATTTTGAACAAGATAAGTTCCATTGAGAGGCAATACTATCCGAAATACAGTAATAGAGTAAACCTTCTGTGTGCGCCTGTATGCACTTAATACGCCAAAATGCCGCCATTTGGGGTCGGCCAAGAATACCTTTGCCTCCCCTTTGCCTTTGCCTTTTCACTTTGCCTTTTTCAAATTCACCTTTACCTTTGCCTTTTTCAACTACACCTTTACCTTTGCCTTTGCCGCCGCGAACACCTTGCCGTCCAAATTAGCCCTTCCAAAAAACCGTTTTAAATTACCTTTACCGTAGGCTTCAGCCGTTGCATAACAGACTGCAGTCAAGCACTTTTCCGTTTTTTGATACAGTAATTACTGACATCTAGCAATAAAATATTAATTACAGTAATTCATAAAGACAGCCGGTTAGCATTGTGAATACATTTTGATCGAGTAAGGACGTAGCCACATCAGGTTAACTTGCTTCGGAATTTTTGAGACTGATGTTGCAGGTGCAACGGCACCTTCTTCAAACCGTAGACGCTAATGGGTAAGGCTTTTTCAAAAGCGTTTATGAGAGCTATTTCGCCGTCTATTAAAAAATGAAAATTCTTCTGCTGTGGATTCCACACATGTTTCGGCTGTTCTGCTGCTAGAAAAATTCGGCAAACTTAGCGTAAAAAGCTTTGGTCTGGCACTGCGTAAACATGTTCATGGACCGGCGATGAACGTTTTAGATTCTGCGCGACCATTAACAATGGTGTCGACGCTAACTGTGGTCGTCACAACATAGAATTGGACATCTTAAAGGTTATCTTAAAGTGCATTGGACATCTTGAAGGTCACATCGATTTGGAGAGTATTGTGTCCTAAAATATGGCACCAAGCCCATACAATTTTTAGCAAAACTCAGGAGTCGGCATCCTTAAGCCGACATAATAAGAGATAGGCGGTAAAAGTATGATCGATCAACCTGGCGCTACAGAGCATGAAGTTGATGGAACGAGAAAGTCAAGGATGCAAGTGGGAGCTAAAGGTCACCTATCTCACTTCGAGACTACCTGACTATGAGTAATGCACGTCATGATGAGCAAAAGTACAACAGACAATAAGTGAAAGGTTACCCAGAGGTCTGATAGCGAAATCCCCACTTGAAACAAGAAGACCAGAACAAAACCGTGAAGTTGATCACATCGAGAACACGTCTCTAATTTTGTTGGGATTACAACTCGTGATTTTACATTGGGCGCCGTTGCGCTTATATAGATTCTCGGCACACGCAGGTGCCTTGCTCGTAGTACAGACAGATATCGAAGAACAACAGAGATTCAAAAACTAGCCACTGAACTACAACAGATGTACACGTGGATGAACCAGAACCAAAGGTCAGAACGCACAAGAGAACCAAAGGTAAAGCTACGTCTGTGGACACGCAGTCACGTCGAAATGTGGGCTCGCGGTCAAAGATCCTTGCCGGGGATTTCTGAGAAGGCACAACTCGAAGACTGGGTCATTGCTCGAGCGGCCGAAGTCATACAGATCGAAGAATGGAGGCAACAGTAGCAGTTTAACGTAGTACGGTAAAGATGTGGACGGCACAGCCATACACGTCAACAATTACTGTTCAATGCAGGTTTTTCGGTATGCGTGGTTCTGGAATTCTCCACGGGTCTGCTACAAATAAATGCAACACATGGCCTTGTTTTTGTGATATCTCGTACAGATCACGGTTGAAAATTATCAAAAAACGAAGGCGTAAAAACACGGAGGTGCAGGAGAAGGAAAAGGCTAAAAAGGCAGAAGGAGAAGGCGAAGGTCACTCATCTATAGCCGAGACTAAAACGTGAGATGATAGTGAAGAGCCTGAAGACTAAAGAGGACACCCGTGTTTTCGGTACGGATGATTGTAGTCTTTTATGCTTTTTTACTTCATTAGAAAAGATGATGCGATGATCTTGGCAGTTGCCAGTTTCCATGTTTAAGCGGCCTCAGGCAGTAGCAATTGCCAGTGTCAGGTGCCACTACCACCTTTTACGCCCCGCCTTCGTCATCAACCGGTCTTCTTCGAACTGCATAAGACGAGCGCACATTAACATGAAGAATTGAAGATCATCTTTACACCTGGGCGAAAAAAGCGTTTTTTAGGAGAAAATGCATTTCATGGCAAAATTTGAAGAAGTTTGGTTAAAGATGAGAACTTCGGCACACCTCCGTGCGTTTTGAATTTCACTTCTACCATAACACCCCAACGGGATGTTGCTCGCACAAACGGTGTTCACTCCAACGTATACAAATAATTTGACTAGAGAATATCCTAAAAATGCATAGAACTTAGAAGCGTTGAGAGTAGGGAGTACTTCGATTACGCTGGCGAAATGGTCGCTTGCGCGTTGCGGTTCAGCACATTGAACACCTAATTCACGATATGTAATCAGTACGTATGTGGCGCACCGCATTGGACGGTTGGTGATCCTTTGGCTGATTCCGCATTTTTTACTGTGCCGTTCAACTAACCGAGCATAAACCGCCCCTGCGGCGCGTTATTTGAATGTCGTTTGAGTGACCAATTTGCAAGCGGAGTCGTAGTACTCAAAAACGAAAGTTTTTCTTCGTGCACACGAATTTGGTACCATACAGCGGCACACTTCTCTTAACTCATTTGTCGTATTAAATCAAATTTGCTAAGCGTACACTACAGGAGAGGGAGCTGGTGGCGGATATAACACGTTTCGCTTTTTGGCCGCCCTAATGTAAAATATGATCCCAGGTTTTAGCCATGTAGCGTGTCAGTTTCCGCCATACTTTGAATCCTGCACACAAACCCCTTGGCGGTGTTGCCGCCGTTGCGCACCCTGCCCGAGGAGCACCAGCCAGGCAATGTAGCACTGCTTTTCAGAGTGAAGCTAAATATGCTTGTTAAGCATTATGGGGACCAGCACAAAATAATAAACCAGACGGTTATTTTGTTCGGCCACCCGGCACATGGTCAGATGACTCCAGTAATGAATGATCTGGTGCTGAATGCTGAGCGCTTGCAAGGTCAAGAACCGGCACCTGTGCCAGACGAAATTATTAGCTGGTAAGTGGCATGTGTAAGGGGTCAATGTCGTATATGACTGCGCAATATATTCGTACTGTGCTGACGGAAAGCGAAAGAAAAAGTCCCATACTGTAACTTAAATCACACAACAAGCAGGAATAACAGTGAAATAAAAAGCAACAGAAAATGGTAGATCAATCGCAAGAACGATCGATATTATATACAGCAGAAAAACACCTTATATCTCAGTGCAACCGTGTTGCAAAAGATTCTAGAAAGTTTGGTAACTTTTAGGATGACATTAAAAATGAGAATAGCCCCAGACATTGTCAAGCGTTAGGGCCAAAGCCATAACGTGTTCATTCATACACGCACACGCAGTTCAACAAACTGTAATAAAACGCGTCTTGGCAATCAGCACAAACAAAAATTTAGCAATAAAGCTCATCAAAACAATCCAGTCATCTTTCAAGTGACCGCTATGCGTATAAGTTGTATAACGGCGTAAAATCGCAGGTTTTTTGCCTTAGGCCACTGCTTCCATTGATGTTTAGCTTATTGAAAAAGTCACTTGTCGCTTATGTAAAAATCTGCAGACTGCTTTACGATTGTGTGCGTAAGCTTGCTCTGAAAAGCTTATTTCAATAATTTTTTAGAATTTCCTTGCGATTTCGCGTTGCACATGTTGAAAAGGCTGTTGCATTATGGGCAGCAAGCGCTCAATGACAAAGAACAAAGAATATTACTGGGCGTCGGAAATGGCTGCAAGAAACCACCGAGGCGTTGTACTATGAAAGAACTTAGAGAGTATATGTGGACCGAGCTGGCGGACAGACTTTCTAGATGTTTGGAACGCTGGAAAACAAACAACTTCTTACGTACGTCCCTTTATGCAGACTTGGTTGTCAATGAGTAGGAATAAAATATATTTGTTTCTAGAGGAAAAGTCGCTTATCCAGGATCGTGAAATGCTCTTCATCGTATGCGGTATACTTATACGCAAACGGTTCGGTCGCAAGTGGGCCCTTTCCTATCTTACGAACAGGTTCTGGTTGAAAAATGCGCACCAGCTGCCTTTAGCAGACGTTTTTCCTAAGTGGAAAATGAAGGAAATCGAGAAAAAGAAGGAAAAGCTAAAGAAAACAATTTGTTGGAAGTTCAATCTAAAGCAAAAGTGCGAACGACGCTTGTGCGTAAAACAGCATGTGTGTCTAAAATGTGGCGGGCAGCATCCTGGTGCCGACTGCCAGGAGCCTCAAAACAACCTGCCAAACAACGTTCCGGCAAAAGAGAGATTATTTTGAGTCTTGCTTATTGACTTGTGAGGCTACCTGAGCTGTTTCAGAACATTCGTAGAACAGTGGCACAGCTATACTATAAAGGCGACATAGCGCTATTGATAATGCCAGTGGCAGACAAACGTCAAGCAAGTGCAGTGCGTTAACCCGTTGACGCCCATTGGTGCCAGCCGAGTACATAGTACAGCATAAAAAACCAATACAAGTACTGGACGCTGGCGGGTTAAAGCCTAAAATGCTATTGGCTTACGTGTTTTGCAGCGTCGTTGAGCGAAATCAGAAATCTTATAATTCTTTGCTCATTCTTTTGAACTACAGTTCTTTTGAACGACAGTTCTTTTGTACTACAGTTCTTTGTTCGTTACATCAATAAACACAAAAGGAGTTTAACACAGCAAGCTATGGAGCCAACGGGCTATCGAGTTAGTGGATGGGTTGCCTCATCGACCATCGTGAAAAATCACCGTTAGTATACTAGCAGGCGTGTCGCTCTTTTGGCTTTACTACTTATATAGTACAGATAATAATTATTCTTTGCCACTCCGCCGGCTATCTAAAACATAACATTTCCGTGCAAAAATATTGAAAGTTTCATGATTTCCCTATGCCATTCTCACCCGGACAACTGGGAGTGTGACATTTCGCCGCAATTAAAGTCGACGCAAAACTTTTCGCTTTTCGTCGAAAGAAGGACTTTTCGTCGAAACAGACTCGCGGCGAAATGTCTTGGCGTCGAAACGGCAAGCCGACGAAATGTTCCCGCGACGATTCGCCGACGAAATGTCGCGCGGCGAGATGACATTACAGTGAAATAAATGTCTGCGACCAAAAGTCCTGCGACTAGTAAATCTGTGTTGGGAACACCTTTAACGAGGAAGTTTCGTACATCCGTTATCGCTGGCAGTGCCGACTGGCGAGATTGATAACGTCCGTCAACAAGAAGCCTTTATGATTAGTACCTTCCACACCGTTTCTGGTAGTTGCCATCACTAAAACTTGAAGTTTCTTGCGTAAAGGCTGAAATACAACTGACTGAACTACAAAGCTAGATCCGGACAGTGAGAATTCGTTATCGTAGACAATCAGACTAAAAATTAATCATAATGAATGCAATGAACTGCATGACGCCAAGCAGCACACAAAGCTGCTGGAGAGCAGCACATAAAGCAAAACGGAGTGCAAAAGGGGGTACCTTTTATACAGCCAAAAAGGTATTTTTATACAAAAGAGCGTAAAAGGAGGTAACTCGTGGCTAACAGGAGTGGAAGGTGGTGCCTGTACGGTTGTACCAATTTCCTTTACTTATTTAATCAAATTAACCCAGGAAAACCGTGGTTTCCAGGTACAAACGAGTTCGGAGATTTGCGGGATCAGTAGCTCTCGGCTTGAGGATTTGAAATTTGATGAAAGAATTTGAGGAAGCCATTTGAGGAAGCCACGCAAGCACAAAGCCATCACGAGTGAGGCAAATCAATTTTGAAAGCGAAAGCCTCGCGAATCATGCAGGGCAACAAGCCCAAATGTTGGGGTTGCGATTTAATTCACTAACCGAAAGCAAACTTTTCGGGAATTTCGCTGGCCGTTTGGTCTGCTTGAATTGTTATCTTAGACCTTGGTTGCTCTATGAAATTTCGTTTTTTCCCGGTCGTAGCTGGAGAAAAAACACATATGTAACCGGCAGGAAGGTGGATGAGTGGATGCACTTAATAGTGGATGTTCAGTAAATCGCATCCACCAATCTGCCGAAATCCGACCACTACTGTTCATGAATCGCCCTCTGAACCCTCCGGTCGCTCTAACTATACAGTTTCATATTCCGGCCACCAGGCAGCAAATGTCTTAACAAAACAAAGTTCATAGATATGGTTAATTTTCAGAAAAACGACCAGCTCTCATTAAATTTCAAGCGTAAACATCAATAAATTTTATGAAAAACAAAACAAATAATAGAAAACTCTGAACCGGGTGAAAGCCAAAACAACGGTCTTTTACGTCTATAAACTTCAACAAAAAAATTTAATCGACCCTAGAAACGTTTAAGGATTGGGTATGTGCTGAAGCGTGTGCGATGATTTCCGTATACCAGACCAAATGGTGCAACCTCATCGGGCAGATACAGTACACGTAGCTCAGGAGGTTTCTTGGGATGAGCTCTCGCAGTGTCACAGAGTCAGCCATAAGACAGCTGTCCGTGACAGTTCAGCGAAGGGGAGGCGTTTCCGTGAGGTATTCTCAAAAATGGCGATTTAGCGGGCGCCGGAATCGAACCGCTGGCTACCGAGGTAGCACAGCCACTGTGGCTGAGATCAAGCTATTTGTGCTTGACCTTGAGCCAACCAGGTAGGTGGCGAATGGGGCTGCTGTCGTGTGTGCAGAGCCTTCTTCTCTGACACCAGTATGACGCTCGCCAAACTGTGATTTCGCATTCCACAGCCGGACATGTTTCCGTCGTGCGTTCTTCAGCCGGATGTGCAAGACCATTTATTTAGGAGCTGGGAGAGTCGCCTGTAACCAGTTCCAGCAAACTGGTCTGGAGAATTTTCTAAACCTCGGTGCTCTCGTTGGACTGCGTGGGCAGTCAGGCAGTTTCCCTGGAAACGGTTTCTGCAGTTAGACGTTCATGCCAGGCGACATACCAACAGCCAGGAGGTTTTGCTGGGATGCACAACCGACCGTTCCGTTCCAATGGCCGACCGTTCTACGGCAAAATATATGTAGCCGAGCTGTTTTTCCGGAGCGCGTTAGCGCAACCGGAGCTTTCTTCCGGACTGTGCATTCGCAACCGGGCAGTTTCGCCGAAACTGGTTTTCGGATTCGAGCTCTCTATGGGTGTGTATAATTACAGCCCTACGTTTTTTCTATACAATTACTTACCGCCAGACAGCCTGCTGGTCAGCATTTCGTAGCTACACATTCTTGGAAGATCATTTGTTTGCTGCCAGACCAATTTTGTTGCAGTGGGTACTACAATATATCGTGTTAATTAAAGTGCTGTTTTGTCGGAGCCTGTTGTTGGATCACATATTTTAGTAGCCAATCGTTTTTGCCGGATCGCATTCAAACGTGTTGCTAAAGCCCAGTTACGCTGATGGCGCCAGTTTTCCCAGACGAACAGTCGGACTTTTATGTGTGTCTGAGATTCCTGCCAATGTAACTTACAATTTACTACGATAAAACACCTGGTACAGTAACTTTTGCCATTGCGTAACCACCAACCCAGCAGCATTAGTCTATAGCGCATCTGAATGATCGGATCATTACGATCGCCAACATCACTTTTGGATCACAGGTGGTAGCCGGTGGTTCGATTTTTCCGCCCTGGAAAATATAACAAATAAACCTAAAATAAGGCTTTGCTCCATCAGTTTTGTTTAGGTAGAGTGGGTTCAGCTTGCTTAGATCAGGTTGAACTGCGTTGGATTGCTATTCAGTTTTGGGATTGATGTCCTTTTCGAAGTAAACATGGAAAAGTGGCGTGAAAGTTTTATGTTACATGCTTCGGCTACCAAAATAAATGGTGTGTAGTGAATTACCATTAACATTAGCAACAACGCTGTGGAATTTCTCTTGAGCGTCTCGAAAGCCCGATCCGGATGGAACGAAACTCTTTTCGTCCCTAGTATATAACCGTGTTCGCAACCGCCAGAACCTGGTTTCGCTGCCGACTGCACTTGGGACTTGTAATTTTACTGTCTAATATTTTTACGGAACAGTTTTTTTCAACGTCTGACAGATTCTCCTGAGCGCGATGCTGAGCGACTCTTCCGGACCATATGTCTGCATCCGGTCGGGTGGCTTCATTTTAGTTGTAAGTAAGTTCATAGCATCATAATTGAGCCGGAAGATCATTCGTAAGGGAACTATTTTTGCCTACCAGAGGTTTTGCCGGAAGAAATTTCGCGGAGCGCGTTTTGATTGCCGAACGATTTGGCCAAAATAAATTCGGTAGCCGCTGAGTAGCGGAGTTGTTTTCCCGAACGTGAGCCCCAGGGCCCAGCTCATTGTTTAATTCTGTTAGACCTCAGTTTTTGAGTAATTAACCACTTGGATGTGTAGCATGCAAGCACAAAGACGTCACGCCAAGGACCTTTATTGGGATAAATAAAGGGAAATGTCACGCGGTATGCGGGAGGGAAAGGACAAAGAGCCAGTGCGGCGATATGCATAGAATCTGCGACGCTGCTCGTAGAGTGTTCGTAATGTAGTGCAGAATGGCAGGGGAGGCTAAGTCGTGCCTGGCCAACTGATCCACGTTCCTAACCTGTGCGCGGGCTGAGCTCGTTGAACCAACGCAAGCGAAGAACGCTGAATCATGTTGCAGTTGAAGAATGAGAGCGCTGAATGGCTCAGCGTATGCGGGTATATTCGTACAGGCGGAAGTTCAGCAGTACACGAACGTCCACGAGGTGGGGAACGGCATGTATGCGTACGCTGTGTACAGCGGCCATAGCACACAGTCGTGAGTGCGCTTCACATGCCTTTGGGCTAGAACCAAGCTCCTGCGAAGGATACGCGGACTCTGCACCACTCCTGTGTTGTGCCCTCCGGTCGACGATCAGATAGTGGTCGCCGGTACAAGTCCTCTGCAGCGGGAGTTCGGCATTTGGTGACCGTCCTTATGTTCTCTTCCGGATCCCTGGCGTTCGGCATCTCACCGCCAAAAAGTGTGGAAGTTCCTGTTGGCTCGTTAAGCCGCTGTAGATTCCACTTCTGTTGGCTCGGAGAACAAAATGAAAATAAAATGTATAAAAAATGAACTAGTTATGCAGCGTGAAATGATAAAAAAGCAAAAGTCTAATAGCAATTCCAGTAAGCAAATTAAAAGTCAAATTTTAACTTAATGTTACCGCTGCCGGAATCCACTTGGGGCACTGGAGCCCCGGCTGCTGGGAGGCTGGTGCTCTCTGTAATCGACTGTGTGCGGTGACCGTGGGTCAGCGAGAAGCCGGCCGACCGGGGTCGGCGGAAGAGAGCGACCAGTGCCCTGCGCAACCGAAGGCCCCTTTATTGAGCAACGCGAAATAACAGCAGAAGAAAAACAGCAGGGTGTGGCGGGTGGCAAAAGAACAGAGATCACTCGCCGCACACGATATCGAAGGAGCAAAGACAGACAGCAATGAGAAATGCCGAATCAAAGCGAACACACGAACAGTGCCAAGCGCAAACAGAATGCGCGTGCTGGTGGCGGCCGCTTTGATCTAAGGGCCACGGCGGCGCGCAGCGCCACCAACAGACTCAGGTTTCTTGCTGCGCACGGCGGAAGGAGAAAGAGCGGGAGCACATTTCCTCCAGCTAACATTAACATCAATTAACTCGTTAATCGTCATTTTCACGTAGTGTACCGTCGCTTGCAATCATTGTTATCTTGGCGGCTATTGCCCATTAAAAGTCAAGCAAAAAGAGATCTGTTAGCAGATCTAAATAGAAAACTATAATTTCGTCGGTTAGAGAAGTACAAAATCTGTCTAAGACTTCATTCCGACTAGGAGTAGGATGACGTCCACGATGATTGAGTCTCCGTGGGGTTTTCTGTCGCGGTGCGGTGCAACCGAGTCCGAGGCGCCAATTCTCGGATATCTTGTACGGTGTTTCCGATTCAATCTCGCTGCAGACCTGATAAGTCCGTTAGAAGTCCACACCCGAACGCTAACCGTCGGTTCAAAATGGAGAGACAAGTCCACGATCGGTTGACGCTGGTCGCCCTAGTTTGCCAGCGGCGGGCAGTCCGGTTAAGCTCCGGGTTTCAGAAATTTTTGCCGGGCAAAAACAGTAAATGTCCTACGCAACCGTTATAGGTCGCAAAGTGCATTTAATGCACCATGAGTAAATCGGTCACTACCGATCAATCTGCAACCTCAGGGTCGGGCTGGTTCGAAGGTCCGATCGAATTTTTTTTGAGTTCGAGCGGTTGAAAAGGCCGGTTCATCGTAAACTTTTGCCGCTCCTGCAAGCGATCTCTTCATTGTTCGTAGCCCTCCTCAAAGACCCTTCGTGCGTGTCTCTGTCCGGGTAGAGCTGTGGAGGTTGGGCTACCAGAGGAAACTGTTGTGCTGCCGGGGCCGGGTTTGAAATTATTTTGGTCGAGTCCGCTCCGGGTTAGCCGATTGAAGCGCAGGTGACGCCTGTCCCCGTCCGGCTGGTGGGTTTTGAGCGTTGCCATGTGGATTGGGTGGTGCCACGCGCCATGCTGGTCTCCCAGTGCCCCATAATGCGGCGGGTTTTGTAATGTGGATGAGCCCGGCCTTGTTGGTCCGGATCGGTTAGTGGCATATTTGCCGGGTCATGTTGACCGCGCTGTCTACCCGTCGTGGGGTCGACTGTGTTGTGTGACTGTTCCCAGCTCTTCGAGAGTTTAGGTGCAGTCTGCCGGGGTCCCTTACGGAAGGACCAAAGTATATCCGCTCAACTGGTAATCGTACTCCCGATGCGGAGGTTGCTGCATGTAGTGCTGTCGTTGGTTGGTGGGCTGAGTTCGTCTCGTCTGTCGGGTAAGACGTGGAGGGTACCAGCGCACTCGTTTTGGTTTGCGTTGAGCACGTTGAACTGCTTACGTTGTACTGAATACAACGTTGTACTGAACGTTGTATCGCCGTTGTGGCTGGGACTGGGGTCGGCGACACATGCGATACTGCCTTGGACTTTCTCTGGTCCAACGTTGACCGGCGGGATAACCGGCGCCTGCAGTGGGGCTTCGATCAGCGAATCAACTCCAACCTGTCCCGGCAAAGAAAAAAGCCATGTTAGCTTTCGGTATACTTCCGGGGTTGAGTACCGCGTTGTCGTTCCAGAGGATGTTGTAGATCTTTTGAGACTGATACTAGTCGTTGCCCCGGTAAGTATGGTAAGAAGGTAGTTCGCCACCGGATCGTTCTAGGTATGCGATTCTGTCTGCTGTGCTTCGGTAACATTCGGGGCCTCCGCCAGGCTATAGTCTAGCTGGGTTCAAAGCTTTCATTCGTGCTGCAACTGGTCTGCCAAAGCAGAAATCAGCACGGATTGTTGGGACTCACACAGTTAGAGGCCACCTTTCACCCGATACAGTTCGTCCCGGTAGGTCTCGGCTTCTTCGTTATTCCAGCCTAGAATGTGTTGTAGGTGACCTGACACCGTTTCGGAGGTGTAGAGTGCCTGTGCAGTCTGCTCCAATTCCCGGCGCAGAATATCCACTTCTTTCTTTGTCCGGATCACTTGTACTTAAGCCGGTTGACCTCCTCGGTTTGGCGCACGCTTTTACTACGGGATTTACTAGAAATAAAAATTCGATAAAAAAAGCAAATTAATACGAATTTTTTAAAAATCACTTCTTGAAGAATGGTTCACTAACAATTAGGTAAGTAAATGTACGTAACACATGTGTGTACTGCATAACATGATAAACTGTATACCCATATTTCGTGCGCTGATTTACAATTCATTTATAACAAAATGGCGGTCTGTTTCACCAGAGTGCGCTGGGTCCGTCCGATGTTTGACTGATATCGTTTTACTTTTATTCGAAAGACCACCGTTTCGGTGAAGGCTCCGTATACCACCTTTTACCACCTCTGGCTCCTAATACCACCTTTTCACCTTTGGCTCCTAATACAACCTTTTGCACACCACTTTTGACTCCCAATACCACCATTTATTTATTACTTAACATTTGCACGTGTCTGTCAAATTCTAATATCTGGAATAATTGAATGATTAGCTTGCGCAGCCACATCCATATCTACACGCTTCGCTTCGTACAATGCCGCATCTATAGCGGATATGAAATCTAATCCCGGATTGGCAATTCTCTCGGCCTGACGCCCGGCGCGTCTTTTTAGTGGAAGTAGTTCTTTTTTCTCGAAACATTCTAGAATCCATTTTCGGATTCCTTTGCCGGTGTACGATGTCTCTGCCGGGCTTCTTTTGTGGAAAAGGTCATATGCGAATGCGGCAGCAAATGGTCCACAGACAACACCGCTTTTTTGATTTTGTAATTTCTCGTACCGTACTCGCAACTGCTCTTCCGGCTCATCACGGCCGTACAACTTCCAAAGTTCCAGTTTGGCCTGGTCAGTTAGCTTATAGCCCAAGCTGTCATACAGTACCACTTCCTGCCCGTCTACATTCCAGTTTGACGCGAAGAAATGGTTTAGGCCATTGAAGTGAATTTGAATGCTCAGTCTTATCCAGTCCAGTGAAGTTCCGGTCGTGCATTTTTTGCCGGGGGAATAAATCCATTGACTTCCCCTACCTCCATTTTCACAACAAAAAAATCAGAAATTGCCCACAATATTGCTGGCGAAATCGTCTGTCCGGCTTCCAATCGTTGCACTTCTTGATCCAAAACGTAGTGACCGTAAACAATGTACTTTACCGGATCTGTGCCGAACATAATGGGTAATGGTGCGCTCCGCCGGCCGTTTAAGGACGACTGGTTGCTGGCTCTCACCATACGACCAGAGCACCAGTATCTATCCCGGTTTTCCGGTTGAACGTGCTGATCTCACCGGAGCGTTTTCGTTTAAGCCGGCCTCTGGTTCTGGTTGGATCAGGAAGCGTCAATTCCCGTGTTAGGGCTGCTTTCATTGCTCTTACTGGGTGTTCTTTCCGTTGCCGGTGTGTTAATTGTGCGGCGGCGGGTCCGAATTTTTCGGCGGCCACCCGCACGTGGGCCGGACATTACGTGTCTTTTGTGTGCGTAATATTCCTGCGTGATGCGTCTGTCATTTTGCAAGCAGTGTTGTGGGCGCAACGGAAATTCACAAATTTCCATTCGAGTGTTGTGGCATACCGATATGACGGTGGTAACTTTTCACTGTTTTTCCTAGACCAGAATCACTGGGAGCTAGTAGGGCACAAGGGATAGCGTTTGTTTGTTAACAAATATACCCGTTGAACACCATAAAGGTTTCTGTTTGATAACGTGTGAACGCCTCGTGGAACATCATGAACGTCGCAAAGGAAGCTGTTTCATACATCAAAGGATGATCTGGATCGCTCCCTGATCTTCTTGAGCTGATGCGCCTTTTGGAAATTTTTTAATTTTTCAAGAAAACACCGGTAATTTTTAAAATTTTACCGGTAATATGATCTTGTAATATTGTAACCTTGAACTTTTATAAAACGTAATATCAACAAATATTTCAACTCATCTTTTTATTAAAAGTTAAAAAAAAATTATGGTGATATGGGGAGTCAAATGCAAAAGGTGGTATTAGGAACCAAAGGAGGTATGAAAGGTGGTAATAGGAGCCAAAGGTGGTATAAAGGGGATATGCTGAGCCTTCACCCAATGCTTTTAGCATATGAAAGTTAAATTAAACCGACATTATGCAAAGGGTTCACTTTTTATGAATTGTTTTGGAATACTAGGTGGGATTGACAGTTGGCGAGGAAACGAACATTAGATTTTAATATTTTGCTCATTTTTATACAAGAAGTGGCTACGGTTCAATTAAGAACATTCGTGAAGCTCACATTACTATTTCGGATAGAGGGGTTGTTTCTAGTTTTTTTTGCTGTTGGGAACAGAAAGATTCCAGCAACCATGTTTGGCCAATATGGGGAATAACAGAGTTCACTAAAGAAACTGTCGTGAAATTAGCAAGTAGGGTTTTCAAAAGCAAATTTGTGACCAGTGTTTTAAAAGCTTGTAATTTGTATGGCAGAAGTAGCACGGTCTGTACAACGTTACATTTCTGGCACCAGTGAACTGTTTCGTACGCATGTTGAGTTTCGATGGGGAATTGTTTAAATAACTGGGGTACTGCTGTATTCCAACAGAAACACGGAAACAGCGATATTTTATATTTTATATAAACTGCTGTATCTCTACAGAAACACGGAGACTGCGACATTATGTATCGTACATCAACTACGTTGGCCCAAATAACTTACTCCTTCGATGCAAAGACGGACGTGAAGATACGGTAGCCGTCGACCGAGTAAAACGTTGCCCAGCCGTAACACGTCGGCCGGTAACTCGATCATCCGGTCCAGTAGCCGACCTCACAAAGGGAAAGCAACTGAAAATCGAAGAAAACTGGACGAAACCGTCGAAAACCTTCGGATCCGACCAACCAGACGGATAAAGCCGAACCGACGGTAAAGAAGAAACGAGGTCGACCTCGGAAGAAACCACCGAACGACTTCGAAACACCGGCACTGCAAGAACTGCAGAAGCAAGACGTCATAGCTGCCGAACCGGAACCAACAGTGGAAGAACCGGCAGGAAATATAGTCCAACCGACCACGGAGAAACCGAAGGAATCGAAGGACAAGTCGGAAACACCGAACCAAACTACGAAAGAACCGGCAACTAAACCACCTCGGAAAAAGAGGACGGTTAAGACAACCGACCCGTCGGCACCGACCACACAGGCCGTTGCAGCCGACTCGGCAGTCGAACTGACTAAGCCGAAGCGAAAGTATACGAAACGGAAGGTCGACCAGTCCAACACATCGGCACCGACCACGGACGTCGTAGTAGCCGATCAGGCAGTCGAACCGACCAAGCCTAAAAGGAAGTATGGAACGGCAAAGAAGCCGAAGCTGACAGCACAACAAATGCTGGAGGAAACTGAAGTCGCTGAAGATGAAGCCCATAAGGAAATCCTTGAACGAATTTCGGAAGGACGGGCAGACTCGGAAAAACCAGTCAAAATACCAAAATCCAAGACACCCAAAACAGCAGTCACAACAGAATTGACTCAGTCATAGGGCCATAGGAGTAAAACTTAAAATTTTCTAAGAACCTAACTTAGGTAGCTCAACAGTAGCTAGGTATGGACCTTTTGGTGTCGAAATGGAACCTCTTCAGTTGACCGGAACATCTTCAGTTGAATGTACGGGAGTTGGTAGAATTCTAACGCGCCGTATTTCCTCTCCTTAACAGCGAACAACATGTCAGACCGACGTCGACACGACCAACCTTCTAGCGGATCCAACAGCGGACGCAGCGGTAGCGGATCGAACCGATCGCACCCATACCCTTCTCATCGCTCGACATCGCGATCGGATAATTCGCGGTCGGCCATGCAGACGCCATTACCGCAGGTAGAAAACCCGAATGCTAACGTAACAGCTAACGTTTTAGCAGGTCTTACGGTCGGGCCACCCCAACAACGGACACAGTACCGCCCGATCCCACAGCAGAACTTGCCACCGAATACGGCGGTCGACGACACCGGCTGCCTATGGAATCTTGGCACAGCGAGTCAGACGACTCCGGTAACGGCAGCAGACCCACATGGTCAAATGCCACCTTACCGCTGGCCAGTGCCGACGACAATAGTCGGACCGATCAGTCCAGCATCAACAATGATGACTGGACCGGTCTACCCAGTACCAACAACGGTACCAGGGTTCATGAACACACCCGTTTCAATTTACCCGGCGCCCACATTGGCGCCAGGGATGGTCAACGTAACTGGACCAATCTACACGACGCCCACAATGGCGCCAAGTAGCATGGCGTACAGCGGACCGCCGATGCGATTTGTACCGATACCCCCAACACCGGGAATGGTATCTCCGACCAGACTGGCGACAATCAGCATGGTCGGTCCGAACAACACTGTTTCGCCACCGAGGGCCGTGCTGATGACACCAGTCGGACCGCTCTCTCCACCAATTTCGCCAAACCAGCTCGGACATCCGGGACAACAGAATCTCTGGACAAATCCGAACGCAACGACGTATTTGCTGGATAGACTGAACCAACATCGGATTCAGACTGGAGGACAGAACCCACAAGGATCTGTTCCGACGACGACCACACAGGCCGTAACGTCGATGCCTCCACCGGTAACTGACTCCGGAATATCCGACGAGCAACTGCGCTATCAGACGCAAATGGCCCATTCTCAGATCGCAATGCTAACACAGGCATTGTCGCAGACCTCCCAGACGGATCCGAACCTGACCCAATACCGGGAAGCGCTGCGGGCCCAGATCGCCAATCACCAGGTCAACATTAATGACAATAATCGGCAGTTACACGCCAGACAACAGGCGGTAGCAGCCGAACGGGAAGCAGAAAGCCTTCGAATCTGCCAAGAAGCGGTAGCCCGACTAGTGGCCCAGAGACTGGAGGAAGATACTCCGACCACGGCCACACAGACCGTGACGTCGACTTCGGCAGCCCAACAGACGACTAGCCGAACACCGTCTCTGGAGATCGGAAAGATGCGACTCCAGAAGGAGGAAAATATGAAAGAGGCAGTAAAGCTCAGAATGAGCTATACGAAGCTTCCCGCGACCACGGAAAACTACTCCTTGGAACTCGACAAAATAAGCCGGCTGGAACGGAAACAGCTTGATTACGCGGCCAACATAGAGCGGCAGATACGAGCCAGAGAACGAACCCTGTATCCATCGGACACGCCGACACTGACCACACAGGCAGTGATCGACGAAGAAATCCGCATGGCTCGGCTGGACAACTCAGCGAAGAAACGCGAAGAAGCGCTTTACCACATAAACGAGGTGAAGAAACGCCTGGCCGGACTCGATCCAACCCATCAGAGCTACTCGGCATTCCTCGAAGCCAACACTAACCAGTTAGCACACTGGACGAAGAAGTTGACAGAATGGGACAACCAAGTCCGGGCGCTACAGCCGACGTCGACTCAACAAGCAGTCGTCCCGATGCGCCAACCTTCATCCACGATGGAGCTAAACATAGGTCCGGACCAGCCACCGATTATGGTCCCCACCATACAGCTCAACCCGACCCAACAAGTCCCACAAGCGGAACCGTTCCCAACATTGCAGGAACTGAGAGACGTTCTGCGGATGGCTAACATAGTCATCGGTCGGATCAACGCCGTACTCGAAGATACGGATAGAGGAACCGCGGAGTATGTCGAACTCGACAACGACCGAACAACGATCAGAGCACACATAGAGTGGCTCCGATCATATTGGGAAACCGGTATGCCAACCGAAGCAGCCGTGCTGACAGCAATCAGCAACAGGATGAAGAACATCCGCAACAGAGCGGAAAAACATCCACAGCTGATCCGTAACTTGGAAGCAGCTGAACGACGGTCGAACCAGGTACCGATACCAACGCTGGATCAGGTACAGACCGCCATCGTCAGAGGCGAACGACTTCGTGACCGATGGATAATGACACGGCAGACCCAGGCAACTGTCGACGGAACGGCGACTAGAATCAGCGCCCTTAGTCAGAGCATTAAGTTGGTCGGACAACTTTCAGCACCCGGATACCCGGCCACGGACGACCAGGCTATCCGGCTGAACCAGCACTTCCGACGGATCCAACAGATGATCCAAGCCGACCCACAAGGAGCCGAACAACAGGTTCCGACTTACCACGCCATGACTATCCGAATTAGAGAGGACGGCCAGCCAACCGAAGCATGGAAAGCCATCCTCACCGGCAAGCGAACCATCCAGGGCATTTACGAACATGCCTGGCCCGGAAGCCTTAACTTCAAGTTCAACAAGATTAATGGCCTCATAGACGACATAAGGTCAGTTGAAGACTTGATGAAGCCCGGTATGCCTTCAACAAAGGAGGACGACAGCCGACTCCGAATGGCCATGGCTCGCATAGATAGGGCTAGCTGGTCGGAGAAATTCCCGACCTTCAACACCGAAGGTTCGACGGCTACGCCAGGCGATATCAGGACTTCACCGATATCGACGCCACCGTTGCCGACCACACAGGCCGTCAACGGGGCACAGTCATCGGATTCCCAGATGTCGAACGCGGAACGCGTCCGAAGACTAGCCGAACTCAAACGGGAACGGGAGGAAGTCATCACCCGGTCAAACGACACCAGAGGACGGATGGCCACCCTTCCAACGGGAGATAACCACCCCCAGGAATTCCAAGCCTTGCTTGACGAGTACAAACAACTGTATAATCGTCAAACCGACCTGGATAACCTCATCCAGTCGGAGGAACGGAAGGTGCACTTAGATATAGCCAAAACGCCGACGACGACCACACAGGCCGTAACGCTGGCGACACTGGCAAGTGACACCGTAATTGTCCAAGGAAGAATCGCCATACAGGAAGCGGAAGATATCCTGAAGCGCATACAGGAACGCGCTGCAAGAGGACTCGAACCGAACGTCCAAAGGATAACCGATGAGTTCGCCACTCACATACAACTTGTGAGAAACCTGATACAACCAGGCAAGGTCGAACCAGGAGTCCATTCTCAACTGGTACAGAACGGCATAAACAGCCTAAGGGACTTCAGTCGGAATCAACGTCGACCACAGGACTTCGACAGAACGTCACCGGTAACATTACCGTCGACGTCATCCGCATCGGAGATGCACGCAACAATGCGTAAGATCCGCCGAGAACGGATGCGATCGGTCATCTCCGACGGATGGGATTTACTGGAGGACCTCCAGCGACTATACATAAAGAAAACGCCGACGGACGCGGAAGCCATCAAAGCGGCACAGCAAAAGATCGACAACCTGATGGCGTATATGAAGAAAGCAGAAAACCTCCTCGGAAGAAAGGAGCCGACGGACGTCGAAGAACGACAACTCAGGTCGACCGTAGAGAGAATCACGGAGATTCTCGACGCGGAACCCGAATACACTCGGGTTAAGACGCCGTCACCACCTCGCCGACCAGCACCGACTACAACAGCGGTGATGACTCTGGTAGGCACAACGCCGATGGATAACGTACTCGGTAACATGGAGGTGATTTGCCAAGCCGGACAGGACTTAGCCGAAATTTTCAACCACCGACTGAACGAAACCCTACCGAAGTCGGAGAAAACCAACCTCATCGAAGATGATCGGGATCTGAGAATCGAGCTCGATTATGCCGACGCAATCGGTTCATGGGGAATTCCAGACCCTGGACCAAACCAGGATCGACTCGTGGAAGCCCTCCAATCCATCCTGGACCACGTCAAACAACACTTGGCGAATCCGACGAGACAAGCTCCGCCAACAGAAGCAGCGCCGTCTCCGGTTCCGACACCAGGAATGGATGTCGAACTTCCGTTCGTCGACAACGCTGTCGACCAACAGGAAGTCGACCTCAACAAAGTCGAAGACGAGTACAGAGAAGCTGTCGACGTCATGGAAAAACTTTCCCAGCAACTCCGAAACCTCGATCCAACACAGGACTTCGAGAAAAGGATGCAGAAAGCATTGGAAGAGCAGTACAACATCTGCTCCAGGAGAGTCGAAGATCTATGGAAGATCTTAGAGGCTAACCCACAAAGGGCTAGGCCGATTCCGACTCCGACTCAACCGCAGTCGACCTCTACGGAACAACCCGTTCAGCCAACATTGGCAGAACAAAGGAAAGTCTTGGACCAGAAGTTGGCCCGCGCACAACAGATTGCAGCCGGCTTACAACGTCAGGTCGATAGTATGGACGGAACGGAACCGACCATCCGTAACATACGGACAGCGATCGAAGATCAACTTAGGATCTCCCAGATGCACGTCCAGGACTTGGAAGCGGAAATTGACATGTTGCGACGCCAGGGAGTCCAACACCGGACCCCGGCGATACAACAGTCGACCAGCTTAACTCAGCCGACCTCGACATCGGTACAAGTCCAATCCCAGCCGAACTCAACAGTGAGTTCGACTCAACGGAAACCTATGGACACAGCCGACCGACCGATGTCCCCAGCCACAGAAGCTCGGATTATGGAAGCAATACCCGACACGGACGTATTGCCGGACACGGTCGCTCCACACATCGTCAAACTGTTAGCCAGAGTGGCGGAACTCATCACAGAGATGAGAGCCCGTCGAAACTTCTGTGAGGAAAACAGTCAACAGGCGCACGACCTGGATCGGGATATCTTGGCGTGGGGAAACAACGCCCGGTTTATACGACGACTCTGTCATCCGGACGCCCCACAAACCGCCAACACCCGACAACATCTAATCCGAACAGTGGCATGGCTGGGAACACGAGTCCATGACTACGAGGAGGAAAAGGAGAAGGATAAACAGACGCCGACTACCAGCCTGGCAACAGAAGCCATGGCTACTGGCCGACCTTCCCGGACAAAACAGACTCAGTCGACCCGGAAACCGAACTTCGACTCTGTCCGACTTCCACCTCCTCCCGCACAGCAACCAGTCAACATTGACTCGGAAATGCTTGCGCGAATTCAAGGAACCTTAAAAAGGGCCGACGAAGTCATAATCGAACTTCGTCAGATGATGGACGCTACCGACCAACGGAGCCCTCAGTACTTGCAGATCGATATCAACCTCGGACACTTGGAAAACAACGCCAAGGAGATCCGATTTATCCTACGGCCAACAACAGTGTGGTCGGCGAAGAATCAGGAACGGTTGATGTTACTGGTAGCGACGATCGACTCCTTCATCGAAGACTTCGATAAACGGAAGGAAGCCGAAGAGCAACGGCGGAAGGCGAAACAACCGCCTTCGGCGAAGAAAGCCAAAGTCCAACGGTCACCACCGAAGTCGACCAACTTGGCGGAAACAGCTCCACCAGTCGACCAGGATGACCCAATGGATGACGCCCCGGCACCACCGCTTGAGGACGAAGCGATGGACACTTCGGAACTGCCGAAGCGTAAACCGAAGCCTTTAGTCCGACCAACGACCCTACGTGGGCTCCCACAAAGAGAACCCAAGTCGGATGGTCGACTAACCCTCCAACCAAAAGGACAGGGACCAGCCGTGATTGGAACAAAAGCGTTGTTCACGCCCGCTGTCCATAAGAAACTGGTCAGACAGGCTAAGACGTTGGATCTTCAACGGATACTCTACGAAGCACAACTTCAAGGAGGAATCCGAGATCGGACCATGACCGACGATCAGCAAACTCAACTGGCTGAACGGATTCACGCCACGGCCCAGGAAAGAGACAAAATCTTGAGACGGTTGGTGGTCGTGCGATGCGGAAAACAGGAGTTACGGCAGATCCCGCTGGATGCGACCATAATAAAGTCGATTCAACTCCTCCGCCGACCTCGCATTCACCCAGCAGCTTACACGCTGGAAATTGAACCTCGGCCCGGACAACAGGTAACCGAGAAGATTTCAACGGTGATGTCGGACAGCTCCGAAGACGAGGAAAATGAAGATAACGTCGATACTGACGACTCGATGCAGCAACAAGCAGCATCTAAACCGAAGGGATCCACGCCACGACGCAGTCGATCCCCAATCAAACAGATTTCGCCGAACCGAGCAGCATCCCAACCGACCAGGATGCCAAGTCAACCGAACCTGGAACAACCACGTCGGTTCACACCTCGGAACACCCCGACGAAACCGAAGGAAACTCAAGAAGAGATGGACACAACATCTCCTTCCGAAGCGAAAACTGGATTACCGGTCGGAACGTCACCACAAAGGGACGAACCGATTTCGGTCCACTCCGGCCCACGTCTAACAATTGACGAAACGGACCGGACGGAAGAATCAAAAACTCGACCGACCAAACGGAGCATCGAGAAGGAAGTCCCACCACAGGACGAGTCACGCGAATTCCACGACGACCCGGCTTTACAACATGTAAAGGACCTAACAAGGTCGGAACAGGACGTCTGCGTTGACATGGCATTCCCCGAAGATAGGGAACTGTGGAATATGCTTCGGAATCGACGAACCAACTTGGTCGGAAATACTACAGCTGTCCGTCGGGAACACGACCGACTAACTCAGAAGATGGCTGAAGTAATGAAACGAATGGGAGACAACTATCGAGCGGAGAAAAGCCGACCGAAGGCATTACAGGAGCCAACGCAGGCTCAACAGAAGACTACCGCCCCGACTCCCAAACCGAAGACGACATCACAACTTGTCGTCAGGATGAAAGTCCCTCAGCCGACCCGAGCACCGTCCGTACAGATCGACGATGATCCGACATCGGACGCAAGGGTAATTCACTCGGCTAACGCGACAAGACCGTCACGGAAGGACAAGCGGAAAGCTAAGAAGGAAGCAGCGAAACAAGTCGCTACGCCAAAACCCGCGGAGAAAGCCAAGGAGACGACCAAACCGAAGTCGGACTCCACGGTGAAAACGCCGAAGCCCAACCCGGCCAAGCGGCATAAGTCGTCAGACGACCTCGACATTTCCGACGCCGGCCCACAAAGGACCGAGCGTAAGGAGAAACCTGCGGAACCGCATGATGCCGAAGCTGACGCACGTAGATTCCAAGAACTGATGAAAGCGGCCGGAACAAAACCGACCAAATCATCTAAGCCGTCGACATCGGCCGAAGAATCTAAACCTTCAACATCGAAACAATCCGATGTAGAATCCGAACAGCCCTCGGACATTGAGGATAAAGACTCCATTTCCGACCACGGAAACGGCGATCCATACGAAGGATTTAAGGGAGACTTGAAGGAAATCTTCGAGCATGGAGCGGACACCGACGAGTCACAGTGGCCAGCTCCGGACGACATACGTCAGCGTCTCCCGGACGAACAACCAGACGACCCGGTTGACATCGTAATCCGTACTGTCCGAGTACATGTCGAAGTAGTACGGAGCATCGAAAACGCCAGGACAAATGGCATGGACGTTTACCAGTCCTTGGTACGGGACTTGTCGACCAACATCGAAGTCGACGGCCAAACCGGAACATGGTTAACGCACCAGTTTATGATGCGAGTCGTCGCTTGGACTCTGGACTTCGGATTAGCGGTAGCCGTTCACCGACAATGGGGACGGATGGCCGAACTGCTTCCACCAGACGTCATCAAGTCGCTCAAAAGTAGCACCGGAAAGAACTCCGACGACATACCGACAAGAATTGTACGGTGCATCGGATATATCCGGAATCCCCGTGGATCAACATTGGTCCAGATAGCTCGTGTATATAACGTGATGTACATGAACAAAAAGGGGAACATCGACGAAATCATCAATAACATATTGACCGACCATGTCGCATCGATGGTTGAAGAAAACACTCTTCAGACGACCAACGCGGAACGCGGGGTACCCTTACGATACACGGTACCTGGATTCATACCGGAACAACAACGGCGTGAATTCAACCTTCGGATGTCTTACGTCAACACCGACGAGCTACCGAAGGGCACGGACACGGCTGTCGAGGAATATAGCGAAGCGGACGAACAACCGTCCGGAGAAGCAGCGGACATGCTGCAAATCGCTAGATCGGCTGGACTGTCGTCACAGAAACGGATCCAAGCCCGACCTCGACCTCGTGCACCACATGAACCGCTGACTTACATCAATACGGCATCAGCCCCCACAGGACGGGCAAGCACCGCGAAACAAACTCGGAGTGCGAAAGGACGGTTTGTATCGAAGGACACACAGTCACTTCCACCGTCCTCGCCCATGGAAACTTCACCGGCACCGGAGGACTTAACTCAACGTAAGAGTCAACCGGAGACAACGAAGTCAAAGAAGAAGCCGGCTAAGAAGGAACAAAAGTCATCCGAAGTGGTATCGTCGTCGGAAGAATCACCCGAAGACGATGACGAAAACGACGAGGACTTCCAAACACCTGGAAGCGGATCGCCGAAGGATGATGATGACGACGAGAACGGTAAACCACCACCGTCGGCTCCGGCACCCCAACAACAGGGTGAACCAGAGATACCGGACAGACAACCGGAATCCAAAGAGAAGGACGGAGACAAATCCGCCGACAACTCCAAGGACGACGATGGAGGAGTATACACCCCTCGCTACTACGGCCATCGGATATCGGTGACACCGGATTCCGATGAACAGCCACTCCGTAACGAATGGAACGAGGACAGTAGGCACGAATTGCCGAACGATATTCCCCCATTGGCCAATGTCAGGGTAAAGTATACCGGAATTAAGAGCGCTCAAAAACCGAAACCGAGCGTCTCGGAATACGACGCTGGATGGATGTATACATACGCCGCCCTGAAAGCCCTCGCAACCCGCGGACCGAAATTCGCCACACCGAAAATCGCACACAAACTTCTCCAACATTGGAAGGTAAATGAATGCGAATGGCGAGAACTAAGTATCGGCCTCGTCGGACGTTATTGCGACCTTGGATATTGGGGAGGAAAACTTATCCGGACGTACACCAGCACAAAGCGGATGTACTACGAGTTCCCACCGGAGAAGAAAGATCCGGCCCCTTCAACATACGAAGGATGGATACACGCCATTGAAGCGTGTATGGAAATGTCATGGCATCCGGACGGGATGACGCGTGGTGAACTCTTGCACCAAATGACGGCACGATTCGAGTTCGCCTGGTTCGCCAAAGAGCCTCAACTGACGGATCCGAAGTACAAACCGAAGAGGGATTCGAAGAGGAAGGGCTACGACCTGGCCGAAGAGCTGGAATGGGTCCTAACAAAAGGACTCTCCCAAAACCGGTTCGCCTCAAGTACGGACTTTACTTCCCCAAGCCAGCGGGTTTGTAGCATGCAATCCGTCAACTCATCGACACGGACACCTACCGACGGAACGACCGGCCACGGAGCAACAGAACGAGTCGACCGACTCCCTCCAAGTGGATCGGCCGGAATCAACTGACCCTCTTACTCGGGAATGGGGAGACGCAGAAAGCGTCGGAGGAGTTGCAGAACCGACTACCTCCATGAAACACCACAAAGGTGTTAATCGACCAACAGAAGTCAACCTACCTCACTCGGCCAACAGAAGTCGAATAGGCGCCACACAGACGCCTTGTACCAGCTCGAGAACCGACCTGGCCCGACCGTAGTAATTATAGGGTGTAAACTTATAGGACGCAACCGAGAAACGGTTTGCTTAACATTTGCTTTGACAGACCCGTACGGAGCCCTATACCAGGGAATGCTCACAGTGTAATGCCAACGCGACACGGGACAACAACCGACTCCCTTGTGCGCAGTGCATCATTTCCTTTACCAATGAACGGACCGAACTCATCGGATTACAGCCAAGAGCTCAGGCAGCGGCACTTTACATTAACGTCGTCGCTGGAAACTTGAGCGCGTACCGCTACCTGGCCGGACGGGAATCCTTAGTGGACCAGTTAGAAGCACACGAACAGGACAATCTGGCCACCATCCAACGCCAACGAAGCGCGGACCCGAGGTGGGAAGGAACTCGACCCCCAGTCTTAACAGATAGACTGTGGGAATACCGTCAAATCCAGGACGTGAAGCGGCAAATGGCGGATCAGAAGAAAATTAAGGAGGTGGATCGGAAGATTGCAACAATGCAAGTCCATCCACCACCGACCTCTTATGAACCGGAGATAAAAGTCCGACTTCCAGCACCCACACAGGGTCGCTCGGAAGCCGACCAGCTGATTCACAACATACGTGACGTCCTCGTCGGAGACCCTCAACGACCATTGAAGGAAGCTTCGGTGAAGATGATGATGAATATGCCGGACGGAACTCAACAGATGGTTACCCTAACACCGGCAACGGAGGAACAGTTGACGGCAGTCCAACAACGGGCTATGCCAGTAGTCACACAGGCTCGGCCAACTGTTCCCCAGCAGATTCCTCAACCTGGAACGTCAACTCGGACGGTGGCTCCACCGACGACTCAACAGCAGTCACGTCGACCAGCCAGAGACCTCGCTGGACACGACCTCCGACATCGGATCGGCCAAGACGCTCGACACAAAATCGAGGAACAACGGGCCGTTATCCGAAGTGTCGGTAAGGAACCAACCAGACCCCCACCAGGAAAACGAACTGGATCCGGAGAAACCGGAATCGGACTGGTGATCGACTCAACGAGGAAGTCGAAGAGGAACGTGATCCCACCCGAAGAGCAACCGGATGCCCACATGGCAGAACCGGCGGTCGAAGCGGATATCGAAGCACAATCTGATGCTCAGCCCAACGAGATGGACGTCGAAGTGGCCGACCAGATGGCACAATTACCCGAAGTCCAAGTGCCAACCCGAGATGACCCTCGGTACGACCTTGCCAGACAACAGGCAATAGAAGTCGTTATGCCACACCCGACCGAACGGACAAATCACATCATGAACACCATGGACTATGAGGAACGACATCGCCCACAAGTTTGGCGGATGGTAGAGAATTTACGACAGTTCCTCGTCCGATCCGGATACCAAACATTGGTTGAACAACAACAGTGGAAACCGGACTTTAACATGGACGCTCACACCAACAAGAACGTGGAGCATCCGTACACCAGAGCGAACGCCTTACCATCGATGACCGACCCGAACTTATTGAACGTACCCCTGTACAGTCCGGACTGGACGCGCGCAAGCCAACTTGGGGCTCGCGAATACGCGCACGACGAACTGGAAGGTATGGCTCAGTTCTTCATCACCGACGCCCACCCGGCTTTTGTCATCACCGCAGCACGAGCAGCACTGGACTTGGTCCAATATCTCCCAGAAGGGGAGGTCGACATGGCTCCTGACGGTGTTACGGCATTCCTGCGATACATCTTCGCAGCGAGAATCGGCAATTACTTCTGCCATTACACCTTGTACGGACTGTACCAGAACCAGCAGATACCAGCCGAACTCCAAACCATCGTAGCCCAACTTGGCACTCCGATGCGAAGCAGCATCCAAGCTGTATGGTTGCGCGACCTGCTCTACACCCACGAACGTTACGCGGTGAAGTATGGTTTCAGCGAGGACTACATCGATCCTTGCGACGACGCAACGAAATTCATCAGCTGGTACCGAGAACACAAAGTTCTCCCCAGCGGATTTACGTCACACCCATACGAACCATGGATGTCGGACGCTTTGGCACCAGGCGCACAACCGTTTGCGCTGAAGCTTCGGAAGCAAGCGGCCAAGGAAAAGAAGACCCGAGCTGAACGCTCTGGCCAGGAAACGGATGAGACAGACGATACGTCTCAAAGGAGTGGCCCGGCGACATGTAAACCGTCGTTGTTACGTCCACACCACCGACCTCGCCCCGACGACGACCACGAAGATGACTACTTCGGCGGCGACCCGCCGATCAACGTCGAACTCGGATAAGATCAGGTTCCCACATTGGAACCTGATCCCCACTCGGAACATCTGAGGGGATTTGGAACCGACCACGAAGGTCGAACACGGCCGAGAACCGACCTGACTGAGAAACAGTCCAGCTGAGAAACAGCATCGTCGAGAAACGACTTCGGAATGGAACGGACACCTTTTCTTTCTTAAGTTTTTTTTTACAGAAACCGACCAACCATGCTAACAGCGGAAGTCAACAATGACTTAGCCGGATTCTTCGGTCTGACCCGGAAACGAGCGGTAAGACCTGGGTACTTCGGTCCTTTCACCGTACCGGTACGTCCCCCGAGGAATCCCCTGGAAAGAACTGAGCAACCGACCTCAGTTCCCCAGCTTGGCATGAACAGATCGGAACCACGTCTGCCAACAATGGCATATCGTGAGCCACGTTCTGCTACCATCGGAGCCAACAGAAGCCCCAATCCGCGTTACATGGAACGGAGATTACTCCGGCCAACCGACTCCGGAGCATAGACCGAGAGGATTACGCTAACATGCGGTCAAAGACGTTGCTGCGCCTTTGACAGCGTGTTTGCCGAGCACCCGTGGCCAACCTAGGAACCGGGTAAGCCGAACAGCAACCTTCACCATAGGAAACAGCGGATATCCTTAGCGGCATTGCCAACATGGCAGGGTGATCAACCGAGATCACCGGAAATTAGGTCGACCACAAAGGCCGACCTTGTTCCCCGCAGTAACCTTATAATTTTCGTCAAACGCAACTACGACAGGACGGGATCCGGAACGGACCGCACGAAAAGCGGTCTGTCAGCGGATCGGCGAGGGACACTCCCCGCTCTGCTGGCAGACCACTCCGGCGAAAAGACTCCGGAGAACGGACCGCAGACCGCGGATAGAACCACGATCTGGTACCTCGGAAATTCTGCAACAACGCAGACCGCTGAACCACGACCAGAACGGATCGGACATGGAAGTATGAGGAAGACGCGGACCGCGCCAGTCACCCACGATAGCTAAGTCGTACCGGATTCTCCGCTGAACCCAGAGCTACAGACTCTGTACCTGGAGTCCAACCGACGTCTCCCCCGGAGGATATCGGATACAACACCCGATTCACCGGTGACCACGACTACGCGCGCTTCGGGCGTGCTGCCATTACCTGAAGAGGAACAACGACGGTGATTTGGCTACCGGTGTACCGACGACTCCGCCGCCAACCTGCTTCCCCATGTCCTCAATGGAACATCCTAGGCAGATCGCGTTAGAACACACGACCTGCACCCCTTGACGAACACCGAGAACGGAGATCATCTGCCCGCAACAGTGCCGGCCAGATGTTCTGCGTCATCGGCAAAGGAATTCCGTGAACTTCGGATGCCTACCCCCAACAGACGTGGCTAGGCGTCCCTGGTTCGCAACTAAAGAAAACGAAGAATCGGATCTGATACGACCTCAGGAACTTTGCATGTGCATGAGGAATTTAAACCAAAGAGGTTGGTGGGAAGAGACCACAAAGGCTCTTTACCGCCATCCGAAGCATGATGCATGAGGAAGTACTTGGCCAACAGACGCCACGGCAACATGCCATCGCTCAACATGCAGCGGGACTTGGACGCCCAGAGGCATTTTACTTGAGCCGATCAACCAAAGGACGCGTCGGGACTCCGACCCGTCCGGAGGCACTTCGCTCGGATCGACCAACGGAAGTCTAGATCCGACCCAGAGTTCATGTCAGGAGCGCAGCCGCAGAAGAACGGAGTTGCGCTGCCGAATATCCTTCTGCCAGTCCGAACTGACCGAAGGATGTCCGAACACAAGGGACCCAGTCAACTGTGGCTGGAAGTACGGAACACCCAGTCAACTGTGGCTGGAAGTACCTCGGGACATCGGACATGTCCGACCTTGGGATACCAACATGGATATCCGACCTCACATCGGATATGTTAGCCGACCAACATTGGTCGACTAACTTAGTCAACCATGACGACGGAAGAAGACGGATAACTACCCCGCGATGGACGGATCCGACCAGGAACAACTTGTCTAACCGTGGTCGACCATCAGAGGATAGAACATCCGACCTTGAGTCGCACAACACTGTGACCGACTACAGGTCGGATAACAACGGAACACATCGAATCACGTGACCGAACGGAGGTCGGAAATGCACGACAACAAGTCGACCAAGCAACCAGAGGTCGGACATCGATCTCCAAACGGAAGCATTCAACTTTCCGACGGTGAGAAACACACTTTAGCCGACTTCGGAATATCCGATCTCACTTCGGACACCATTATATCCGACCTCACATCGGATAACGGTATGACCGACCTCGAGTCGCACAACATTGTGACCGACTACAGGTCGGATGGCAACAACATGCATCGGATGGAAGTCGACCGGACACTTCCATCGAAGAAACCAAGGATTTCCGACCGGACCTTCGAGCCAGTTCGCATCGGATAACTTCATAACCAGGCTCGTGGTAGCAGATTTAACGGTTTAACCGACCACTTTCGAACGGAACTGCTGTACTTGACGACCACAAAGGTCACATAACTTTGGTATAGCTTTGTCCGACCTGGACTTCGGAGTTCGGAACTTAGCCGGATCTCCGAACTACCGGTTGACTTACCGGTAGTCCGACCTTGGTCAACCGACCTCGGTCCAACTCCCCCATTCAGAGAGGATGCTTCGGCATTTGCAACTGCAACAGTGCCTCTCTTTTCCCAACGGACGGATACGAGTCGGAAGTAAGTGTTAACCATGCTTATCCGACCTCGGTGATTTTAGCCGGTTACGACGGGTAACCCGGGAACCGACGCCCCGGACCCAACTTACCGGATGCGATTGGACAGGAGACCCCGTGGCAACTCAAGCACCCCGTGGACGTCATCCTAGTCGGAATAGGACCCCTGGACAGATTTTTGCATTTATTTTTTTTTAGAATTCTTTCCTAACAAACGGAATTGTATTTTTCTAGTTCGATCTCTTTGACAGATCTGTTTTGTAATCCTTTTGCTCACTGGAATTGTGAATAAAACTTTATTTTTCTTTCGCGCTGTATAACTTTCATTACATTTTTCATTGTTCTCCGATGCCAACAGAAGCAAGAAGCCAGCCAACAGATGCATCACCGGCCCAACGAAACGCACGAGCAACTTCCGGATTTCTCGGCCGTGAGCTGCTTGCCTCTCACGGGTTCGGAAGTGGATGAAGGGACGGTCAACCAGACACCGGACTCCCAGCTGCCAGAGGACGCGTACCGGCGACCCCACACTGGGTCCAACCGGAGAGTTGTGCAGTACTGGTGCGGTACTGCACAACTCTCCGGTTGGACCCAGGTTGCATTTATTTTTTTTTAGAATTCTTTCCTAACAAACGGAATTGTATTTTTCTAGTTCGATCTCTTTGACAGATCTGTTTTGTAATCCTTTTGCTCACTGGAATTGTGAATAAAACTTTATTTTTCTTTCGCGCTGTATAACTTTCATTACATTTTTCATTGTTCTCCGATGCCAACAGAAGCAAGAAGCCAGCCAACAGATGCATCACCGGCCCAACGAAACGCACGAGCAACTTCCGGATTTCTCGGCCGTGAGCTGCTTGCCTCTCACGGGTTCGGAAGTGGATGAAGGGACGGTCAACCAGACACCGGACTCCCAGCTGCCAGAGGACGCGTACCGGCGACCCCACACTGGGTCCAACCGGAGAGTGGTGCAGTACTGGTGCGGTACTGAGTCGGAGCATCCTTCGCGGGAGCTCGGATTCCCGCCCAGAGGCATGTCAGGCACATGAGCCTGCGCGTGGTGCGTACGGCTCAACATGGAGCGTACTTGCACCCACTTGCATGCCATATTGCCTCTCTTGTACGTACGTGTGACGCTGCACTGCACTCATCCACTGAAGTGGATATACCGCACAGCGCACACTGAGCATACTTGCTCTCTCGTTCCTCTTCGCAGTACTACTCAGCGTTCATACGCTCGCGTTGGGTAGAGTCCAGTCTGCGCATCACAGCTGATTCACGTCTTGGCCTGCATCACCACGCACGTGTTTGCCGCCAGGATCACTTGACACTTACTCGCCAACGAGACGCATCAAGAACCTTTTTAGCACACACTTGCTATTTGGCCACACGTGCCTTTGTTCTTTCTTCCTGCTATTACGCAGCATTGTCAGCCTTTATTGTCTAATAAAGACACATCGTGAGCTCCTCGCCATAGTCTGTTACAAATCCATCACAAGTCCGAAGAGTGCACAGACAGAAAAATGCCCGAATCAATAAAATTATTTCGTTCTTTTACTCTAAAACACCATAAAGTTTTGGCAAGCCCAGCGGAGACCGCATACGTTAAAAAGAGGCCACTAATTTTTAACACATTGATTTGCATAAGAAATTTTCAGAAGACCATACGAATTAAAGCAGGACGAAAAAAGAAGAAACCACGCTAAGACAACCAGACAATTAAATCAAAAATCGATTGTAGAAAAATGACTTGCTTGTATCTCATTCAGTCGCTCTGGTAAAATTCTCAGGCTTGGTACTGGTAGATTTTTGAACTTCAATTAGGTATTAAAAACTTTTCACAAGATTACGCACAAGTCACAACGCCAAGCAAACAGGTTAATAAAATTCAAAAAAATCAATTTTTCAAAAATTAATTTCCATACCACTTGTTCCATCGACGCTGCAAAATTGGTAAATTTAAATGGGTATTGGTAAATTTAGGAAATTAATTAACAGAAACTTTTAAATAATCCAAACAGCATTACATCAAACGTCACAGTAAAAGATGATATTTTCAACCTGAGCACGGAACAGGAAAATTCAATAATTGTAATAAAATAAATCCAGCATCACGGGATAGATCTATTTGGTAAATTTCAAATTTAATTCACTGCATAAGTTTTAAATACCGTACACAAAAATTAAACCACAATCAACGGTAAGATTTTCAGCCATTTACATATGTAATTTGAGGAATTTCATTGAATTTGTTCTCATTCTGCAAATGATATCGCATCGATCGTTGCAATATTTTTGTTAATTACGATATATTTCTTTATTTATTAACTTATTTCAAGCTTTTTCGTTTAGCCAGTATTGTCATTTTGTCATGCAGTTTAGTTTGGGATGAATTTGTATAATTATGTAGTAATTATTTTTGAATACAAGTATCAATGTTACTACAAAGTATCAATTATCAAACACGGGAGTGGTACTAGATAGGAAAATGCACAGTTTTGTACATTGGCAGACCGGAGCGCAGCACTTTATTTCAAATACATACGAATGCCCATACATATATCTGTATGCAGTATATCCATACTTACTGGTAGTTAAATATCTAATAAGCTTATACAGCACTTTAATTAGCAAGTAAGAATGTATGCGGCATTTGTAAAATGACTTGGCAGCAAAACCAATTCCAGTTATTCATCGGAATGGCTGCTGTTACTGAGCGTAACTGACGCACATTATTTTCCTTTCTTTAAAACTTCCTTCCTTCCATTTTTTTACATTGGGTTACTGTCACAAAGTGCGGTGTGTTTGATAGCTGGATGTGGATGATGGTTATGAATTTTGCACATGAGGATAGTTTTGGAATTCTAGAGGACCGTTAGACAGCGATCCATTCTCTGTTAAATATATAATTTGTGCATCGGTTGACCATGGGATCGTCGGCCATTGCAAGTGTGAAAGAACCGGGGAAGCAGCTGCTGGATCATTCAGTAGGAAATTATTTCCACGAATTTCTTCGGTCACTGGAGATCCAGTGAAGAAATACGGCTTTTGTTAGAAGTACAATGGATGGAGCGGAAAATTTAAGTGAGTTACCGATGCTTTGATATTATTGACTGTTGTTTTAACTGGCATATTTGTAGCAGTTCTTCTTACTTCGAAGTGAAGCACCTTGGGTTTGGACAACAAGAATCAAATTACTTTTGCATGTATGAAAAAGTTAGAAGAACCGCCGGCAATTTCTTAATAGTAATTAAACAGTGACACACATTGCTGGTGATCTTGCTTTAATTTCAACCGGCTGACATCTCTGGTTCAGAATCTGATTTAGACACAGCATGGCCTAGTAACTCTCGATAAATCTGTGTAGTGGTACTCGTACTTTTGGTAAGGTGGTCGGAAAAAGCAACGAAATATGACGAATCGGCTAAACATGGTTTCATCAGCTGTGAGAAGCTGCGCTCGCCGGATGTTCGCAGCGGACATACTTACTATTACTCTGTATAGCATGATCGGCCGGACCGCGGAATTTGGGTAGAAGAAAACACACAACAAACCGAAAATCTGAAATGACCACCGAACTCGACATATAATCCATAGGGCCGCGACATTTTTTTCTTGTTTCTCAACAAGACCTGCTTTGAGACGGTCACACAGACGCCTGTGCCGGTACCGCACGACATTAAGGGGATCCCTATGAGATGAAAGTGGGTCTGGGAAAACATGAATAGGTTAAAAACAACTGAAAGATCATTGTTGCCATTGTTCTGGCTGCATGCGCAAAGGGTTTGGCTACACAATGGTGTGCTGCGATCTTGTCTACGCTCTCTCTAGACAGAGCTATTCAAGAAACAAAGGAAAAACTTTGAATTCAAAAGTCGAATGAGAAAGTTTTCTCAAATCAGATGTGATACACATCACTGGATGTGTTTTAGCCTAGAAAGCTTATATTCTCCAACATGCTAATAAAAAATGTTGTTAGTTTACAAAAAAATCGAGAAAAACACTTTTTGAAAAGTGTTTTTTTGAGTTTATTCAATCATGCTTTATTGGACTATGACAGTGTCTCGGTATATAAGCTTTCTAGAAAATAACACACCGTCTGATACCGACCGGGAAAATATAGCAGGTTTCACAATGAAGTTATCGATTTTTAAAGCCATTTAACAAGTTTTTGGAAAACGGCAGCTGAATGAAAGGCTTGCTGACTGACCGGCAGCAATGTGTGCCAGAGCCGGCTACCCATGCCCGCGTTTTGCAGGATAGAGATCAGACAGAACATAGCCTGAGAGGGAAGAATGAGCTTGGCTCCGGCCACAGGACAGCATGAGGCGTTCTGTTCTTCTGTCCAGGTCTATATGCCATGCGGCTGGCCATGGCTAGCCGATAACATCACTGCATTTACTTCGCCTCTGCTGACCCGGTCTGGTTTTTTTACTAATAACTTATGATCGCGATACAATATAGCCCATCTAGACATACTATTTGAAAGCCCGAAAAATTTCCTACCAGCTGATGTTAATATTGATAACACATTTATATGAAATTCATCTCATAGTGATCCCCTTAAGGGAAGTGGCCCGGTACATGGTACCAAATTCGTGTACATGTTCAAGGTTTTCAAACATTTTGGTTTATGATTTCTAGCCAGATTTATATGGCGCGAAAGTATTTCGGATTTTGCTGAGACAAGAATAAAGGTAAAAAGTCTCATTATGGACCGATGTCCTTCAAATTTTGCACGTAAATGCGCATAACCTTGAAGATCGTTTTTGCACCGATCCAGACTTCCATGATTTTTCTCAAATTTGAAAATGAATATTAAAATTTTTTTTAATTCATTTGATAATTTCAAAAACATGCTAGAACAGTGTACCGGTGTAAGAACGTTTTTCGTGGTTATGTGCATTTACGTGCAAAATTCGAAGGAGATCGTCCATAATGAGACTTTTGGTACACCTGAACGCATTTAAACTTTTTGGAATTTTCTAACAGCCATAACTTCCGAACCGGATGTTGCGCGCACAAACGGTTTTCACGCCAGTGTATACAAATCTTCTGGCTACAAAACGTCATAAACCGAAACAAAAATGTGTTTGGAAGTGCGCGAAAACGAAAGTTTGTGTGCATGTACACGAATTCGGTACTATGTACCGGCCCACTTCCCTTAAGGTAGCGTTTAAAGCATGGTAAAAGTCCTGGGACAACGTTGCGTAGGACAACGATTTAAGTTTTTAACATGTTCAAACATTTTAACCTTAATTTATTAGAACACTCACAGATCCCCACAAAATTTTAGTTCGCACCCGAATTTGGTATTACGCATTAACTGTAACATTAACTGATACGTTAATTCTACTCTACTCGCGCTTTGGAGTCTGGACCTCTGTGCTACGGTCTCAAAGCAGACCTCCTTAAAACCCTACTGAATCGATCAACGTTACCTTTTCGGCTTCAGTGTTTTGTTGCACGGCATCATTTTGACTACTGGTCAGCCGTGAATACTTCGTTAATTCCATATAGCGCCATTTTGCTTAGTTCGGCAGTGTCCACTTGAACCAGGTCGACGTCTACCCATGAACGAGGCGTTCCGTCTGAGCGAAAACCACTGAACCTTTAAAAATTATGCCAATGTCATGTGAATACTTAACATTGTTATTATTTAACTACTGCAGTATCTTACAATATTACTCACATTGTTGACAGCTGCTCTACTCTGTGTGTGCGCAAACAAAGCGGCCAATAGGTATTCTATTCAGATACTGAGATACCCTCCCACGTCCACATCACATATGCTCACAATGTCAGGTAAGTCAAAACTTTCATTAAGTGTTGCGACTCAAATTCATATACTGTGCGCGGAAAAGCGCAAGAAAACCTGGGTGGGCAAAATTCAGGACGGCATGTCAGCCATCGGTAGGTTTTGGACGGTTATAGGTCGAATATGCTTGCAAAGTTGCAGAGATCTCTTTCATGTCTACCAACTCTTAGCTGAAACGTTTATAGCTGATTGCGGTCAGGGGTCATGTCGACTCAGAACTCAGTAAAAAACTCAGTAAAAATAAACTCAGTAAAAATTACCCGGCCGGAAGTGTTCAAAGAAAGCACCGGACTTCGCGAAACTTCTATTTTTTAGTGTTCAAGAAAAACTGTGCTGGGAAATCTAACTTTTCCGCAAAATTAAAATGCCCTTGTTTAGGCCATACCGCTAAGTTCTCAGTGATTGCTTACAGTAAAAGATAGCTGCGAACAGTCTCCCATTCAGAAGGATGGAGCAGATCTCGCGCCCAGCGACTGTAAACGGCCTTGACCTTTGCACGCATTTCGTCCGTAACGGGCGGAAAATTTTCGTTGACGGCCCACATGAAACGGCTGACCATTTGAGGTTGGCCATCGCGGCAGTTCAGAACGACTCGCGCCAGTTTGATCTCCAGCTGATCAACAGCTAGCGCGTGGTCCCACCCGAGAGGCCGCATTAACGTCTTCTCCCGTTGTGGTAAGGAAAACAAATTCATAAATCCATCATCATCGGCAAAAATTTGATACATTGGTCGACCAAACAGATAGCTGATTTTCCAGTTGTGCAGCATCAGCCGATCACAGCGGTCCTTAAACGTTATTGCCTCGAACATCGCAGAATGTTCCAAGTGGAACTTTTCATCCGAAAGTGCCAAATTAGGGGTGTCGATGACATAGTCCTTCAATATTATCAGGGGCACGTAAACATTCACGGCTTTCATGGCCGTCAGCAAATAAATAATAAATATCACTTCTTCTCCGAGAGAGCTCGTTATTATCGTCAAACTCTTGGTCGCTGCGTTGATGGTCCGAGTGAGCAGCACTGCCGCTCTGAAGCAGTTGATATTGTCGGACTTGATATCTTTATTCAGGCTGTCCAAGCATACTAGAATATGTTTCGTTGTGCGGGGATTGCTCAACAGAGCGTGCCATAATGCGCACACTCTACAAATCATAACAAGTGTAAACAAATATGATGTAATCTGACAAAAATGTAAATTGGAATGCGGACCGATGTCAGGGAAAAGCGGCTTGCGCATACAGTGTTCAATGCGTTCGTTATATAAGCGGACTGTCACGGCTTTCGCTATACAATATCCCGAGTGAATATCCAGATTCTACCTAGGGTAGATACTACAAACAAAACAGTATTTACTAACGTTTTTTGTATCCAAGAATGTCTTCGTTCGTTACCACGAACATTTTTGTTTCGCTACACGGCATTATATACATATATGAAAACAGTTTACACCACATCGCAGAATCGCAGGGTAACGCGCCAGTTCATCGATGAAAATTCTTCGTCTCTCGGCTGTCACTTCGTTGAACAGATGCGATGTCGACCCGTCACGCAGACAACCTACCGTTTTGCTAAACTGCCTTACCGTTTTGCTTCGATTCGCCTTTTTGCAATTTTTGCATCGGTACTGCAAATCCAGTTTCAAAACTGGCTACCCCTCGTTGTATACTGTACTTTTTTTATACTTTTTTTATGGAAAATTATTGTTGCTATGTACATGTAATTTTGTTAAGCGCGACTTTTTCAGAATAAGTCAAACATAAAGAGTAACTTAAAAAACCCAAACGACCTTAGCCGGCAAATTATGCTCAGAGTATAAAAAACAGTATAAAAAAGCTCATAGCATACAACTCACCATAGCATACAGCCATACACCCGTAGAAAGGTGTGCATCGATTTATGTTCTCAGAATTTGATGCTTACCATTACTCTCTTGTTAACGAGCTAAAGTAGGGAGGAAGCGACCGCACTAACAGTAATGCTGAGCGCTCTACGTATTAAGTTAGGCGAGTGAGTGAATAACCGTCCCATCATGGCTCCCACTATAGCTTAGTTCACAAAACAGTAAAGTAAGAATTTCTTACTTGTGAATGTAAATATGTGAATATGACGCGCTACCACTGTACCCTAAGGCCTAATGAACTGTCTACAGAGCAATAGCCCGCTCTACTGTCCATTGAATATTGGATACATGATACATCCTAGGCGAGTGAGCGGCCGAACTACAGAGTAAGTACTACTACAATCAAGTGCACACAGTCTGCTAGGTGAGTAAGGACTAAGGACTGACCTATCACTACTATCCATGCACACAGTTTATTATAATAGGTTAATAAGACTTAGTACGTAACCGACGTACCACTGTTGTACGTGTGCTTAGTTCGTTAGGCGAGTGTGTGACCGTACCCGAACAGGTGCTATAATACTGAAGCCACTGGAGCTGGAGTGCGCTGATAAAAATGCAACGACTAATCATAGTCTGTGTGTGTGCGGTCATACATGTACTTTCCTGTTATAAAAAATCAATGATTACCAATACTCCCCAATCAACAGAGCAGTTAAGGGAAAAAGTGGCCGCGCTAACACCAATGTTTAGCGCACTACCAAGTCAGGGTTAGGCGAGAGAGTGACCAGGTCAATTATGTACTATCGTCCAGTTTACCAGGGCAACTACTATTGCCCTGTTTACAAAGCAGGCGTCCAAACGTTGCCCGTGTGTTGTTGTTGTTTCCCGCATACAACTCTCGTACCACTTGGTACAGTTCCCCTATACAAATTCTACAGTAGTTCGAGTGTCTTTATTAGCGGAAGCCAGTAATTAAACACTATTACAGTTCACAAACATAATAGAAATGATTACAACAAAAATAATTCGCTGTCGCTGTAGTTGTCGCTTCTTCTTAAAATTGTGAGAACGTACCCCCTGATCATCATCTTCGAGTGCAGATCCAGGTAAGAAAAGATCTCTCCGAAGATAAAATGAGGAAGATCACCAAACAGGACTTCTGAACACGGATACTCGATTGGGTCATCTGAATTGTAAGACACTCGTATGATTATTTGTACGCGGGAAGATCGTAAACTGTTGCAAATCAGATAACGCATTTCTTCATTTAGTAGCGAATCTGCTGAGTGATCACATCGTGAGTAAATATATCGGCCGTAGGCCAAATGAAGCACAGAGACGCAGCCCAAGCCGCTCTTTACATGTCGAGATCAAACCCGCCAAGCAATTACTGCATACCTGCTATACTGATATTCGTTTCGCTGGGGAAGCCATTCTCAAAACAAATGGGTAGCAAATCTGCCCGGGTTGCCAGATGCCTCTCTAACATTGTCGACAGCTTGGTAATCGTCATCTGCTGAGCATCCGCGTTCGTTCCGACGCTGATCACCACGAAGATGCAGCCGCCCGCTTCGATGCGCAGATGAAACCGGCAGCAGTCGGTCAGCTTAGTCAGTGCCTCCTCGCCCTCAAACGCATCGCGAAAATGTTTAATCAGTCGCGATTTGTCGGCTGGATCGCTAATAACCTGGTCCGCCATGGCAAAGGGAATGACATATTTCGTGTAGATGAGCCCCTTGTTGCGCAGCACCATCGCTGGCTCGGTAAACCACTCCACACCAAGGATCTGATGATTATCAATCAATTCGATGCGACGATCACCGCTTTCGGTATACGCCTTGACATAACACATGTGACACCGCTTACATGCCACAAAAGGATAGATTATAGAAACCAGCTGAAACCGGAACGGACCGCTGTCCTCGTCGCGGAGTGCCGCATAAACGGGTTTGTTGCGCTCTTTATGCTCATACTTATACCATGGCATCGGATAAGTACACGCTGTATCGATCCACTTGGCTTCGACCTTCTTCGAGTCGAAATCGACAAGCGCTTGGCCTCCGTTAATGTCTTGAATGAATCCCAGCAACATATCACCGTTTTCCCAGACAGCAACAGTGTTCTGGTAACTCATCTGGCACGGGTCAGACAGCAAACACCGGAACGGTCGGAAATGGAATGGAGGCTCAGATTTGGCCTTTAAATGTGTTAATTGGAATTCGGTCCCAGATTGCATTGTGCGCTCCACCTAGAAAAAATCAATCAAGTAACATTATGGTAACCAATCACAGCTGAAAAATTTAAGCACATCGGGCCTACCATTGCTGCATCCACGTCAAATTACTGAGGAACTTGAAAATTGGTCTAAAAAGTACAGTAGTATCATCAGGCACACGGAGCGTTCGTATTACCCCCCTGTTAAAACCGCTGCCAGTCGGAGAGCTATTACTGGACCAATAAGGTCAATCAAAAACTAAATGCCACATTTTGATATGGTTGTGCAAGAAAACGGAAAATTATCCTAACCGAGTATTGATAGAAAATATCATGATACGCAATGTAAACTGTAAAGCCAAGACATGGGCAAAAACTAGCGCCACAACGATGTTGCGGGCATATACAATACTTGCACATGTATACATGTATACATAATACTTATATATATTACTATATACGTATATTATAGAAGTATATATAAGTATTAATGAATTAGTGATCGATCAGCTACCAAATAAACTTGTTCGAAAAATGGCGATTTCGATTTCTGCTCGAGATTTCTGGCAAATGGCACCGCCATATTAATAAAAACTATTCTGGCAACTGTGATATTGACGCAATCTTCTGTTTTACCGCATCAAAAATTGACAGATTTTTGTCAAGTCCGTAAAGGTTGAATTCACATGAAATGTGTATTTTCTTGACTTTTCTTGAAGAGACTGCTTGCATGCTACTGTAATTTTATGACAAATGCTGCAATCTTATGCCAAGTTGCAGAAGCAAAGAGCGGATAAGGCATAAAAACTTCAGGTCTTCCGCAAGAGACAAGGTCACGTGTCTTTAACGCGAAATAACGCAATGTAAACTGTAAAGCCAAGACATGGGCAAAAACTAGCGCCACAACGATGTTGCGGGCATATACAATACTTGTACATGTATACATGTATACATAATACTTATATATATTACTATATACGTATATTATAGAAGTATATATAAGTATTAATGATTTAGTGATCGATCAGCTACCAAAGAAACTTGTTCGAAAAATGGCGATTTCGATTTCTGCTCGAGATTTCTGGCAAATGGCACCGCCATATTAATAAAAACTATTCTGGCAACTGTGATATTGACGCAATCTTCTGTTTTACCGCATCAAAAATTGACAGATTTTTGTCAAGTCCGTAAAGGTTGAATTCACATGAAATGTGTATTTTCTTGACTTTTCTTGAAGAGACTGCTTGCATGCTACTGTAATTTTATGACAAATGCTGCAATCTTATGCCAAGTTGCAGAAGCAAAGAGCGGATAAGGCATAAAAACTTCAGGTCTTCCGCAAGAGACAAGGTCACGTGTCTTTAACGCGAAATAAAGAAAATGTCTTATTTATAATGTGCTGAAAATATCACGTATTATAATCCCTGGAAATTTGCTATCCCCCATCCCTGGCCAGCCCGTGTAAAAAACAGCCTAGATTCGCCAATGAGCATATGCACAATGAATTTGCTAATAATTATCACAATAAGTTTTTCGCATCCTGTTTCCTGTGTAAACCATTGATAATCTTCCACTATAAATAATATCAGCAAGCTGCATTGGAGCTGGAAGAAAAACGTACATCAAGTTAAGTGTGGCGGCAGCACCAGAAACGAATGTCTACGGATAGGTCAACGATCCACAATATTTTTTTCTCTAGCGAGGATAAAATTCCGGGTTTCATGCATTCACTAGTCAACAAAAAACGGTGCTTGGAATGCACTCGGTGCGAAAAAAACAGTACGTTAATTAAACGGAGGCTTCTGGTGTGCAAACACAGGTGCCCAGTCCGGGCTAACACAATTAACATTAATACCGAGCATTAATTGGCTCGATTTCATAGAAAGCGATTTTCGTAAATTCCAGCTTTTAGCTTAAAAAATTAAATGTAAAAAGCAACCGCAGAGTGACTGATATAATTAATGAAAAATTATGGCTATGAAAAACGGAGTTCAAAAGGCGGTGCCCATAATGTATGCGGGATGCGGATGCACTCAGTGACACAGATAGTCCTACACCTAGGCTATACAAGTCATCTCCCTATTAATTAGCAGGAAAGATTATTGCACAGGAGAGCTGTGAATTTTTAATTAAGTTTAGCAAATATTCATGAGAGTAAAAAACGTTGGAAGTTTTCGTTGATACAGTTGATGCTTGATACTTTCACCGCATTATGACGGGGAATTTACTTGTTAGTAAGTAATAGTACATTCAAATGTAATTTTAAACAGTATTTTAGCCGATGGCGCTGGCCGTCTTATAAAGCTTTTGAAAAACTGCAACTTCCGATAGAAATTAATCTTGTTGGACGCTTCTTTTGTAAATCGTAGAATGCAACTTTGTAAATGCATCCGCTTAAATAGAATAATTGCTTAATACTGTTCCAGATGCGTGTACAATAAATTTACTGTGAATAGCGATTTTTTAGCGAAAATGAAAATAAAAATGGTGCATTCTCATCACCACTGGCTTGCTAAATCTTTAACAAAACTGATTAAAGTCCAGAAAATTTGATAGTAATTAATTTTTGAAACGCAGTTACGTTTATACGCCATTACAGCGATTCAAAAAATATTCAATTTATCGTAATTGTTATTTCCAAACATTGCGTGGAAGTGTAATGCGCTGCGGTTTCACGTACCTGTACTTCGTCTCACGGGAAAACCAAAAATATTGCTTACACGTTAGCGGGTTTGAGGGAGATAACTTAATTATTTTACGAACTGAAAATAGCTATCGTCGCTCGAAATTATTGTGAAAATGTTTGAAGTTGCGAACTGCAATCTATGAATTCGCGACTAGAGAAATATACACCGCATCGGGATTAGAGAGCACTCAGAGCAGAGCAGTCACATGTTGCAAGCACGTCAACAGTATTTTAATCATTGAGCCGGGTTGATCAGCAGTGCTGGGATACCGACCATAAACCGGCGGAAGACATCTAGTTTCAGTGCGGACAAGGAAGCTTCTACATAATATCGATCGACACATGAGTTGCTGCATTCCACTTCCCACACACCTATCAGCCGTTCAGCATGGCCTGTAGAGAGTTTGTCCCGGTAGTCAAGGTTTGCGCCGTTTGTCATATTCATGCATGCATATTCGATCTGTCCTATGATGCGGGCAGTGTTATTTATATGAATACTAACTACAGAGTACGTAACCAGGGTCCTCGACACTTTGCCGTTGTAACCAATTTTCTCCCGTTCCACACATCCAATCTGCCCGCTCTAAAGTGCTACAGAATCCTCTCAGTGTCGAGAGTGTTCCTGCATCATCAATTTTCTGGATAGCCCACTACCCACAGTCCAGTGGTCACTCAAAAGCTTGTTACCATGGTGGCCATTAGCTTGACATGGGCTAACTGTAAATCCCCAGATTGTTACTATGTGTTATTATATCGAATTGTCATTGAAATTAGCGAACTGCGAATAAGCAGAATAACAGGTTCTGCTCACGCCTGTTTATTTTGTTCGTGCCTCCTTAATGTAATAAACATCGTGCCATTATTTAATACATATACAGTTAACCTTTTTACATGCTCGAAATCCTAAGACATTATAAATCCGTGCTGGGCTTGTTAGTTTCTATTTCTTTCGTAGTCATAGCCAGTCAGCACTCAGCAGTGTACAGCAGACTTGGGCCGCCAATGACATCTCCGCTTTCCGCCCGCCCCGCTCTTGCTAAAAATTTTCCGCCCCGCTCCGCCCCGCCGTAACAAAAAAATTTCCCACTTCCGCCCGCCATATCTTAATTTCCCGCCACCCGCCCGCCAGAAATGTGAAAGAATTGTTCAGTGCTATTCATTTTTTAATTTTTTTCCGTTTGTTCTTCTTCAGAAATGTCTGTTCAAAGACCACACCAGTTGCCAATTTTCGCGCGAAGCGCGAAGCGCGAAGCCAGCAACAAATTTCGCCGCAAAAACCGTTAGAAATTCTACAAAAAATAGTAAAAATATTTCAGTAAATGATGTTAAATTTTATTTTATGCTTGATCTCCGCCCGCCTTTAAAATAATCCCGCTCCCGTCCGCTCACACTTTTTTCCTCTCCGCCCCGTCCCTCCAAACTCAAAACTTCCGCCCGCTCCCGCCCTCCAAAAAAGCGGGGAGGGGCGGGAATGGCGGAGAATTTTCCCGCTCCGCAAAAAGGCGGCCCAAGTCTGGTGTACAGTATACGAGCAGCATGCTCATTGCTCTTCTTCCTTGCAGACTTGCAGTCCACCGTTTAACAGCAACAGTACCTGTACTGTTATCACTCGCTAGTCGCTATATTTATCTCTTTTATACCGTGCTCAGCGTGCTGTAAGTATTGCACCGGCAGTTTTTCAATATTGATACAATATTGATAGTTTTTCAATATTTTCAATATTCAATATTGATTCTAGCATGATTCTAGTTGAGGGCCACCATATTTTATCAATATATTGGTTAGGCATGTACCACATAAGCATAAACATAAAGTCCAGATTTATAAACTGTTTTGGCTTCGCACGAGAGCTTTCCAGCGCTACAATACCCGATTTGCGATAAGCCGCCGATCAAGAGAGCAGGCGCACAAACCGTGCGCAGGGGCCATAAAAAGTAATTAAAAAGTAATTAATACGCTGCTCTCTAAGACATGTCCTGCTCCCACAGGCACGGGCCCGACTAACAAAAGTGACTATGCGGAGGCCGGTAGTGGTCATGCGCATACGGTGTAAAACAATGGAGGAGACACAGGAGGAGGGAGAAATTGGCCTGCCCTGTGTCTGCCCGTGGTCGGTCCATTGCGCGTGCAGTTTTTCGCAAGGCGAAAGAGGCAAGCATCCCTTTCAGACGCAGGACGCGGTGCCTCCAAGTCATGCTCTCTATAGCATGGGTACTGGCCGCTTGCTTATCGCAAATTCCGAAATATTACCGAAATCTCTATTATTTGTTTGTCGTGCCCTGAAAATCAGAAAATTAGTGATAGGTTTACATACATTAGAAAATTAGTGATAGATTTTTCTACATGAAGTAATGCTTTTCGATTTACTGGACCGGTATCACGGCGCTAGCCAACCTTTCCTTCCGGTTTGTTTGCAGACATGGCATTAGTAATTAAAGGTTAACGTAAGCAAAACATTAGAATCGTAGAGATGCGCTGCGACTTTACGGGCAATCGAGCAATCCATCAGGTTTTTATCAATCCCGGCGGCAATGCGAAAGCATCATCCTTTACAACCTTTGTACGACACCTTTCCATCAATTCCATAAAGCTTATACATAGCATACTTGCTGTACTTGCTGCCTTCTTCCGACTGGCAGTATGGCGCGTTGCAGCAGTACAAACGGATAGATCAGGCGCGGTACATAAGCACCATGTTTAGCCACAGCGTTATTTAGACGCGCTGCAGTGCTACTGACATCCCCTTTTATGTAAAAAAGCCAACGATTACTGTCCGCATCTGCTTCAAACATTTCCGACGATTGTCACGATTGCCAAGCTGCTGTCCGAATCCGTCTAGAATTATTTCGTGAGTCGTAAACGAAGGTCAAAATAACATTAAAATTAATCATTAATCTTACTGGCTCTGTAAGGCGGCTCTGTAAGCTTTCCGACACGGGAAGAACGACTTCAGATCAGCTGCCGCCGCAAATTCCCGAATGTTACTAGCACTGTCCACCTCGAAACTTTATTTGAACTAACATCAAAGGTTACACACCCTTAGACATCGGTTCTCCGGTAAATCGAAGTACACCGCAATGAACCGCAGTAAGTTGCAAGGTAGTCATAGTTTTTTATCATATTTTTTGTCAGGGAATCCTGGTGAATCCCGGTGAATCGAGGTGCACACCACGGTGAATCCAGCATCACAGCATGTGTATCCAAGTGAATCCTGCTTTCAGAAGTCTCGTTAGTTTTTATCATATTTTTTGCCAGTGAATCCCAGTGTATCCCGGTGAATCGAGGTGCACACCACGGTGAATCCAGCATCACAGCATGTGTATCCAAGTGAATCCTGCTTGCAGAAGAATCGTTAGATTTTATCATATTTTTTTGCCAGTGAATCCCAATGAATCCCGGTGAATCAAGCTATACAACCTGGTGAATCGAGCAGGAAAGAGTATGTATCTAACAGTCGAACCAATTCACGGCACTGCTGCCGTCACCCGGCTGGAGTGTTACGTTACGGTAGTACATGCGGCTAAATCAGGCGCGGTACATAGGCACCATGATTAGCCACAACGTAAAACTCCAGCCGGCTGACGGCAGCATTACAGGGGAATGGTTCGGCTAGCCTGCTTTTTCCTCCTATATCTGATTTGTGATTGCTCTGGGCACAGATTTAATTTGATTCGTCTTTGGTTTTATGTCTTTGTTTCCGGTTTTGATGTACTCCATTGCGCCTCCGAATTGCGGCACATTAACAATGCTGTAACGTGAGTGAAACCTTATTGTATGTTCCGCGGCAAAATATCTTCGCGGCGAATTTAAGGGCGGCGAAGTGTCCCACTCCCCAAATGTTCGGGTGCAGCGGCGTTTGCACCGCGACGTTTCACCGAGGACATTACAGGACATTACAAACTTTATATTCAATTGCGTTAATTGTGCGAGCACTGCACACTGCCCAATCGGCTGCTCGGTCCGTAAGGTAATGTTTTACCGACGAGCCATCTGCACTGTACTTGCGTGGTGCTCGTTATTAAGGCTGGAAATAACTCTGTTACTTACTTTGCCGAACGATCATGCTGACGTGCGGCGATTACCCATATTCCCGTAAAAATTACACCGTCATGGTAAAGAATTAAGCGTAGCGTTACGGGTAAGCTTGTTCGAACCGTAAAGGCCGAAAGGCAAATCCTCGTACCTGATTATTAATTTGATATTTTGTTCAGCCTCGTAAGGTTTCGTCTTCTGAAATTCTAAATGTTTGGTCCACCTTTTGAAATTGTGATCGGGTGGTTTTAACCAGATGTGAACGAGAGAAAAGGGCTGGAGTTTAAACGCATGAGTCTGATAAGCAGATAGCCAGCTGATTGATGACGTGGCTGCCTCCAGGTTTATAAATTTTTTAAATAAAAAACCCAATAAAAGATGAAGGAAGATTGGGACGACATATGCAGGCAGAGTGATTAACCATATACCTGCATAACTGCATTCACTTTCTCCCGGACTCATGAAGGCATGCACTGACTCTCACAATGGGCCTAATGCACTCAATGATGCCATTGTTAGATTAATCGACGACGGCGAGTTGGCTCGGCAGCTTGGTCATGCACCCATATGCCTAACTTCGGCACGAAGGGATGCCGTCCGGTAGAAAGGTCAACGATTAATCCATCTTTCTGCCATTTCGATTGCAGTTCTTTCTGTACGGACGGAACACTCTTGTAAGTTTTATAACAAATTGAGCTTGTGATCGGGAGTTGTTTTTCATTTTGATAAGCGCGGTCTCTGCCCTCTATGTACGGGTTATATATTTTTTAGGGAAGCTGAGTCCATTGCCGGTTGAAAGCCAAAACTGGATAGCGTCAAGATCAGCAGCAATGTGCGCCAGCGTTTTATTACTATCAAGGTGGTTCTGGACTTCTGGTAACCTTTTCAAATTTGCAAATTTTATCCTGGTTGTGTAAATCAAATGTACTTCACTTCACTTCGAAGTAAAAATGACCAATACAAACAAAGTAGTTAAAAGGACACTTAATATCAAAAAAGCAGTAACTGAATTAAATTTTCCGCTCCATCCATTGAACTTTTAACAAAAGTGGCGTCTCTTCGCTGTATCTCCAGTGTCAGTCGGCGCCAAAGAAATCCGAGGGAACGGTTTCCTCCTGAATGATCCTGCAGTTTGTTTTCCCGGTTCATGAAACTGGCAATGGCCGACATTTTCTGCATTAAATTCTCTGCCGGGTGACCTTGGACAATTCCGCACGACCACGAACAAACCATCGCCCCGCACTGATTTGTGCCTGGGAGCTATCGTTGGGCAATCGGGAACGTTGCGCTAATTTTACAGTTTCGGGAACGATTGGGAACGTCGGTTTTTAAATCGGAATTGCAATTTTACACATTCTGAACAGGGTAAAGGGTCTTTAGTGCGCCAATTTTTTTTGTGCTGTTTATTATTATGAAATTATTAGTAACTGAAAAAATGATCATCACTAATTTACATAGAGCGCAGCCGGATGCTTCGATTAATTAATTTCCATCAAGAGTACGTTAGCCATTTTGTCTGGCGCTTCGATGGTATCACAAATTTACTTTCAGTTCCTGATCCACCATGCCTTATTTTGGTTGGTTCCATGAAATTTCAACGGGAAAACTGCAACGGGCCTGTACGGCTTAAGACTTTGCCTCGTTATCTAACGCTTACAATGTACGGCAATCAGTAGGACGAAACCGTTTCTGCTTTTAAATACTGTACTTTGATACAACAGGCCTTTTCCTTAGCCCCCAATAAAACCACAAAAGACCTCCATATGCAGTCTTTGGACAAAGCCGCGCCTTTTCAATGCATACATGTATAAAAAGAAATTCCTGCTGCTATAATTATGATAAAAACTGCAGCTGGTGGGAAGGTATACCGCAAGCTAACATCCTTAAAAAAGATATTTTATCGCCAATAAATGTGACGCACGTGTTCGTGTCTTGCTAGTGTACTGCTTTTGTCTCGATAGTCTATGCAATCAATCAAACCACATTAGAACAAAAATAATGACTGGTTATGGCGAATGGGATCATTGGGATGCCTCTGGTGACTTGACTTCCACCACAAAGTCAGCCTCGCTGCTCAAAACGGCTAGTCAACGAAGTGTTAAACAAGACCTATGTAAGGCGGCTAAGACCATACGAAAATTTAGTGGCCCCGGGACAATAATTGGTAATCTACGGCATGCTACACAAGCAGTTTCGCATTTCGTCTTAGCTAAAACGCAAAGATGCATGTCCGTCTGTTACGGAAGTGCGCCGGTGACGTTATGCCAGGTTACCCCGCGTGACGTAACCTGGCTCTCTACCGCCACAGTCAATCTTCCAGTATCGACGTCCGCCTGTTACCGAACTGACGGAAACTACAGGATGCGCACACTGTCAAGAGGAAAACTGTGTAATGATAATACGAGTAATTCCAACAGGGAGGTCAACGGCAAGGGTCAGTGCGTATCGTCAACAGGCGTCGGAGTCTGGCGTCGTTAAAATTCCGCTGCTGGCCCTGATTGTCGACGCTCCGGTAATCAAACTCGCAAAATATTAATGAGTCGAATGGTACGGGTAGAATGCGAATAACAACGGTATACGGATAACGCCATAACGGGGTAAGCAATAATAACTTGGTAAGCACCATGCCGGGGTGACGGGAAAGCAGAAAAATGTTGACCTTCCGGGATGCCCGGTAGCTTTATTTCACATCACAAACAAGCAGCAGCCGCAGCGCGCGAAAAACAAAGTGGCGAAGCATCGGGAACACAGAACAACGTGACAAAGTATCAGGCATCACCCCAAGACTGCATGTTACGTCAGTAAGCGTCGAAGCATTTGAACCCTTCGGAACCGATCGCGCTTGGTCACCAAATTCGGGAAGAAGATACGACCGGAAAGGGGCGAGATACGGATGACTTAGTAGTTGCGCCAGGGGTTCAGCATTGAAATCCAATGAGAATTGCACCGGTATCGGCTAACTTAGACGAAATGTTCTGTGTGATTAATTCCGTGGTCGGCTGCGCCTGCGTATTTATTAATTAATTTAATTCGTATTATCCGTATTTTCTCCTTTTTATTTTAATTGGCGCTTCACAGTAATCACAAGTTTTCTATAAAAGCTCTATATCTACGCTAATTACACAGAGTCGCTGACGAATGCGGTTACTTCGTTCATTTCAGTTATGGGTAACTTACCCCTCTTATTAACTTTTTAATTTGGATTTTATTTGTTATTGGTTTGACTGTGCTGTCGGAATCGAAGATTCACTTGTCAGTGTGCTGTGGATACCCTGCACTAGAGTCGGCTTGCAGAGTGTAATGAATTTGCCGATTTTAACCGACCGAAGAAATTTTTAAAAATGCATGATGTTTTTCGAGTTTTTGCTGTAAATATATTTTGGTTATTTTCGTGAATTGTGGTTTTTTTGGTGCGGGCGGCAGCTGCATTATTCGCAAATATAGATCGAGACACATGGTAAGGTACATGGGAATACTGTAAATCGAGGCACATGCTAAGGTAAATGGGATTGGAGTAAGGTAGATCGAGACACATGCTAAGGTAGATGGGGAGAAGCAACCCGCCAATGATCGCTATTAGGTAGATCAACCTGATAGCGATCATTGGCGGGTCGATGGGAGGTAGGTGTAAGGTAGATGGGCACCCTTTTGAGGTAGATCGGAAGTGCTAAAACCATAATCGCAGTATAAGGTATATGGCCATCCGCTTGAGGTAGATCGGATTGACTAATGGAGTAGATCGCACAAGTTATACATGTGGTATAACTTGTGCGCTCTGTGCATTGACCAGCCACCACCGTGCACCTTCATTGCAGTTGCCGAGCAACATTTCAACGAAACACGGTGAAATTATTTGTACCAATCACACGGATATTTCCAATTATTATATGTACCAGTACGGCTGATAGCATATGTACATGCTAAAGCAACATTTGTTTAAATACAATGCCACGTGCTTTGGCCGTTGGCGAACTAGTTTCAGTACGCAAACATTTAGCCACCATTATTCCGCAATGCCTCGGGTACACGCCAGGAAAAGATTCTCCGGCCACCGTTATCTGTGGACAGCTGCTAGACCAGCTTCACCATTTCGGCCCTTTTCCGTGCTTTACACCGATGAGTACGGGGTTCCGTCGTGAAATCGCTGCCGCCATACGTAGAGCGTTTGCAGATAGTCACACCAAACACCACATGCGGAGCCCCTTTGACTGCCAGGGAAAGGTCGCGGGCGGTGTACTGCGGAACCTGTCCTGGACGGATCCCAGCCAGCAGAGAGCGCATCACGATGACGCCGTTCCTGATACACCGGCCCCAGTTAACCACGAGCCCAGCGTGGCCCAGATGGCTGTTTCGGAACATTTGCCGGTGTCCGGCGAAGGGGAAAGAGAGCTGCCATTAGCTCCGCGGAAACCGGGAAGGCGCCGGTGCACACGAGCTGATCAGTGGGTAATCGACAGCATGGAACATGGCGAACAAGTCACCAGCCGCCTTCGCCCAAGGTTGCCTTTGGCCGAAGATAATGCGGGCGAAGTGTCCCGCAACACGCCAATTCCAGCGGAGATCGGTACCATCACAAGGGCGGAACCCGACGCGACCGCACCGGATCCGGAACCGGAAGTAGATGCGCGTGTTGCCGCAGCCGCTGATTTCTACAGCCGCCCCGAGGGAACAGTGTCGGAGACCGCGGAGGAGAGAGCCTTCCGGTTGGATAATCAACGGGACGTCATGCTCGAACTCCAGCGACGCAATGCGGTCGCCGCGGCGAAAGCCGCAGATGAAGCTGCCGACAGAATTATCTGGCAACACCAGGCCGTCGACGTTCATACACAGCAAATGGAGCAGGAGGACGGATGGGACGAGCAATACGATCTGGACATGGAAGAAATCAATTTCCGATGGTTTATGGAGGATCACGATGAGCGTCAGGAAAGGGACGATCCGGAGTACGACAACACGTCGCCTTAATTGTAGGCAGCCTGCGCGACCTCAAAAGCTCGTGGGCGCGTGGGTGGTTCAGCACGTTCAGAGGTAGTGATATTATGATACAAGCACAGCTTCGGCTTCGCCTCCGCGTTTCTTGTGGTCCACGGTCGGTGCATTCCCATGATTTCGATTAGTTTATTAAGTAGCCAGCATCTTATATTTCGGCGAAACATAATGGGACAAGTTGTAAAAGCCTGAAATCGCAAATTTTTATTTGAAAACCAATTTATCATTTTGCACTTTGACGCATTCCGTTTGTCACTACATGTACAGATGGTTTTTATTATATTTTAACTAAGCAAACCCGAAATCTTTCTGTCTATCAACCACTAACTTAGGGAGCTCTATTCAGTGGCACCAGTGCCAATCCTGTCATTTACTTAGCTGTCCGGCTCTGTGCACCGGACAGATATAGTTTGGTCACTCATCTTTAGCGGCTCACTGGTTGTTCGGTGACTTTCCAACTGAGCGTTGCAGTCTGCTTTGTGCAGTCCAGTTTATGCAGAATGAAATTAAGAGCTTATGAAAACAAAAATCATGTGAGGCAGCTCTGGACCACGGTTGACCTAATGGTGCTATCAGTTTTTTTCGAAATTTTCTGGTTTGCGAGATCTAAAAACATGGGGAGGCCGGGCGTATCTTCCTAATATAGGGGGCAAACATCTTTTTCCTAATATAGGGGGCAAAACTAAGCGTGTTCCACGGTTCCCCTGTATTGCTGCCGTCACCCGCCTGGAGTGTGACGTTACGGCAGTACATGCGGCTAAATCAGGCGCGGTACATAAGCACCATGTTTAGCCACAACGTAAAACTCCAGCCGGGTGACGGCAGCAATACAGGGGAACCGTGGAACACGTTTAGTTTTGCCCCCTATATACAGAGGGTGATTTCGCAACCGTGGATGGCATTACAACATTAAATTACTGAATGTCATTACGTGACCATAATTTAACGATGTTTTTATTTTTTTATTTTATGTTGTTATTTTTAGATCATCTTTAATGGCCATTCTTGTCGTATTTATTTTTAAGTTAGATTCTTGTGGAAATTTCTTTAACACGCGATGCAGAAGTGGATGGGCATTTGTTGTAGAAGCGGTATGTTAGCTTTCACCAAGTTTCCAAGGAGTTTGAAATGCGCTTAAGAAGAAGTTATACCATTGCAGGTTTCGAAAAACTGATTTTTTTCAAATTGCTCATACGGCAAGAATACTATCTTATCTACAATCGAGAACAATATGAGTTCAGTATGGCAAGTTGCAAAAAAGTTATCAATTTTTTTCGATTGTCGCCCATGATAATTTTGGCGGACTGGCGATCTTTCTGCCCTGCTGCCACCTGCGGTCAGAAGCGTCCAGCTGAATGACCACAGCTGACAGCAAACAAGATGCACTGTTGAAATAACATTCCAGTGACGAGTGTGATAGGAAACAGACCAAAACTTTGTGTAGTCAGTAAGGACACGAAAAGATAACAAAGCCGTAAGACAAAGGGGAAGACATAACAGGGATCCGTGAGCGCTCACTGGTGGCCACTCTCTCTTTCTATGTGCAAACTGACTGTGGCGGCACTGCAGGCGCAGAAGCGAAAGTTTCATGGAAAATACAGAACAATGAAAGTTCTTCGCTGAATACTGACCGATTTGACAAAGTAAATTCGTAAAATCAAAAATTAAATCCCAAAGAATCCGAAAATTCTCAAATTTGATCAGCATGTAGAAAAATCATTTGCTAACAACTTTAGGGAAGCATTTGTGAATAACTGTTTCCTAACTCGCTACAAAAAAATTAAAGTGACTTCCGGTGCACAAAAACGCAACTTTTGGGCGTATTTTAAACTTTAAACACAAAAACTCTTCTCAGAGTTTTTCCTATTCTAGTATACGCCGCTTCTACGGTAAATTTGAATTTTTCTAAAAACAATGAAATTAGTTATTACATTTTGAAAATTCACACTACAAAACACCAGATTTTTGGCTTAAACACATACAAAGATTTTTTTCTCTTATTAAGATGTGTAGTAGAATCATTTTGGTTGTTATTAGCTGTAACGGTTCTGCTGTAACCGTAGTGCATCGCGCACGAGCGATTCTGCCGCTCAGACCACGAACACGGTATAACTTCTTCTTAAGTTATCTAAACATGTGTACGGCATGGCGGCATATGCGAAATCGACAGGTGCAGCGAATGACCTTTCCGATTTAAGTTTCCGATATACGTATCTCCACATCAACCGGCCGTAGTCATCTCGGCTACGGCTGCCACAACTACAAGAGCGGGTAGTAGGTCGCGTCGATTGACAGATGACACCGTGGCTCGTACCTGTTCATCGGTTGTCACTGTGTTCCCAGAAACCCCGGCTCAGCTTAGCCAACTCGAAACCTAGTGTTGGTATTGGTACTAAATGCCGCTTAAGCGTTTATATTGCTGTGCGAAAACTAAAATTTCGCTTCCTATATGGCCATAAATTTTGTGTACGCGACGGCGGCAACGCACATGCTTAGAATTTGGCCTACACTGTCAAAGTGCAGATAGCAAACAACTATTTCCAACTATTTTGATGCGGAAAACAGCGAAGTTCTTACAGTAGGAGATATTTTCGAAGGAACTGTGGCTCATCTGGACAGCTTAGGGTGCACACCCAGCGGGCAAATTCAGCTGTGACCTTTTTTGGCATGTGTGCCGTGACCGGGGGAATTTGTCGTTCAAGAAGTTCGTGACGCAACGCAAAAGTGCCGAGGCCTCTTAAGGCGCGAAATGCGTTAAGGAAAGCCAGGGTGCGCGTGCATCTTGCAGCGTTAATAGGCGTAGGCCGAATTGTCAGCGCCGACCACCACTGGTCGGGCAGCAGCCAGGACATGTGAAAGGGCCCGTGCTCCGGCTTGGACTCGGCGTCCACCGAGTCGAGTCCCACCACATGCAGACGAAGCACTGACCAAACGGCTGTACCAACATTGCCAACAACGCGCACGTCCTGCTGGAACTGTCGCCTACTGGGGTGGGTGGCGGGTTCTCGCGGTGATCTCAAAAAGCGGTTGCAAAATGTTGCGCAGCATCTTCAGGACATCGTTTGCCAGGGTGCTGGCGCTGTGTATGCACTACATCGCACAGCGCCGCGTAAGCGGGATCACGCAAATTGTGCCACTGTAAGCGCGGGATCCTGGATGAGCAGCACACGTGTCGGTGACTTCCCCCTCGGCCCAGCCGTTCGAATCCCGCTTCCCCATGCGTGATGCCGTAGATGGACAGACAGGGCTAGCTTTGCGCTCTCGTACATAATCTACTCCAGATCGACGTCGCGTCCTGCAACCACCCTTGCTGGAATTAATCAGACTTCATAAAGATCGTCGTCGTTGGTCGTTAACTGAACGCGCTCTAACACTGTGACCAGCGTCAGCCGTCGGCCGTGCATCGGGTCTGAGCAGACCGCGCTCAGTGGGTTGGTCTCCAATCTCCATCACAAAGCAGCACAAATGCATTTTGTGCGTATTCACCGGCTAGTCACAAAGTGTCCACATAATGCCGGCGTCACAGACTCACAGTCAACCACGCAACCATGTATGTACTTTAAGGATGTCGTATTAGTCGCTGTGTGAGATGCTCTTCTGTGCAGCCTTTCTCCTCTGGCGGTCCACGTTGAGATAGCAGCGTCAGCGGAACTTTGAAGATAGTTTAGCCGCCGGAAGCAAAACGGCTTCCTGCGCAACCTTGACTTTTATTTAGCCCATCGCTGTAGTGTATAGCAAGAGATTCTCGCGAATGCTAATGTAAAAATGTTGCTGTTGTACTACAACAACATCTTCCCGGCTGCCGTAGGTGGATTGGTAACTCTGATGCGAGACAGCGCGAGCGGCCCTCGGTCGGGCCATCTCCTGTGTCACGCGCTGACTGCTTTGCTAGCCCTTCAAAAAGCGCGCGATGGTGGATAGATCATAGAAGGTATTGCTGTTGGTAACGACAGACGCTGATTTTGAGGAGGGAGTGCGCCAACTGGTGCAGGTCGTCTCAGATCGACTCCACGCATGTACCGTTAGACACCGACCGACTGGTCATTAGCCGACGGCACCTAGCATCTGCCGCTTGGACGGTCACGCGGCCCTGTCCCAGCCCGTCCTCCGTCGGCTACATGACGGTAAAACGCAGGAACTCCCCGCTTCACATTTTGCTCCCATGATCGCCGCCTTTCCGATTAGCACGAACAGAAGCGAATGTAAAGGCGGATGTAAGCGAGGAAAAGCACTGGCCGTTGAGGTAAGTTGGGCTGACACCCTGGCTGCCTCTTACCTGGACAGACAGAAGGAAAAACGGGTCGATAAGGCTGGAAACGGATTAGCAACCGCCGTCGTTCGGAAATTCTCGAGTTTTGCCGGCAACGGCTTTTAAAATAATGATGCATGTTCTTAGATGCTATGTTGTACCAAGTGGTACATATCGCTTAACTTAATTTTTACATTAAAGAAAATCACTCTTATCATCTTTTGACGCGTAGATAACATGCATGACACACAGTAATTACACTTCGTTCTCTTTATTAATGTCTGACCGAATCCCATCTAGCGATTGCAGCTGCTCATTACTGAACAGCGAGCGCGGCACCAGAATGGCCCGGTGCTGCTGGTACGTTCCCGTGGCCTTCGTCAGGTCGAACTTGACACTATAGGTAATGGGCATCCCACCGGCGCCTTCCAACTGCATAGCGGATTCAACTAAGTCCTGGCGATGGACTTTCTCCCCGAGAACCGGCAGGTTGGACCGGGAGAAAGCCAGGCAGTCGGTGCTCTGGCACGCGAAAGTCGACCGGAATATCGTCGCCACCTGTTTGAAAGAGGAGTAGAAAACAGTTATCAACCTAAAGGACAAAGGCCACTTCACCTCTGTCGGCAGCTCGCGTCGTAAGATCGTGACCAGTTCCACCAGGTCGGTGGTCCATTTCGCCAGTGTGGCGTCGTCGACTACTGGCAGGCCCACCGACGGCCGACCCAGGGCGGTGTGGCTGTCCTGTCCCTGGTAGCGAGCGGAGAAGGCCATCTGCGAGGCCAGACATTCTTTCAACCCGTCGGCTAACTCGTCCAAATGCCCCAGCGCCCGCACCACCTGTTACGAACCAACATACTAGCCTCGATACTGTGTCGATATGCATATATATCAGCCATCTTACTTCTGTCGCCACCGTGAACAAAATCGACCACATGCGGGCCGTGCGCTCGACGCCAGTGTCGACGCCCAGACTGCGGATGACGGGCACCTAGGTCTTTTGTGTGGCGTACACCGTGGCCAGGAAGCCGTTCAATGAATCCGGCGACAGCAGTCCCAGCAGCAGCTCAGCGTAGGTGGCGGCGAACGCCTTGCCGCGTTGAAATGCCTGCGCATCGCTAAAGTCCCAGTCGGTGACTGGCTCGTCGATCTGCAGGAAGACGATCCGGCTGGTCAGCCGTTCTCTGCCAAAGGTAACCACCCAATGAAAATACTACTGTCAAACTGCGGTGACAAGATCAGCGCTGTCTGACCTGTCAGTGCCCGACTGCACCAGCTCCTCGGCATTCCCCGCGTTGGCGGTGATTAACACACTGGACGTCGGCTGTGCCGGCTCGTCCACCGTGCGGTAGTTGACGTGCAGCTGCTGCTCGAACGAGGCCAGGATGACCTCTCGGAGTGTAGGGATATCGGCCACGTCGTGGAATATGTGCGGCAGTCGCAGCTTTTGCCAGCGCTCACGCAGTGCCGGCAGCGATATCTGGCGGACGTTGCACAGCGTGTGCAGTTCCCGTCCAAAGAAACTTAGCGTTAGGTTGGCCAGTGTGGTCTTCCACGAGTCAGGCCTGCCCACCACGACCACACTCGGGATGCCGAACAGGTCCGTGATGAGGGCGCAGTACTTAATACTGACTAAGGAATGGGCTGGAAAATAGAACCAGGTTGTGAGTCAATTAACAAACTAATTAACAGCTGCAACCATTAACCCAACATTGACCGACCCAGCATGAAAAGGAACGTGTAAAAGGTGCTCTTCGGCAATAGCCGGCGCAGTGTCAGCAAGAACGGCGGCTCCTCCGGACCGGTGTAAGGGACGACCTTCTCCGGCAGCTCGCATCCCGGAACCCAGACGTACTGGCTGTTGGGATACTGGATGCGTCGCGCGCCGTCCTCACCGATGTAATAGATCACTTCCGGCGACAGCACGACGGTGCGGAAATCGTCTTGCAAGCCAAGACAGGCAATGGACTGTTTCCGTCCGGCGTTCGTCCTGCATTATTCAAACTTAAACCAAGCACACGAAAAATTTGTTGGTAGTTAATTTTTTATCGGTAGTAGATTAGTAGTAGGTAATAGATATTATTAAGATATTACTTAATAGTTTATTGGTAGTAAACTAGTACATTAATAATCTTTTTTATTCGGTGTAAAGCTGTGCAGGCGTATTGCCACGTGTACAGATACGGGCCGGTACCAAATCATGGTTGTATAATAAGCACAGTACACGTACGCTTTAAACTGGCTGTATTTCCAGTCCAAAAACAGGTTATATAGTCCCGCGTCACCTTGTACGGACAGTGTCGGCATGGAGCGTTCACTGAACAGCGCCGACATCAGCGCAGATTTCGTTGCCCAACTTCTTGTCGATAAAAATACCGGACTGCAAAATCACAGCATATACATAGCGCTTAACAATTCTACAACGCGCATTCTTTTTAGCAATTCTACATGTTTTTCATAAATATATTAATGTTCTTACATGACAGTATTAGGCACATCATGAAGGCTGATCAGCCAGATTAGCCCCGTTAGTCCACCGGTGCGCGAGCCGTCCACGTCGTCTCGAATATCCATGGTGAAGCTGAACAACCACTGATTCGGCCGGAGTTTGCCATTTCGACTTGTGTAGTATGTCCGGCCGTTCTTCTCCACGAAGGTGGCATCTGTGTCGTGTGACACCGGACTGACACTCGTTCGCTGCCAAAGGAATATTAATAATTTTGTTAAACTGTACTACAAAACAGGTACGTATACCGGTATACGTACATACGTACAGTGTATAAATTATAATATTACAAGTAATTTCAAATGAATGCTTTTCAAATGATTTATTTCATAATATAGTAGGTATTATGGATTCTTTTCATTTACATATGTATGTAGATTGAAAACTTAAATAAATACACCCATAAATTAGAAAAAGGCGTATTTAAACAAAAATATTAAAATTAATATTATAGTCATAACTCATAAGTACATTAAATTTATATCTTAAAATTCAAAATATATATAATGAAAACTGACATATTGTACTTAAATTATCGTACAGAGTTTTTGCCAGTCATATTCAAAACTGGAAAACTACTATGACTCATTATGCTCTGAATTCTGATAACAAATGTCTGCTCTCCGTTTTATTCGGCTCAAAAGTTTGCCTTTCGGTGCATTTGCACGATCGTAATGTTGCCGGGTTTCTGGCACCCCAAATTTCCTGCATAACCTTTGTCGCTTTTAATTCGCCTTATCGCAACCGGCTGGAAGACGTATTACCACACAACAAAGATCTTACTGTACAGTACCACAATAATTAGCGGGCATGGTGGACAGACTGGGTGAGCGGACGGCAGGATAGGCCGGATACCGTATTGTGCCGGACGTATTCGTAAAGTACAACGCCCGCGATACGAGTATATGCAAATATGCCATGGCCGGATAAAATGGCTATCTGTAGCGACTCTACAATCAGCCTCACGTGGTCTCTGGTCCGGTATCCGGTCTGTCCTGCTGCACCCCTTCGTCCAGTGCGTCCCTGCCCGCTGATCCGGATCAACCGTCTGTCCCGGCTGCATCCCGTACTTACTTTCCGCTGCTTCTTCATGATAATGTTTTGATAATATGACTAGGCAAAGCTGCTTCAAGATCCTTGCAGTAGATGAATAATGATTATGACGTGAAATGCTGTACCGGCAAAATAATTCTAATAAATGTCAAAGTGAAATGCAATCACAATATACCGTAGATTAAAAAAGGAACCCTGGCAACTCGTTTTGGTGCACAATACTAACAGGGAATATAAAGTCAAGGTTATTTATTATGTTTTTGTTTTCGCTGGTGGTTATTTATATCGAAATGGCGTGGTTAGCCGTTACACTGGGATCGTCCTTCGGCTCTCTATCGAAGAAGTGTAAAAGAGGGTGACCTTGACGATTTGCGGGACTGTGGGTGATATGTCTTCCTTTTCCAGTGCCAGCCTGCTTAAGCCACGGGCATCGAGTTGCGCCAACGCGGTAACAAACAGACCATCGCCCAGGTTGGACCATCAGATTACAGTTGCACAACAGGAACCATCGTGCAGCAATTGCAGCCGGGGCTCACTAGTACTGCGTTGACAACTGGAGGAAGGCAAATCGCTACAACACACTGTGCAAGCTACTGTATACTCTGTTGATGGGAGTGGCCGTGCCCGTCACGGAAGGCTGCCGAATGGCCGATTAGTATTTCTTGCTGCGCAGCGTCTGCTCCGTATTTCGGCAGGAATCGTAACCAGCGGCATCAGCGAACCGAAGCGGGGCGGGGCGGGCACCGAACCGGCCCTCAGAAGTTCACGCGGATCAGTTAGCGCACAGTCGGCTTCGGTAAAACCAGCGTACAGAGAGGATGCTGCGCGCGTCCCACGAAATGGTCGGCACCTTGTAGCCAGCACTGCCCCAGTCGGACCCATTGGCTTGCAGCCTTGCAGCACGCTGGCCGTCTGCTTGGTGCTGATCGGCAACAACTTCCAATAGGGCGACACTGGCTTTTGCCGCTCCGCGCACTCATTGGCGATTTAGCGGTCACGCTCCTGTCTCAGCAAGCTCGTTTATTCCTTCTCCTGCTTTTTGTTTATCGCGGCATGCGGGGTTTTAAAATGTCTTCTGTCATAAGCTGCCCGAAATCGCAAATGCGAGACCGCTGTTGCCCCGTACCAGCGTTCATGTGCGATGGTGGTTTCGCAATAATCGATGACGATAATCTCGTTGTCGTTGAGGGACGACAGCCGGCCGCCCGCGGGCGTATGGATGGGATGTTAAACATAATGTTGGTGAAGAAGAGAAAAAGTTTGTTGCATAACAATTTTCCCCGGAGCAAGAGCGTCGCCCGTCCGACAAAGGCAGTCACTGGAGCAGGAAACGAAGAGCCGCCGATCCCGGTGGACGGAGTACAGGTGCAGAATTATGTAGCCACCAGCCGACAATTGTCTGGCTTAAAGGTCACCGGAGGTAGTCAACCGGAAGTGCCTCAAGGTGTTTAAGGTGTTTTTTAATTGTGAAGCCGTTTAGTTTGGTACGAGTAGCCTTAGTGCACGTGTGCGACACCGCGAATAGGACAGGCGTGTGACGGAGTCACCGGAATGCACACTACGTGAGGACTCGGTTTTGCGACAGGCGGCTGTTTGCGCCCTGCCTCCAGGATGACCGCCTCTGTAACACACCAGCGCGTCGCGCTACTCCGCACAAATTGTGTTGTCCGTAATTGGTGCCACTTGTTACCTGAACTGAAACCTGCTGCATCTATAAATGCAGTTGGTTTTTTTCAACATTTTTTGACGAAGTGTAAGGGTTTGAGGTTTAATGTTTAACGTCTGCAAATACCAAAAATCATTCCTTATCGATCATTCCTTATCGAGATGCAGAGTAAGCAAAAGACAATCATGTTGAATGCGGAAGAGTGTCGGATTAAAAAAAGGAATGTTGACAGTGAGGCAGGTACTAGGTACGAATACGATACAAAACGTTACACAGAGCAGCGTTTACATTCGAATACGCTGCACCACGACATCCTGAGCTGCTGATTCTTGATGGCGGAGATCGCTTCCACGTTGTTGAATGCCAGCGTTGCAGGAGGATGCCAAAAGCACCGTGAAACTGCGACATCACGTCCTAAAGGACACATACTGGCAATCAGTGATTATTTAATACTCTACATAGTAACTGCAGACTGCCGCGGCGTGGCATGACATCTGCTATGCAGCGAGCGCTTATGGCAGAACCAAGTCCTGGAAATTTTTAAAAATTCTCTTGTTTACTAATATTTTTACTATTAAGATAAGGGGCGTATTAAAATTTTTAACTTGCATATAAGTACCTGTTATCGTTACCTGCGGCTGTGGAAGACAAATGAGAAATATGAGAAGAAACTGCAACATAAAAAGCATTTGTTAGTCGAGCCAGGAAAGTCATCTTTAATCCCGTCCGTGCCATCCAAACGGCAAATGTTGCTACACCCTAAATTTAGTTGTGTGAGAAAATAATGCATAACGCACTGCAATGAGGGAAGGAAAATTCGAAAATGCATTTCGTAGTTCTCAATCAGCGGCACGATGACGCAAATATTCGGCGCCAAATTGCCGACAGACACTATCGCCAACACGGCGCAGCAGGTTTGCGAGATTTAGCGTGTTGGGTGACTCGTGGAAAGCAGTAATTATGGAACAGGGCAAAAGTACAGTATACTAGAAAATCAATTTTTTATTCAATCTAATAATTATTAAATTACCGTAGTACATACTTGTGCAGCACGTCGGATGGGATCAGCGGGTACTTGCGCAGTTTCTAGGATGACCGCCTCCGTGTACACCAGCGGGTCGCTCTCTGCTGCACTTCATTTAAAAAAATTTTGATTAATTTGACAGTTGAACGTCGTCTCGCAACGGGATGTGGTCTTCTAAAGACGGACGACGGAAAGGAAAAGAATTACAACTCGTTTACATCTGGCATTTAGCCTAATTTTTCCTCGTACATTACATTACTGCGTATGCCGTTAAACCACTCCGATTTATTCGGAAGTCACCGCTTGCGCAGTCCAAATAGTCACACTGTGTAAATACTTTTTTCCATGTAGAAAAAACTGTAAGTTTATCACAAAGTAGAATGGTATACTGCAGGTGTATTTGCCCTTACTGTTGGTATAAATATGAACGAGTATCTTGCAAATCCCCATGTTAATACTCACACATAAAAAAGACGATAGTGACGATACTTTAATATTTTACTCGTACTCTTAATCATGGAACGGAAGTTGTTGCAAGTGCGCCAAGCCAGACAGAAACCAAACAGTAAATAGTGCGAAGAAGCAAAACATCCGCAAGCTCTAAACAAACCACAATAATTATTATACAGCTACAGTATATAAACCATAAACCACCGAGCCACATGCTCATTTTTTCCCCACTTATATTATGGTTTATATTATGGTTTTCCCCACTTATATTATGCGGGAAAAAGGCCCAGTAGGCGAAACACCGAATGTACGAGTACAAAGATGCAGTCATCACCGAGACACTGTCACGTGATGCCACACAGTATAGAATCTCCGTACTGAGCGCACTCCTTTTCCCCTCAAAAATCACCAGCCCGGGCAGACGCCCTGCGGCTGCTGAAACTCCTGTAAACATAACACTCCTTCCGCAGCTACCTCGCTTCCGCAGGCATCGCTCTTGACGGCGTCTCCTGCTGGAATACTTGCTGCTCGGTTTCAAATGGGTGACCTGAGCGGCTGTCTGATACACGCGCCGTTCATCTGCAGTGCGCGCTCATTTTCGGAGCGAAGTGACTTTAGTCTTTAAAGGCAATCTGTCGCCAAAGGATTCCAGTAGCGCAGGGGTTGTCGAAGGCCCCGGGTGCGGAGGTTTCGGTCGGGGATGCGTGTCGACCCGGCAAAGGAGGTCGGCGTCAAAGCTTAATCGAATTCAACATCGCGTCCATTGCCGGCGGTAACTACCAGAGGCAGGTGCCACCTTTTACACCCCCGTTTGAAAGTTTTTACTCACTCACGATATGATTGGCTGGAAAAAGGCCTACTATAAAGATACACCGAATGTACAAAGACAGTAATAATTATCATCGAAACAATGCCACACAGTATCGAATCTTGTACTTCCTTTTCCTCAAAATTTACCATCCGTGACAGATGCTGCTTAATATAACACCACTCTTGCTGCTACCCCAACACGCGCAGAGATCACCCTCGAAGGCGTCTCGCACGGAAATGGTGCTCGGTTTTAGCCGCACGGGCGGAGCTGTTTCACAACCAACACCGTTTATCTTCAGCGAGCGCGCTCCTTTGTAAGACGAAGTGACTTTGGAGGGAAGCTGTCGCTAAAGGATTCCCGCCGCGCAGGGGTCGTCGAAGGCGTCGTCGAGGCGGGGCGGAGGTTGCAGCCTAGAATGCGAGATCGCCCGGCGAAGAGGGCGCCAACGTTGAGGAGACCGGCGTTGAAGGAGCGTATTTGAACCCGACATCCGCATCCAAAGGAAAATATTAAAAGCACTTAGCGTAATCGCAGATACGTACATACTGCTCGCATGCGAGCATACGATCCATACTTCGTATTAAAAGTTATTAATAACTAGGAAAGTGCACTCGCTTTATGCGGGCACTGCATGACCGAAGCGTAGCTCAGTGCAGAGTAGAATTAAGTTACTGTACTCGTATTAATTTAACCGTGTTAGTAATTTTTAATCCATAAACCCTTTGGTGCAAACATCGAATTCATTATTAAATTCCACTGTAACGGATGCAATTATATATTTGTACAGCGGCACAAAAGCAACGAAATAGTGGCCCAAACTGGCATTGAATTACTGCGCTGAAGGCTTTTTAACCGGTCAAGTTCATGCGCTCTCTGCTGGGTGGCCTTCTTGGTTTTGATGTTTTGCAGTAAACTGTATGAAAACATAGGCTCAATTGCCAAGCCAGTTAACATGCTATGGCGCATGTACGCACGGTACAAGTATTGTTTTCGTTAGCATGTATGAGTTTTCGCACGCGTCTGTACGACGGTGCGGTTGATCCTATGTTAAGTGATTTGCTATGAGAGATTCCATGTTATAACGCGCTTGAGTTTACCTGATTCTGGAGGCAGAATCAGTCGATGGATGTGTGAGCTAGCGAAATAAGACCTAATAAACTTGTGTTGAGATATCCGGATATTCGTGTGTTTTGTGGTGACCTTCGTAAAGACAACTAGGGATAGTTATCTGAGCGGAAGTCAGTGTGTGTGAGTCGGAAGTAACATCATCCGACTAAATCTAGGACAACAACATCGTCCTAGCAGGATCCTGAAAGTGTGTGTACGCGCGTGTGAGTAGGAAATATTAGTGCTATTATTTCCGTGTTATTTCCATTATAGTACATCTAGAGCATATTCCATCTTTATTGCCTGAGTAAGGTTGGTCATACTGCTGTACTTGTGAGTACAAGTACACCAGAATATGTCATGGCGCCCACCGGGTTTAAACAACCCCTTGGAATTCTGGATGGTATTTTAGTGGAAATAAGGTACTGAAAAGTACTTTGTCCGTGATCTCCTGAGAGGGGATTACGAGGTACTGGTTCCTAAGTGGAACTGGGAGGCAGAGCCTTAAGCCGAGTGGCAGTTTTTTCTGTCCGCTACGGAAGTAGCGATCCACAGGTTCCTTAGTGGAAGGCTGTGAGGTACCGCTCCTAAGTGGAGTCGGGTGAAGTACTTGACCTGAGGAGGTCATTGGTATCACCGGGAAGGTGAAAAATCGTGTTCTACAGTAAATTACTGTAAGAGTACAGGTATTCATGGAAGTGGTTACCTTTTACATAGAGTAGTGTTTAAGCTAGAGGTAGTTTGAACATTACGCAAAATTACAGCGGAAGTTGTAATCAGAAAAGGAAAGTTACGAGGAAATGTAGGTAGTTGTGAGCACAACCACCTTGTTTATTTCTAAATTTAGCAACGTTTAAAACTACATTACTGGAAAGTAGTGTTCCTTCAAGTGGTAATTATGGAAGGTTCAGGGACAGATCCTTCTATTACTGCTGATGTAACTGCACAGTCTACGGAAGAACCGTCGAGCAGAACGAAGAATGCAAGGCGAAAAGGTCTGGTAACAGCAGAAGAATTTGAGAAAATTCTTCAAAAATCGGTGTATGAGACGCCGCCTGCAGTACAATGGTTTGTACCAGAACAGCAATCATTGCAACACTTTGTCACCAGGTGGAGACTGCTAATTCCACGGGTTGGTGAACTGAGCCAGGAATGGCTTAAATATGAAGCAGATAATTCGAAAGAAAAACCCGCAGGTTACGATAACTGGATGACTTCCGGAAGGAAAATCCCCAGTCGCCTTACTGCACACTTGTCATTAAAAGATTATGACATACAGTATGGCTCGAACTTAGCGGAAGTATGGGTACGATATTGTGATAAGCAGAAACAGCCTATCACACAGCCACCTGAGAACAATGATCCAGGCACGGCAGCCGCACCTGTGAAATCTACTGGCCAGCAGATTTCATTGGAGAGGTGCAGCACAGTTACAGTAGACAGTCTGATGGACGATAAAACCACTACCACAGATGAAGTGGATAGTGACTCGTCCACTACAAAGGAAAAAGGCTATGATACTACTATGTTGGAAGATCTCCGACTGAGTATCAATGCTTCGTCCGCAATTTCAGAATTGCAAAATCCACTTTCGCAAGAAAATGTAGCGGAACGTGATTTTCCCTTTAATGTGCAAAGAGATGGCCCAGTGCCATTCTTTCAGCACTTCGAGGTCGATGAACTGCGTAAACAGTTAACCGAACAAAAGGCTAAATATGCGGAACTGGAAGGTTTGCATAAGCACGCGTTATTGCTAAATACCCAGTGGAAAGGTGAAAGTGATAACTGGAAGCTTGAGAAAACCAAGCTTCTGCAGGAAAAGGACACTTTAAAATTAGATATCAAGTCTTTGAATCAAAGGCATGAAAAGGACAAAGAACTTCAGATTCAAGCACATGATTACGTTAATCATGAACGCGAAAAACTGGAGAACGAGCGTGAGCTCGAACGGAAACAGAGAAAGAAAGTCCAGGCTAAAATCGATGAAACGGCTAACGCACTGAAATTACAGTATGAGCAGTTTCTGAAGGATAAAAGCCTGTACGAAAACAACTTGAAACAAGTAAATACGGAAAGAACTCGGAGCAGTTCTTTACAGGGACAGGAAGTCGGTAAGAAAACATCGTCTGGTTCTGAAAGCAATATTTCCAAGGAAATTGGGAATATCCGTAAAGAGGTTCAAGATGTTTTGAACCCAAACACAAGCTTTTTGTCAGAAAATGCTACAGTGAAGGACCGACAAAAAGAGCAAGAGGATAATCGTTCAGTACTGCACGATATCTCAGAGAGGAAAGGGGAATCTCTCAGTGAACCTGGAACAATGGAAGATGGTAATCAAGTACCGAATTATCATTTAATCTACCAGGAAAAAATCCGAAAATTGGAAGAGCAGGTTAAAAAGCTGAAAATTCAAAAGAATTCATCATCGTCCGAGGATGAAGAAAAGGTAGCGGCTGCACCTTTTGATTACAAGCAATTCACGAATGCCCTGAAAGGCGCATTCAAAACAGATGTGATGTACCCATCGGAGAAATTTGATGGCACAACAGATTCGAATAAAATCGATGCATTTATCGAGAGCATCGATAATTGCAAAAAACACAATAACTGGACAGACAGAGAGGTAGTGGACAAGTGCTTGTCCCGCTCTCTCAAAGGAACCGCTCTCACTTGGTACAATGATCGGTACCAAGACAATAAACGTAAGAAATGGGATGAATGGAAGGAATTAATGCGGAAGCACTTTTCGGATGAAAAGGATTTAATGGCGGTCAGGGATAAAGTTGCGAATCGCAGCTATACAAATGATGACACGCCCACCACTTACGTTGAATGGTTCACAACATCATTTAAAAAGTTAAATTGAAATGAAGTGGAACGTACTTATTACCTCAAACAGGGGTTGAAACAACACCGGTTTGGGTGGTATAAGTATATGGAAGAGCAGGACGTTCAGGATGTGGAGAAGTTTCTATCATGCCTGAAACTACAACAAAGACTGCGAGACAGCAATCCTAGTATTGGCGAAAAACATGATAACAATAAACAGAGACAGTTTACTGGTAAGAAACCTGGACAGGATTCTTATAACCGACCAACATTCAACAGGAGGCCTACTGCAGGTCAATACCAGCGTACTGATCTTCAGCAGAGCAGTTCGTCTCAACCGGAGAAGAAAAATGTTTCAGAATCGGAAACAAAAAGCAGCGTGAAAATAGACTTTAGCAAATGGTTTTTCCCTGATGGACAACCAATATGCTTTAAATGTCACGGAGGTCATGTCAGTTCAAAGTGTACGAGTACTACACTTAAACCGAAGATGGCAGAGCCACCTCAACAGTTAATCAAGGATTATATGTTGAAAAAAGTCACAAAAAAGGAAAACAATAACAATGAAGTATTTGTGGAAGCAAATAAGGTGGAACCGGTGCAGTCGGTGGATGACCCTGCACTCGCACAATACGAGACTTGCCCTAAGCAGTATCTACCGTCGCTAGATACTCAAGCGGCATATTTCGCGTTAAAAATTAACGATAAAGAATTCGTTAAGGTTATGGTAGATACAGGAGCCTGCATCTCCATTGTACCTATGGCAATTGCGGAGAAACTAAATCTGAAAATTTACAAGTGTAATGACCACGTACAGGGCATTTCACTTGCTACGGGAATCGCGGACGTTAACCCGATTGAACCACAATGCACAGTGTTTTACGTGTGCATATTCGGTAAATGGTACGAACATGCAGCCTTTGTATCTACCGGAAGTAGAAAGGACAATATCATATTGGGAACGGACTTTTGGGTCTTTAAACCATTTTACTTCGATTTTGAAACAATGAATATTGTTTCTAAGGGAGGAGTTGATACAAGGTCATCTATGTTCGTAGTACGGAGGTCTCCGTACTTCGGTGAATGTCTGAAGGCAGTAGAGCTAACTGACAATCGCTCGGAGGAGTCAATCCCGGCAATGCTCGAGATTGCAGCATATGGCACGGTACGTGTCATTGCAGACGGGAAGAATCTCAATAAAACGGATGTCACATATCAGGAATATCAAAACTAATTGTATAGTCTTGAGACAGAAAGTACTGAGGAAGTACAACCTGGTATGCATAATGTGGCTAAAATAACACAAAAACAGAAAGTGCAACCAAAAATTGCAGTGCTTAAACGCAAGGCATTTGATGCAGTTGCCACCGGAAGTACCCAAGCGATGGTACCATCGCTTGTTGGTGGGGATGAGGAACCCCCCAAAAGCACTATAACGTATAGGAATAAGAACATTCGTAAGCAACCAGAAAATTTGGATTATGAGTCATACGACTACTGGCGCAAACAGCAGCGCGCAGAACCAGATACACAAAACGGGATATATCTATATGGAAACCCGCATGTCGATATGACATCGGCTGAACGTGATGAGATTCATGCGTTCTCTAAATGGAAAGGTGTTCTCCAGCGAAAGCGCACTGGTCCGAACACGAAGAATCGCTATGTGGTACCACAACAGCGTACTGAAGCACTAATGTGGCATTACCACCAAAAGTATCACGACAGTGATACGCCACAAAAGATTTCCTTTAGAGGAACGGTACTGGAAAGATTCTACTGGCCTGGTATGAATGAGTCTCTCGTCAGAATTGAACAGAAATGTAAATTCTGTCAGAATTACATGCGCAAACTGGATGCTCCCGTTGCGGAAGCAGTCCTGTCAGAGAACGTCATATATGACCAGTTGCCCAGGCAACAGCCTGTCCAGGCGGTTGTGCACCAAACACTGGATTCACAGACGGGAGGCGGTAACCAGACTAAAACGATAACTAATCTCGAATGGGAATCGCTAAGAAAACATGGTTTAGACAATAATTTGGAAGAACAAATTATTGATAAGAAAGATAACCAGTTGTCTACAGAAGAGTTGAGTACTCAACCTTCCCAGTCGCCTAAGGTAACAACTGTCGAGATGCGACGTATTGAAGTGTATCCCAAAAAATCTATCCGTATGAACCCCTTTGAGTCAAGATGGGTTCCAGCGGAAGTCAGGGATTTCCGTAAGCTGGATAAACAAAACACCGAAAGTCTGCAAGAGCTTGCAATGTTTTTCGTTAATACACCGGATGACAATAATCATGTCATCCCAGAGGCTGGACTCGTACGAGTTAAGCATAATGGGAAGTTGAAAGTTTGTGTGACAAACTTGTCATTCGAGCCTTACGTTCTTGATAACCAACGTTCGGTTGGTGAAGTAGAAGCATACGAGGCTGTTACAGGGTTCGTAACTACGGAACCATTCAAGACTGATGGCACCGGAAGTGACTCATCAGACCAGGTTGAAGTACATAATACTGAGACTGTGCAGGCTACAGTCACAGAAGAACAAGAAGGCTTAATACAGAAAGTCAAAGTGGGTTCGGCCGCAAATGATCGTGAGCGCGATTATCTGATGAACCTACTCAGGGAACATGCGGTGGTCATTCCCAGCAAGGAAAGACCGATCGGATGCTGTAAACTGTACGAGCACCCGATCAATACTGGTACGCACGCACCAGTACGAGTGCCCCCGTATCGTACAAGTTATGCAGATAAAAAGTATCTGAGACAAAAAACGGCAGAAATGCAAGCAGATGGAATCATCGAACCTACGACTAGTGCGTGGGGATTCCCTATCTGTTTAGTACCTAAAAAATTCACCACAGAAAAAAGACTCACGGTCGATTTTCGCAAACTGAACAATTGTTTAGAAGGTTCTAGTTACCCGATGCCGCGGATCGACGACATCCTGAACCAGATAGGATCGGCTAAATATTTTTCAAAAATTGATTTAAAATCCGGATTTTGGCAAATCCGTTTGGCTGAGACTGACAAGCATAAAGCTACGATGATAGGAGAGGAATTCTCCTATCAGTTCAAAGTCCTACCTTTTGGTATTAAGGACGGACCGACGGCATTCCAACGTGCCATGGACATGTCACTTGGAAACCTCAAAGGGAAAAACGCCCTAGTTTTTGTGGATGACATAATATGTTATTCTGAAACAAAAGAGCAGCACCGAAAAGATATTGATGAAATCCTAGCTAGGCTTGGGGAAGCTGGTTGGACAATCAACTTAGAGAAGTGCGAGTTTTTTATGGAACAGCTTACCTTTCTTGGTCACGTGGTGGATGCGCAAGGCATCCACACAGACAAGGAGAAGGTACAAGCCGTAAAGAACTTTGGCCCATTTAGGAACGTAAAGGATGTCCAAAGGTTCCTGGGTATGGCTGGTTTTTACCGTCGTTTCATACAAAGTTATGCAACCCGTACAGAGCCTCTAACAAGGCTGCTGCGTAATGATGTCCAATGGAATTGGACAGATGAACAAGAGCAGTCAGTAGCGGACATAAAGGAAGCATTGTGCAATGCTCCCATTTTGGCCCGCTACGATCCTGAAGCACCAACCAGACTCTACATTGATGCCTCCAAAGTAGCAGTCGGTGCTGTCCTTAAACAACAGTTTGGGGAAGACTGGAAACCTATCGAGTACTTGAGTATACAACTCAATCGTACGCAAAAGCTGAACTACTTCCCTACGGAACTAGAGTGTTTCGCCCTAGTTACGGCACTCAAGAAGTGGCGTCACTACTTGTCGGGACGTCATTTCGACGTGTATACTGATCACTCAGCGTTACAGTACCTCAAATCTATGAAGGACGTAGGTGGTCGTCTGGGCCGATGGGCGATATTATCCCAGGAATATGATATGACTAATCATCATATCAAAGGGAAAGATAACGTTGAAGCGGACGCACTGTCGCGTAACGAAGGGATTCAGCCGAACGAACCCAGCTCGGCAGAATCCTGCGACATTCAAGATTACCTGCCGAACTGAACGTTCATCAGTCTCGTGATACTTAATAAATAAAGTTGCAGATAAAGTGATACTGTGGTGCCAAGTGAATTCCGCACTTTTTCGTACAGCATGCTAGACAAGCGCTGTATGGACGGCTTTAGCGTTCAGTGGGTTCACTGTTTACTGGCTTATGAACTGGATGAACACGCAATTTGAAATAATTCATATTCAGTAGTACGGGCAAGTACGACAAAGCAATTCGAACCAGCATTTAGATAAAACGTAATACAGTCATATGTTTTGTAAACATAAATTGTAAAAATATATTTTGGATTAGATTCAAGTCTATAAATCTTGATAGAGAACCGTTCTGCAGCAGGAACGATTTTTCAAGAGCGAGCAACGCTCGGCTCTTTGCTACTGGCAGCCTGACGCTGTTCAGCGCGATCAGCGAACGCTGAACCCCATATACAGCTCTAGTGTATCAGGCTTTACGAAATGGTGCGGAATTTACTTGGCACTACAGTACTTCCATATGCTTTGTACAAGCATATGACACTGATGAATCATGAATTGGAAGAAGGGGAAATCAAAGAGTACGATTTCTTCAAGCCTGAAGAAACGGAGTACTGGAAATCCGAGCAACAGAAAGATCCGCAGATAACAGCTTGGTTCGAGCTGTTACAAAACCCGAAACAGTTAATGTCTAACAGACAACGTAAGACATTAAAACATCTTACGGTACAAGATGGAATTCTGTACTTCCGAAGGAAGTATAATATTGGATTCATTCAGCAGTTCTACGTTCCAGAACAGTGGAGGAAGAGGCTGATTCATGAAAATCATGATGTGCCATACGCGGCGCATCTGGCAGCTGATGCTACGTACAAACGAATGCACCTGCATTTTTACTGGCCGCAGATGCGTGCAGCAGTAAATACTTATACGAAGACATGTGACGCCTGTCAAAGACGTAAACCCAGGCTAACCGCCCCGGGTGGTTATGAGCAAACCGTCCCTCTGGCAGAACCGCGTCATGTTTGGGCAATTGATGTGGACTCATCATTGCCAGAAACGAAAGGAAAAAATCATCACTTAATCGTTGCTCAGGACTACGGAAGTAAATTCGTAGTCGCCGAAGCAGTACATAAAAACGATAAATTCGCGGTTGCCGATTTTTTATATCGTCGCGTAATTTGCGTGTACGGATGCCCGCGGAAGTTGATCTCCGACAGGGGCACAAACTTCATGTCTGAAGTTTTCCAGGAAGTGGCCAACCTGATGGGGGTTGCACATGTGCCAACCACATCCCATCACCAGCAGGCGAATGGGATGGTGGAAAAAAGAATCGGTAAATTTAATAAAGCCATTTCAAAATATGTGTCCTGACATATTCTGGTGTACTTGTACTCACAAGTACAGCAGTATGACCAACCTTACTCAGGCAATAAAGATGGAATATGCTCTAGATGTACTATAATGGAAATAACATGGAAATATTAGCACTAATATTTCCTACTCACACGCGCGTACACACACTTTCAGGATCCTGCTAGGACGATGTTGTTGTCCCAGATTTAGTCGGATGATGTTACTTCCGACTCACACACACTGACTTCCGCTCAGATAACTATCCCTAGTTGTCTTTACGAAGGTCACCACAAAACACACGAATATCCGGATATCTCAACACAAGTTTATTAGGTCTTATTTCGCTAGCTCACACATCCATCGACTGATTCTGCCTCCAGAATCAGGTAAACTCAAGCGCGTTATAACATGGAATCTCTCATAGCAAATCACTTAACATAGGATCAACCGCACCGTCGTACAGACGCGTGCGAAAACTCATACATGCTAACCGAAAACAATACTTGTACCGTGCGTACATGCGCCATAGCATGTTATCCCCACCAACAAGGGTGCACGTCCGCGGGCACAAAACCCACAAACAACCAAAGGGAATGAATAACAGAAACATGTTATTCTTACAAACTAAAGGGAAATCCATTCCTCCACGCGATCACGTCCTTCTTATCCAATCCACGTTGTTACGCTTGATCCACTTTGTCCGTTTTCTCCACGTCCAATTCCACGATGTTGTCCAGGGCCAGGAGAGAGTTGCGCCATTCCGTCTCCGCACGAACAATACGTGCGTATTGTTCCGGGTTATTCTTCGCCTGCTGCTCCAGTTTCTTAATGGCTGCAGCAATTTCTTTACTGTAAGTAATCAGATTGGAAGGCTCTGGCAAATCCCACTCTGCAAGGATGTGAGCCGCATCCTTGTGCGCCTGCAGTGCCGTACGAGCACACGCCATCTGAACCAAGTTCAGTGCATGAGCCAATCGAGCTGGCTCTTGCAACGGGGTCGGCATATTCATCCACGATGAATAATCACGAATGACCGGTGCACTGGACTCCTGCGGGACAAACTTCTGAATCCCGAACTTCTCCGATAACGCCTCGGACAAATCCACAACCGCGTAGTGCATGCGCCAAAACCAGGGAAAGTCCTTCTCCACATTGGACAGCGCATTAACGGCCTTGCGCACACGTGAAAACATCAGGTCCTTCTCCTTTACGAATGACCGCTGCACGTCGTTCTGCACCACTGTATCCGCTCCAACACGCCATTCCGTTCCGGCACCATAAACATGGTTTATAGCCTGCTGAGCCACAAGCAGAGCGGACGGGCGCGGATGGAAGAAGGTCTGCTTTCCTGGTAATGGCACCAGTACTGGTGTCATTTCCGCTACCTCCATGTGGTCGACGACAAACTGCACTACCTCCAGCATAAAGGTGGCTGAAGAACGAATTTTCCCCATCGAAAAGCCTTTACCGTTTGGCAGCTTTCGCGCAATAATCAGGGCGTTCACTTCACAGCGCCACTTGTCCAGCTTGCCGTATCCATGCTGATCGGCATGTATCTCGTGGAACTGTGGGATCTCTGGTTGTGCCACCGCCAAGATATCGTCCGATGTCTTGAAGGTTCTGGTATCCGGGACCAACTCCAGAAACTGCACATGCTGCTGAAGAATCAGAAGCAGATCTTTCCACGCGCCACGCTCCAACAGCTGCGTGCACTCCTGCAGCACGTGTGCATCATCAGCCTGTTCCAGCATGATGTCTCGCATCAGACCCAGCACGCATGGGCGAGAAGTGTTCTGGTGGTCATATTCGCCCATCGAAGGCTTCATCAGCTCCTGCTTCACCGCTGACAATCCACCGCGGATCAGTGTAATCTGATCCATACGATCCAGCACGCGCACATTCTTAAACAGCGTCTTTGTGGTCAAGATGTTGTTAACCACTCGGACAGGCGCTGCAGTCTTCTGATGAGCAAGTCCGTGCTCATCGCGTTCCTTGACGGTCGGTGCAGTGAACTGCTTTTCTATCTCCTTGTTGAGGATCGCAAAACGACTGCGTGGCGCTGTGTTTGTACCAGACACTCCCACGAGGGTAACGTTCTTCGGCGGCTTCTGCAACATGCCGTTCAATATAAAATACAGCACTGTATTTTTAGAACAAAAAAAATGTATTTGCTTCCATATCCCTCAAAACACTGTACAGTGTTTTACTGACATCCGTAAAAACTTATCTGTTTGTAAGTTATTAACACTGGTAGTTCAATATTACCGTAACCACATTTACTGTAGTAATATTACCACAGGATTCGGCGTTGGATTCATCCCGCTTTCAGACGGTCCTATGCGACTGCGGCCTCGTCCCACTCCCGCTGAGCGCAGTTTCGCGTCCGACAAACGTTGGGACTGCAATCAACATGTGCATGTTGATTAACCAATACATCGGTATTCATGTAGTTTTCATGTCGATACTGGCACAACATAAACTCGTAAAAATACTGTCCAGTATTTTAGCGGCTTGTTATCAGTATAACGTTATCAAAACTGTAGTGTACTATCGCACTATTACAAACAGTTATTGTACAGTAACTGAGTAACACCATTTCCCAGTTTTACGGGTTCTTACCCGTTCACACTGCTCCTCGTACTCTTTACTCAGAGTACCCACGTCTGCAGCATCCGTACCGCTCTTCTAAAATCAACATGAACATGTTGATTCACATACTTCACGACTCTCGGTACAGTCAACAATATGCTCATATTGTTACTCTCAGTAGTGCGCAGTAAGTTCCTCAACTTACAGCTTCAGTTTGCAGTCCTTCTGCTTTCAGGATTCCTCTCCCCAGGACAGGCGTCATTGCTTCACACACTTTCAACTGCGGAGATTTTTGAGTGAGTTGATTCTGTCCAGAATCAACTTCTTCCACATCCAGATCCATGCATCCGTGCATGTAGTTCCAGAAGAGTTGGTCGGACTCTTCTTCGGACTCCGTACTCCGTGTACGCTGCATCTCGATAGTACTCACGAGCAGTACAAACAACAAAACTGATAAAACTGAGCAGTTTTATTTTCGAATAGAGAACCGGTTCGCGAAAGCACGAGAAAACTTAAAAGGTGCAGATCTGCACTTTTCTAGCTTTTCACACCGCACTGCACTGACAAATGAGGTTCTGAACTTTTTCGCTCAAGGGCCGTGTGCATCAACACACTACCATGTGCTCGGTGACGTCACCGACACCGTAAGTAGTATAGGCTGCACTTCCGCCGACTACTTCGCTTCCGGTAGTACTAATACTCGTACTAAATTTTTAATATACAATAATCGTGTAATTTAGTTTGCATTTCTCGATGCATACTTCTTTTTGAATGAAATATGAAATTTCTTTTTCTTCTCTCACTTCTTATCCGCTGATTAACCATCAGCTTTTCGTATGTGTGCTACAGTTTCTTCTGTACTTTCTCAAGACACAGTCATTTCCACACCACCGCATGACTTTTAATGAACTTTCCAAGCAAAGTCAGTTACACATCGTCAGGACAAATGAAATGATGAAACAGCCTCATTAGTCAACACATTATTCTGAACAGAATAATTTCCATTAAATTCCCAATCGAAATTTTTTAATTAACCAACTGGTTATTATGAAGAGCAGATCCATCAGTACTGATTGATTTTACATTAATAAACACAACATCCCAGTAACCATTGATTTTGGTTAGGAAAACTCAAAACAACTCACAAGTTAGACAACTGTAATTTGCGATCCACGGCATCCAACACGTCGGAAACGTGTTGATCAATTCCTCGGTCAAATTCCTCACGGGTCCGTGGGGACAGACCGTCCATAAACAATTGCACTTCACGTCGGCGTTCTTCATCCGGTTCTGATTCGTAATCAGACAGCTCCGCAGGTTCCACAGCTTCCGCCTGCATAACACCTGCCATGTACGGAGTGTATGTAGATACTCGTACTAGTATCTAATAAAAGGTCAACATTACCTTCGACACACTGCGGCATCAGGGCACCCGGTCCAGGGGCTCCAGCCACCAGCGCCTGCTGTCCCAATCCGCCAACTGCTGGCAGTCCAGCATTGCCATTTTCATTGGCAATATTGACGTCCGGCATCGGCTCGTCCACTTGAATCTGCTGTCCAGCAGGTTCTTGATGAGCGATCTGCATTTGCATCGGAACTCGAATTGGTTGAACCGGTTGACCTTGACCTTGGTTGCGATGAGCCAACCACTCCGGCCAATCACAATCCACCGGCGCCAACTCCGGAAACTTGCACCATCGGGCCAACGCGTTAAACTTCTGGCTCGCCGTGTACGTTCGCCATCCAGCGTAACGGTTCCCTGCAGGCACCACACCCTGCACAATAACTTCCGCGGGCTGGTTGATCGGGCGACCGTCATCCAGACGTCGTTCACCACGCTGGAAATGGGCCTGACCCGGTGCATTCGGGGCATTTCCTCCGTTTCGTTGCTGATAACGGAACCGAACCTGATCCCGGTTAAAGCGACCACCCCGGCCACGACCGCGACCGTAGTTCTGATATTGCAATTGATGAGTCGGGGCTTCATCTCCATACAGCGCAGTAGTCAACATACTGTACAGCGATCGACGAGGACGATCCATAATGAATATAAAAGTACTATTATATTCAAACTCCAAGGGTCACTTAACGACTATAATGAACCGAAGTAAGATATGACTTTTTCAAAGTAAGAAAAGTCTGCAAACAAGTTGAAAGCACACTGAAATACTGACTCCGGATTTCAGCCGGATGAGCCATGCAGCTGCTCAGTTGCATGCTCGTACAAGTCGGAACATCCTCCACTCAGTCTGTACAAGTAGTACTTACTTGTACTTAGGATTCTGGTTTATCAGCCTACCAGCTCTCGACTTCTTCACCTGGCTCTGCACTTGTACAAGTCCAGGGTTCACTGCTTGCTTAGCTGGCACAGCTGCAGCCGGTACAACAGGTTGCAGTGCCTCGACAGGATCAATGTCAGGATCAAGAGCATTGTCCGTGGCCAGCATCTTTTTTGCCCTTCGTGGTTTATGGGAAAAGTCAAAAACAGTCTCATCTGTTTTTGGCTCTTCCGGCATGGTATAATCCACTGCCAACCTGGGAATATACTTTTTCATCCTTGACACATGTACTTTGTCGATGCGGGCTTTACCGCCACGCAACGATTTTATCATGTAATTAACCGGGTCAAGTTGTTCGATCACTTCATACCCGGATAACCAGATATCACAGAATTTCATCAGTTTCCCTTTCAGGCTGTTGGCTGGGCAACTGGTCATATATGACGTCCTCTGACAGGACTGCTTCCGCAACGGGAGCATCCAGTTTGCGCATGTAATTCTGACAGAATTTACATTTCTGTTCAATTCTGACGAGAGACTCATTCATACCAGGCCAGTAGAATCTTTCCAGTACCGTTCCTCTAAAGGAAATCTTTTGTGGCGTATCACTGTCGTGATACTTTTGGTGGTAATGCCACATTAGTGCTTCAGTACGCTGTTGTGGTACCACAAAGCGATTCTTCGTGTTCGGACCAGTGCGCTTTCGCTGGAGAAAACCTTTCCATTTAGAGAACGCATGAATCTCATCACGTTCAGCCGATGTCATATCGACATGCGGGTTTTCATATAGATATATCCAGTTTCGTGTATCTAGTTCTGCGCGCTGCTGTTTGCGCCAGTAGTCGTATGACTCATAATCCAAATTTTCTGGTTGCTTACGAATGTTCTTATTCGTATACGTTGTAGTGCTTTTGGGGGGTTCCTCATCCCCACCAACAAGCGATGGTACCATCGCTTGGGTACTTCCGGTGGCAACTGCATCAAATGCCTTGCGTTTAAGCACTGCAATTTTTGGTTGCACTTTCTGTTTTTGTGTTATTTTAGCCACATTATGCATACCAGGTTGTACTTCCTCAGTACTTTCTGTCTCAAGACTATACAAGTAGTTTTGATATTCCTGATATGTGACATCCGTTTTATTGAGATTCTTCCCGTCTGCAATGACACGTACCGTGCCATATGCTGCAATCTCGAGCATTGCCGGGATTGACTCCTCCGAGCGATTGTCAGTTAGCTCTACTGCCTTCAGACATTCACCGAAGTACGGAGACCTCCGTACTACGAACATAGATGACCTTGTATCAACTCCTCCCTTAGAAACAATATTCATTGTTTCAAAATCGAAGTAAAATGGTTTAAAGACCCAAAAGTCCGTTCCCAATATGATATTGTCCTTTCTACTTCCGGTAGATACAAAGGCTGCATGTTCGTACCATTTACCGAATATGCACACGTAAAACACTGTGCATTGTGGTTCAATCGGGTTAACGTCCGCGATTCCCGTAGCAAGTGAAATGCCCTGTACGTGGTCATTACACTTGTAAATTTTCAGATTTAGTTTCTCCGCAATTGCCATAGGTACAATGGAGATGCAGGCTCCTGTATCTACCATAACCTTAACGAATTCTTTATCGTTAATTTTTAACGCGAAATATGCCGCTTGAGTATCTAGCGACGGTAGATACTGCTTAGGGCAAGTCTCGTATTGTGCGAGTGCAGGGTCATCCACAAATACTTCATTGTTATTGTTTTCCTTTTTTGTGACTTTTTTCAACATATAATCCTTGATTAACTGTTGAGGTGGCTCTGCCATCTTCGGTTTAAGTGCAGAGTAGAATTAAGTTACTGTACTCGTATTAATTTAACCGTGTTAGTAATTTTTAATCCATAAACCCTTTGGTGCAAACATCGAATTCATTATTAAATTCCACTGTAACGGATGCAATTATATATTTGTACAGCGGCACAAAAGCAACGAAATAGTGGCCCAAACTGGCATTGAATTACTGCGCTGAAGGCTTTTTAACCGGTCAAGTTCATGCGCTCTCTGCTGGGTGGCCTTCTTGGTTTTGATGTTTTGCAGTAAACTGTATGAAAACATAGGCTCAATTGCCAAGCCAGTCCATGTTTTCACACGAGAAAAGCCAACGTATATAATTACTACAATTAATAATTACTGCAAGCATGTGTTCGATAATGCATTTAAATAACAGGTCAGAATAATCCTTGTAGGTGTTTTTCTCGTGTTGACTTGGAAACAATAACATACCGCAGCATGGCATGATGTGTTGGAGCAATGGTTCTTGTAAGGATTACGCACGCGTTCTTCCCTCGTATGGGAACAATTCGTTCATTGGCTGTGATCACAACCAATAGAAATTGCGAAATGGGCTCCATTACATTACCGTCTAGGCGCTACTAATTACAGCCCCGCCGGGCCAAGTTGGGGCAGTTTTTTCTAAAAATTACTACATGTCTGCCGTCAGTAAATAAATAAATATTTTTTTTTAACTTGATTGCCGAAGGTGTTAGGCATCTTTTGAATTATAGGTCTCTTTGTTTAGAAGGTGCTTACAATCACAGTGAGGTGAAAACTAAAGTCGACCAACTTCAAAATACCACTAAACCCGTATGGAGTGACAGTTTCACTCCCACTCATTATTATTTTAAAAATTCCGTTGAGACCGTGGTCTTAAGGTGATAAACTACAGTTGATTACCATTCAATTCTCCTGTGGGAAGTGCTTGACAACAGGCGATTTCAGCCTAGCCTCTATGACCTTTGCACTCCGTCGGCGAGCACCGTCAAAGTGAAGGGTGACCTTATCTTCGACCTTGCCGCGCAGCTGCAGAATGCCAGAGATGGCCGTTTCCGATAAAATCTCGTTCCCAAAGCACTAAGCGTCAGCTCCAGGTTTTCAGTTCATGTAAGAAGCCGAAGACACTCGTCTCTAACAAACTTCGAAAGCCATCTCAAGGTTTTGCTGCTACAGCTTTGCTGGTTTTTTCTTCCACACTTCTGGCACTCCCACCTCCCCGCCTATGAGACAGGAATTTCTCGGCACATCAAAGTGGACTAACAGGACCTATGACTTACTCATAGAGAGTAATAGTTTTAGGTCACCTCAATCTATGCGCTAGGCAACCACATTCCTCGTTTCCTCGTTACGCCACTTTTAACATGCAAGTCTATGGGAGGTGTCCCTTGTTGCAAGGCTAAGTCAATCACCGAATGCTCAAAATGTTTTTCTGACCCATGACAAATGCCGTTTTGGTCACTCAACAGTTTGCCAAAAAGCTCATGCAAAAATATCGATCGGTGAATTTATTAGAGGGGCAGTTGTAAGGATCCCACAAAGGACTACTACCTCACCCCCTAAATCAACCTTCGGCTCCCTACTATCAAATCAAAAGACCCCGATTTTAGTGTTTTTGGATTGGCGATAAAAAGTTACACCGGAATAGTTTAAACATGAAAACCAAGCAAATTATAGAAATATTTGCCAGTTGTTTTTCAAAAGTGCCCCAACTTGGCCCGGCAGGGCTGTAGGTGCTACTAAATACTTTAATAAATTCGCGTTTGCAACCATTACATTGTCTAGGCGCTACTAATTAGGTGCTACTAAATACTTTAATAAATTCGCGTTTGCAATGCGAATTTCATCTAGGTGCTACTAATTAGACGCAATCAATATTTTATTGCAAATTATGCACGTGCAATATATGTAGGTGCTACTAATTAGGTGCTACAAATATTTCTAGGTTTTTTCTAGACACGTGTAAGTTATGTCTAGGTGCTACTAAATAGGTGCTAATAATATTTTATTGCAGTGCAATGCAAATTACTAGTATATCTAGGTTCTACTAAATTTTTTAATAGCAACGCGATATGAATTTAGGTGCTACTAATTAGGCGCTACTAAATATTTTAGTATAATCGAGCCGTGTAATCCGGTATCTCACAATTTCTATTGGTTGTGATGTTAAATTTTCACAGCCAATGAGGGCATTGTTCCCATACGAGGGAAGAACGCGTAGGACTACGCTGTACGTATATTTATGCAACAACAACAACATGGCGTGATGTGATAATTATTATGAACTTGCAGCTGGCGCTTACCAGATACCATTTCTCCTGAATATTTTACAGATTCTGATGTTTACGAATAGAAAAGTGGCGATATAAAAAAAGCCTTATAGTCATCTTTAATGTTGCCTGCACGTATTGTACGTGCATGACAATTAAATAGGAATATGAGAAAAAAGTGTACGGCCGAGCGAGGAAAGGTCATCCTGAATCCCGTTCGTCCAGACTAAATGGTAAGCAAGGCTGCTGCCCAAATTCAGATTTGTGAGAAAACTCTGCATAGCATGCTGCAACGACGGCAGAAAAAATAACATTTCTTTAGTTCCTATTCTGCAATGCGAGGCCGTGAAAGTCCAAGGCCAAAACGGGACGCATACACTCGCGGTTTGGCGTTTCATGAGTCGTTGGAAGAATTGATTATGGACGAACAAACCAAAACAACCCAGATGACGAACATTTATACATTCGGTTAGGTTTTACTTTAATTTTTTTTATCAAAAAGAAGACTAGTAGTTTCTGTAATAACTAACATTGCATTTCCTTATTATTAACCGCAGTATAATATACCTTGTACAAAAAAGTGCTCCTCTAATGAGAGGAAATCACATAAACGGCAGAGCTATTTTTTTGCAGACCAAGGCGCTCACTGATTATAATTGTTAGACGCCGCGACATATCATTGTACAAAAAGGACAAAAGCGCAACAAATTCGCCAGCTCCCTGTTGCAACAGTGCCGAAATCTGTACCCGCGCAGAGAAGACTTGCCAAGATCGATCTGAGCAAATTTCGGGTTAAGATAGTGGTGACCAACCGGCGGCGACGGGGACATTCTTCGCATGGGCCATCGCGACGTCGTATTAATTCTATGCACTTGATTGTCTACTGTATATATGTAGCCGTAAAAGTAATTTCAATAAGACTTATTATGACATGAACAAATGAATCATGTCTTCGTATCGATTAGAAAATCATTAACAAACTGGAAATTATCTTCAGCTGACTCAATTTATTCTATCTGGTTATGTCTCGATGAGTATATGGGTGTTTTATTGCACATGAAATCCTGTTTTACGGACTGATTTTTCCATTCTTTGTTTAGTTTTGGCGAAACAAGGCTGCGAACGTCGAAGAAATCGAGCTTCGTATTTAAAGGCAAAGTTTTGGTTGAGTAGGGTATCGGCCGGCAGTTGGAGCAAAAGAAGACGCGGCAGGACCATAAGCCTAACGCTTTCAACAACCGCAGCGCCGAGTTCTTGATCCAGAAATGGACGACACCGATCGCGCCACACAGGAAGCGCAGAAGGCATTTGCTACACAGTACACATGCCGCTACAATGCAACTCTGGTGAGCCATTTCTGTTGATCGATATATGGGCCGCTGAAAAAAATACACAGGGAAATTTATTTTTGAAGGAAGCTTATTGACCTTTTTTTTATTTTATTTACTTAACACAGTATCATGACAAATTGGTCGATACAATAACTTATTTCAGCAAATCTTAGTAAATGAAGAGTTAGATATTTATTGCGATTATAAATCCCAGGCTGGAACCAAACAGGCAAACGCAACTGTGTTAATATTCAGATTAAAATTGACGCAACTGCTTTAAAATCTGACTAAATCACATTCAACCACCAAACTTTGCGAAATTTGATTACGCAATCGGATGTTTAGCAAAAATAATGGAACCGGTATCCAGCGGTAAAAATATCCCACTGCGCAATGGGCAACCTGTTTACAAAATAACACAGTCTATACAAAAAAGAAATTTAATTACGGCTTTTTATATACAATCAACCGGCTTTTAAATGGCCGTAAAATTTTCTGGCATCGGGTATTTTTTTCTAAGGTGATAATTTTTAAATCCCTCTAGAATTATTCGCCCAAGCTGTGTCGCCTGGGAAATGTACAGTAAGCCGCGCGTTAGGGGCCAAATTAAATCAAGCTGCGTTGTCGCGACACTTGTAAGATGCGCTCCTTGTAAGAACAATGATATGCAAAAAATGCCGGCCAATCTCTCCGACACGATCTTGAGCTGCGGCTAACAAGGGCGCTCAGGAGAAAAATGCGGGGCGCGTAATCATTAATCAGCATCGGAGTGGTGATTTTAAAACAGCGCTCGGCCGCTGTTGGCGCTTGTCACTCACGCTTTCCTGTCGTCGCATCAGCTGGAGGCGCTTTTAATTATGCCATATTATCTGCATATTATATTTCTTTACTCGAAATTGTCATACAACATTACACGCAAATTCAGGGCGTTCAAAATACGAACCGGCAATTTTTTAATTAAAAAATGCGCTTTTAATTGTACTATGTTGTCTGCATATTATTTTTCTTTATATGACATTGTCATACGACATTACACGCAAAATCAGAGCACCGAAAATACGAACCGGCAAATTTTTTTTCAATTCAAAAAATTTAATGCACGGCCGCTCACAATGACCATATCGGTGCAGACAATATAATAGAAATTCCCGAAATTCTGCAGCTATCAATGACCGGAAAGTGTAGGCAGGGTAGTGTGCATACAGGATCGTATAACGCTGCTGTTGTTGTTGCTGACGGACGTGATCAAGCGTGCGAATTAACCACGGTTGTGTTCGTGCGGCAATGGCAGCCGAATATACAGCGGAATAATTACTGACGAAACTGGTAATTGCCGCGCTGCCGTTGGAGAGTGAAATACTCTGACGTACGCAAGCTAGAATTAAAATTAGCGCTGCGACGTCGGTTTTGCGGTGCTGGATGCGTCAAAAATAAAGGTCAACTGAAAATAAAACGCCGGTTAGAAATTACGTCTGGTATTAGTATTTTCTAACGATCATATTAATAAAAATTATTTGCCGGTAAAGTAACTTATAGTATGGTATTATTACGCGCAGCCGCCCGCAGCCGCCAACCCCTTCATTAGGCGGCTACTTTGCCGTGTTGCGCAGCGCGGAGGGGTGTTTTCCCACGGGTCTATAACTGCGGTTAAGTGCCGGTTTCCGCTGTTAACAAGGTCAGCAGCGGAGCGTTTTCATATATAGAGCGGCGTGTTATTAATTAAACATGGTTTATAGTTGGGTTACCACGCCAGCGGTGCAGTGTTAGCGGATGTTTACATTTGCTGGCATACAAGCAGACGCGGCATTGTGCAACCGGGACTGTGTAATCAAAACCTTAACCCGATAACAAACTGTCAGATGATCGCGAAACATCCTGAATATTAATCCGCACACGGCGTTCCATAATTTTTCACAGTTGTTCTATCACAAACACGCAAATATATCATTATTTAACGCAGTAATTTTACTTTAATTGATAATAATTTTATATATAGAAAGGTCATGGTGTTTAGTGAGATAATTTTAACGGTACCGTCAAAATATTATGTAACAATTTTTTACACGAAATGATATATCATCAGTTCTTGTTTCGGTAGGCAGCAACACACCATATGTTTTCACTTTTTTACAAAAAGTGTATCGCATCACATTTCCACCGGATCAGCTGCACACGTCCGCGGAAGAGAGAAAAAAGCCACCACCACCAATTGGCGCAGATGTGTGCAGTGCGCCGTAACAGTTTCCATCGTAAAACCAACACAAACTGGATTATGCATGCTGATGCGCGGAGTCGTGTAATATGCGTCTTTACTAACAGCTAAAAGTACCGCGAACGCATACGAATCAACCCGGTATCCGGTACTACGGCATATTAAGACTGCTGGCGCGAACAACAAACACCCGTTAATACGCGCATTCTTCAAGCCGGCTAACACAACGGTGAAGTTCAATGACAACATCCGACTGCGCACAGCGGGGTTTAAAGTAGCATTCCCGCTGTGCAATCAAGTGAAGGGTCTTGGTCACAGCGAGCTGTACGTACGTCGGTGCGCGTACAAGTGCGCCGAGTAGAGCCGCTCGAAGTCAGTGGAATATAGCCGCAGAACGCAGTGTCTTGTTCTACAGCAGCTTGTTCTACAGCAGCCACAGCGAGCTGTACGTACGTACGTAGATGAGCGTACCAGTACAACGGGTAGAGCCGTTCAATACCAGCTTCTCGTTCTACAGAAGCGAGCTACAGGCGTTCTACAGCGAGCTGTACGTACGTTGGTGCGCGTACAAGTGTGCCAAGTGCAACCACTCGAAGCCGGCGGAATACAGCCGTCGATCTCGTTCTACACAGCATTCGGCCTTTGCTCAGCATTATACAGCGGCTACATTACGACCTCGTTGTTGACGGTGGATGGATATGACTGTTACTCTCCGGCGCGTAATAATGCAGATTGCTTTTCTTTCTCATGTTTAATAACCGCCACTCTCTCTCTCCCTCGCTCTTTTAACTGTGTATGGGAAAACCAGCACGTTTCTTTGTCTTTACTGATTATATTCTGCATTAACAGTGGAAACGGTAAGGACTTGGCTCGTGTTTGGAGTGGCTACCCGCGCACTCACTGTTCTTTTAAAAAGACACTTGCCATTTCCGCACTGCTAATCGGTCAAACAACGGATTGATTGTGCGTGGTGTGTACTTTCTCATCGCTACTTGTTGCTAAAGCGTTGTGTGGGAATCCCTGCTAAATTTTTCTCCAATGGATCGGAAGAAGGTCCTAACGGAGCCAGCGGCCGTCCGCGTCGGTTTCTCCATCAATCCCGAGAAGAACGTCACCGTGGAGAATGACCGGAAGAAATACCTCACCGCCAAATATGGTCAGCATCAGATGGCGCTGATTAAAAGCGGTTAAATGTGGAGTTATGGCTAATTGACCAGCTGTCCCTGCTGTATCCCAAAGCGTCCACCGTGACCCCATTAGAGTGTGACATTGATCTGGATGATCTGCTTGACCTTGAGCGTGATGAGGAACGCCGGAAATTTCTCAAAATCAAACTGGCCGATTGTCCCCAGTCGGCGCTTATTGTCGGGCGGTTTATTGAGGATGTCCTCGTCAAGGCCAAGTCCTTGTAGAGAGAGCACTGTATGGAATTTCATTTATACCGCGTTACAACATGTTCCAGCATGGCACGCAGCGGAATTTGTGATTGTTTTTGTAATGCGCGCGCGTTCGGCTGCCGCCCCGAAAATTGTATAATCACGGCTCTGATGGGCAATTCTTTGGGGGATTCATCGGGAGTTTTAATATTGTGGTTATTTGTGCAGCTACTTGATTTTTCTCCTACACCGTACACACATGCTGCTGCTGTATAAAGCGGAATTATTTTGATGTCTCTCACAATGGCACGCCAAAGACATTTTATTCGTGTGGGGAGGAGTTGCAGATTTTCCTTACTGTGTTTTCGTTTGCTTTCCTATTCAGCTGTATTGTTCGTATGTTTTTTCTATAAAGAAAAGCTTTGCGTTTCCGGTTTTGCCTCAGCGTTCGGCGGGCGGAGTGTTCTTGTGGCGGTGGTATTTAATTGACAGATGTCCGGGAGTTGTTCTGTATATTACGCGTTTCTTAAAGAATCCATGCCGGTTAAATCGAGTGCTTGCTCATGCACGCCATTTGACCGATTCGCGGTGCGCCGGCTCATGTTTATATAATATTAATCAACGTTTATGCTTGCAGTGATAGTGGCGCTGGGTGGTGAATGTATGTTTCTCTCCTGAATAAAAACAAACGGATCACAGATGGCAATTGTCAAAAGAGAGCTGCTCAGCTGCACTGAGCGTGTTTTCTATGAATTATGTGTGTGGATAAATATGACGGATATGGATTAAACAAACCGGTCGATTGCTTGATTCTTTATTCGAGGCAACGCCCAATATTTGATTTACATTATTTTGATACGCTGATACGTAAATACACACAATTTAAACTTACGCTTTAAAAATATTTAAAAAAAAACAAATATTATTTTGATTTTGCAAGAATATTTTACATAAAAATTTTTATTACATACAATTATTTACAATAGTAAAACGAGCACGAATATGTCTATGAAATCAATAACAAATTCGGCGAGAGATCATTTTGAAGTATTTTGATAAATTAATTGCCGGTCTACATAACGCATTATCGCGGGGAAAGATGAATAATGCGCGGGCCATCAAACAAGCGCTGTCGTGACCTTGACGGATGCGGTAATTTATCGTCTATATTGGCGTCATATATCTTGTCTGCCGGCAAGATTGATATGGAATTAATTGAATAATAAAATGCGCCTGTACATCGCAGCAACAGCATCTTCTACGGCTTGCGCCTTTAGGAAAAATTATGCTCAAAATGCGCGAATCCATCAAAAGACCACACACATCACGATACATGTGTCAGCGGGAGGAGAACGCTTTCTTAATTACCATACAAAAAATGCACCCAACGGAAACATGGGTACATAGAAAAAAGGCAGGCTGTGTTTAACGTGATAAACTGTTAAAGAAGTGGTGCGTATTTAATGTCATTGATGGTCTGCGGACTAATTTGATTAGATGGCTGCAGTGCCGAAGATATCGCTGTACACGCTGCTATGTGTATAAGCAGCTGCAACTGTATTCCAACAGTGTTGCCAGTGATTACTCAAGCGCACTTCCGCTCTAATGTCAATCAAGCCAACTCTTTACGGAGTATATAGCCGCATACATTTGCAGCGCTGCGTGGCCTTATCGCGCCGCTGTCTGCGCAAACACAGAGTGTATCGCAATTGTATGCGGCGAATAAGCATTTTGTATTATTTTGTATGCGAGTGATGCTTCGCGTAAATTAATGCTCCATATCGTTTCCAAATCAATAAAACGATGTTACGTAGTACTTACTCTCTACTGTCCCCAGATTTATCTTTATTATCGAATCCGAAATATTATGTCTGTTCGTGTATAACTTAACTATGCAGCATATAAAATTCTGATCCTATTTAAAAAAAATGCCGGCAAAATTTTACTGCTGAGAATTAAAATTTTAAATAAATTCTAGCATAATTCGCTAAAAATTAAGTTTAGAAATAACTGGATAAGCAAATTTTATTCAGTACAACTTTGCACAGTAAAAAATAAAAATCAGAATTTTGTAATTTGTAAAAACAGAATAGTTTTTGTTAATTTTAGAATAATTCTCCAAAAAATTGATAAACATAAAAATAAAAATAAACATAAAAATAAAAATAAATTGATAAACAAATTTTATGCAGTACAACTTTGCACAGTAAATATAAATACAATTCATTTTGTAGTTTTGTTTCTACAGAAATACAGTACATAGGAATGCTAAGAAATTAAATTTAAAAAAAATTAAAATATTTCACGTATTCGTTTTTCTACAGCGGAGATCCGTTGATTGGCGTTCGCTGTTCGATTTCTGCAGATATATGGATTTACGGCGTGTCACGCGGTGGCTTGATGAGTGGCGAGCACAAGATTATTTCAGGTCTTAAACAATGTTTTAATGGCACATTAGGCCGTTTTACGGTGTGCAATAGGCTCCGTTAAACACTGCCACATGTGCATCATTAGCCCATCAATTGACCGGCTAATTTCTACGTATCATGTGTTGTTCCTGATCCGAAAACCAATATTAACGTAAAAGCCAATGTACTCGACAACAAAATGACATTGAGCGCTATTTTTACATTTCTCCGATTTGTCTCCGCACCAGTTTTCTTGTAAGGTCAGCCTGGCAGATTTCAAGAACACATCAACAAAAAAATGTTAAAGATTTAAGAAAAGATCCGTAATTTGTGCAAAACAAATACAAGTAAAATCCTATAGCGCGCCAATAAAATTCTCTAATTTGTGTAAAACAAACAAAAAAAAGTACGAATTTGAATTAATGGAAGTACGTGTAAATTAAATGAACAGAAATTACAGAATTACAGAATTTGCAAAAAATATACGACATGTTGAGATAAATATTCGACTAAAATTTAGTAGCATTTGCTTGAAAAAATTTGAAACTTTTCCAGTAAATGTAAACGAATTCTGCGTAAACTATACTGCACATAATTATAAACCGAAATTTTATTGCTTTACACCGCAACAAACGTTAATGTTAATTTGATACATTTCTCAGAAATGTTACTCGTTAAAAGATAATAAATTTTTTCACCTGTTTATTCGCACCGTTAAACTTAACTACGTATGTATGCATTTTACGTTTTTTAAACGCAATGCTTCGCGCATGAGTGGCGGCGCACCGTGAAAAGCCCCTAAAAATTTTCCCAATTGCGTTGTTCAGTATGCAGCGCAGTACGCACAATACCGCCTTAAACAGCCGCGCACGAAGGACGCAGCGGCTCGATTGACTGACCAGTCACCGTCAGTTGGGCACTGTCGAAGCCGGCACGCAACAACATCATCGCCGGGCCGCGGGTATACTTAAGGCCGTCGTGATTTGTTCGTCCACTGACAGCTGAAGATGAGCCGGGGCCTGGTTTTATGGCGGGTATATATCTGTACACGCAGTAATGGGCAACCTTTGCCGTGGTTTTATGGCTCGGATCTTTATGGCTCTGGGGACAATTAGCGCTTCCTCTATTACCGCGGCTACGAAAATCTCCACTTCCGGCTGGGCATGTGGATATATACGCGCAGATGCGGCTGTTGTTGATGGCGATGGTTTCGACGAATAAATTTCCCCGGTGCAATCCGCGACGATTTTATAAATTATAAGCCGGATTTGTTTGCGGCTGTTTTTGCAGAGTTAATACATATCCGTGAATTGTTATCCTATAACAGTTTTCGTCATAATTCTTAAATGTTATTTCGTAGAAACGATTTTCGTAAATATTTTTCTACCAGAAGATGTTTTATTTCGTTTTATTTTTATGGAAACGTTTTTCTATAATATTTTTTTCCTGTGCAATTCGTCAGCATGAAATTGGTGGACATTGTATTAGTTCACATTGCATATATTATGCACTTGCTCTGTAACGTATAACTTTGATTTCCTTGAAAGGACAAATTCCCAGTTAATTTCCAACCTTCTTCTCTCTTTTAAATAGACTTCACGTGCGAAACGAAAATTCAAAAGATTTATTAAAATTGTTCAGTGATGCCCGTTTAAGTCTGTTTAAATGTAGTTCGTTCGATATTTGCTTGAGCGAACATTATTCAATAATTTTTGATTGGCATATACTTTCCCGGCAACCTGGCCTACATTTTCCGGTGACGTTAAAAAGGAGCTTATTTGAATCAGAAATTAATTTTTAATTTACGCGCTGTATTCCTCCAACTGCGCAATGCATGCCATTGCACTGGTGGCAAAAATTAATTCCCCAAAAGAAATACGATTTTCTCTAATGTTCTCTCAAAACCTTTTAATCATCGTTATTCTCCTATAGCCAACAAGACCACCGTCACAAACGGGTCTCAACATCGCCGTTCGCTGACACAAATTACTCTCTGACTACATATATATCCCGTATTACTCTGCGCCGTTCCCTTAATCCCACGTATTTCCCTGTAGAGACCGCTATGTAAGCGGATCAGGTGTCATTAGCATCTGTATACAGCCACCCGGCATTACACGGCGGCGCCGGCGGGTATTTTTTTATAGATATTCCGGTCATCGAAATTAACCATCGATGGGCTAATTTGATTCTCTCCATTATCCGCCATTTGAACCGGAAACACCTCGCAGCATTTTTCCCGGAATTTATTTTGTTCACCGGATATGTAGAAAAATTTAAAATAAATACGGAAAATAATCCGTTATTGATAGTATATATCCCACGTGTTAGCTTTTTCTGGATTTTCTTCCAACGTCAGCGCGTCCCTGTTGAGAGGCACTTGAGGGTGGTGTTTGAATAATGCAGCGGTTTGTAAAGAGGACATACTTATAAATTTCTCAGATATGCCCGATTTTCTTGGCAGCTTTACTCCCATAGTGATCTCCATAATGTATAAGAGGATAGGATAAGAACAGGCGGTGGTGTAGTGCACTGGGAAACAAAATGCCGGAAGCGTCATGGCGACCGGAATAAATGCCGCGCATGGCTATATTGGTATATGCTGCTACGTATATCCGCTTGTGCGGGTAACGCCTGTATTCCAGTTAGATGGTTGATGCCGCTCAGACGCAACGGCGGCGTATTAATACACCGGAAATTAACGGGAAAATTTATCCTGAAGTATCACCTGTAAAGTTCAGCGCATCACGAGAAATAATTGTACTGCTAAAATGAGTCAAACTGCTTTTTTAATTATATAAAATCCTGCAAATGTTTGCCGGGAAATCGTTTTGCCATCGATTTTTTGTGAAATTTATTTAAAAGTGAAAAGTTTCATTTGACGTTACTTTATAAAACGGAATCGGTATTAAATGCGTAGCTTGCAGATGCCGGTTTGCGACAAAATATGTATGTTTATATACAGAAATTTTAACTTTATTTGTAGGCAAGTTATATCATATAAAAATTAAATCTAAAGTAAATATACATAGTAACTATGGAACTGTGTTAATAAAATGTACAACATTTATGCCTTTAATAAATATGAGTAAATATAAAATATTTACTTTTATGTACAGAAATTTTAAAAAGCCTAAGTATATTTTAATTGCAAATTTTATTATATGTAAAGTAGATTTAGAGCTAACACAAAATAAGATAAATCCAAATAGATTGCCCCCATTTTATTTAGGTGCATCGAGCAAATTCCATAAATATATCGAATTGTCTGCAAAGAAGACAAAAGTATTGATGTACACACATGTATATACAACATCGGGGTTCTGTCAATAAATGGCTTGTTAACCTAGTAATATTTAATATTTAATAATAATATTTAATATTTAATCGTAATATTTAATCGATGGCGCGTATTCACAGCGGGATTATCAAATCAGTAGCGCCGCTTTTTGATCCATAAACCCCATCTGAATATGGATTACGACGCGGTCCGGCAACAGCAGCACGACACGCCGAGAAAGTGGAACATTCCCGGCTTTGCCGCTACCCGGCAATCATCGTCGCTTCAACCGGATACATTGAATATTAACCATTTGTCCGGGTCTACGAGATGATAATATTGATACAGTGTAATAATTATAAATAAAGCAATCAATTTTTTATGGATGAAAAGTGGTAACTAATAATATATTTTTGTAAGTGGTTGTAAAAACACTGAATGAATTCCTGGAGCGTCCGCTCATATCGAAATGGATGATCGGTTGTAAAGTACTCGTAACTTACGATTAATTGATGCACACTGTTGCACAGTACTTTCTGTGTATACAGTCAGGGTTTCTATATTATGGCATTAACGTGGCCGCCTAGGTCGGCCGCAGGAAGAATGGCAGTTTGTACTGAGCTTACTGTTAGCTACAATTTTTAATTACCGGTATATATATTTTTCACATCCTGCAGCTCACCGCTTAACTTTACCGTGTTGATGTCTACCCATTTGCTAGTTATAGGCTGTCGGATGTTTCTCCAGACTGGCTTGCTAACAGCGGGGTTAGTGAATGACGGTTCGGCCCCGAAGAGGGCACGTAACTCGTGTGCGTTTTTCAAAAATTAATTTCTCTGATTTGACCGGACTGTACTAATAAAAATCCACTTACTACCCATTACCCGAAACACATAAACCAGGAAGCCGTTAATTATAATTATAGACACAAAACTTGACCCCACCATCTCGTTTGCCAGCTAGATGATGCACATACCGGTATTACAGACATAATATTTTATTAAAGTACGCTTGTATTACCGGCAGACTTTTGCCGAAGTTTAAGTTCGGATTTTCTGTCGCGGTTTACATAATATAATCCTGATCGAGAAGAAGTGGCTCTCGACAAGAGCAACATGCAATGCCGCACGTGGCAAGAATAATAATTATAATTACCGCCAGTGGAATGTGGATATTAGAAATAAGAAGTCCGAGTTCCGTAAAATTAAAGTTCAGTGTCTGCACAAGCAAATGAATGTAAATATCTTCTAGAATGAATGCAAATATCTTCTAGAGCAGATGAATGTAAATATCTGCTTATTACATATAAACATAGAAGAAGCCTTCGTATACTTGACGGGCTAGCAATACCGGAATTGTCGGCTTTATATATTTGACCTTTAGCAAGCATGATTTTTTGCCATTACAGTGCCAGTGTTTTTATCCGGTTTCTCATTCTAGCGCATGGTCACCGGAAATGAGCGGTGAAAGTCCAGTCCGAAATTACGGACGCAGTACAAGTATACATATGGCGCGATGTGGCGCCACTGTACGCTCTGGAATCCTCCTCCGTTAAGAGGGCCAATGGCAGCCCGCGACAAACGAAGCGGGGGGCCGGGCGGATCATGCATGCTGCCGGCATCACGGCCGGCGCAGGTGCAAACTGGGTTTCCGCCGGAAATGCGGTAATCTGGCTCTTCCGGAGGCGCGCACCGCCGAAGATTACCACCGCGCGCGGTTGCATCGTGGGCCGTTGGCCGGAGTGTGTGACGGAGGAGTGCCGCAGCCGGATGAGCTGGAGCAGACGCGGATGTTCACGTGCTGCTACATAACCGGCACCGACCGCCTGCTCTGCTGCCGGCGGAAACATTTGTCCGAATTCCAAAGCATATTTTCTGAATGAAAGAATAGAATTTTAGATAATTAGTGTTCTAAATAGCGTTGTTTTTTTAATTTTTCATTTAATTTATGGTTGCGGTGCCGCAGCATGCATTGCCCTGCGAGATGTAGGCTTTTTACACTGTAGTCTGTGGAGCAACTACTTTTCTTTTGAAAGTGCTGTAGCAAACGTTATACAATACCAACGATTATGACATTAAAAGCTCCTAAAGTACCTAATGGATCAAAATTCCGCTGAATTATTTGATTATTCTGCTGCGAATACGAACCGATTCAACTGCATCGCTGAAGATTTTCCCGCGGTAGTTCGTAATCTCCACCCGGAAGTGACGCCGCGCAGCAAGTAACAGTCCATTAGGATGTACATATATCTGGGAAAGAAAAAGAACTTGGTTAGTTTTCTTCTAAAACAACGGCATAACATAGATAATATCTGTGTTGGTAATCAGCTTTTAAAGCAAAAATAATAAAACAAGTAAATAAATTGGAAAAATAAAAACTTAGAGTCAAAGTAAAATCGAAGTACGGATAGTACGCGGCATAGTCTGCATGATCATCGAAAACAATAATAATTACAATGGCCCACGTGCCAAGACCGGTCATCACCGACATACGCATAGTATGTGTATTGAAAATTTGAAATACGTGCGTTCGATCCAAATTCCATACAACCCAACGCAGCGATCGTGCGAACAATGATGAATAATTTCCTGTTCCCTTGGAGACAATCTCCATAATATTACTGGGCGAGTGTACCGGAAATGTCGGTGTGTATTTATAAGTAATAGTACTTTATTTCTCAATATGTACAAGGCGAGCTTCGCTCAAAAAATATCATCAAATGAACAAATTTATAAGTTATAACATGTAATAATATACCGTCCGCGGTTTCGCGGTGGTCGGCTGCCACCACTGGGCGGTGACCGTGTGGACGAACGGGATAAGAAAGGTCATAAGCGGGATGGAACGCATTTTAGCGTAAGTGCATGTAGCGGCACCGAAAACCGTGTCACACCGTTCTGAGAGTAGGATAGTGTTATTGGTGTATTGGCGCTACACACTGCAAAGAACAAAAGCATGCGTGTTAATATGTTTCTGGCGCGGTTCTGCTCCCTGGAGTCGGAGTGCCTCCCGGGCGAATGGGTGGCGGCGACCAGCGAAGAGCAGGACGAGCGGGATCGCAAGGACGGCTACATCGACTGGTGCAGGCTGGAAATTTTGTGAGTCAAAAAGAGGAAGGGGAGTTCCATATAATTTGATAAAATTGTTTAATTTGTTCTTATGGCTGGATAATTTGGGATCCGTGCCAGTATGTCATAATGCAAAGCGCCGCTTACCTCTTTGTGCATAACATGCAACACTTAGATTTTTAGCGAATGAAATTTTTAATCACCAAACTTCCGGTAGCGCTTCGAAACATATACAGGCGCTTCACACGAAAAAGACCAGCCCATTCGAAAAGAAAACAAACAAGTTACAAGAAAACCAGAATCGAAATTACGGAAAGCAAAATATCAACCTAAAATTGATAACGAAAAATCGAAACTACCAACAGCGTTCGTTAAGTTCAGTAGCAGTCAGCAACATCAAATAAATGCGAAAAAGCAAACTGGCGAGGATGAAGTGAAAAGCAAAAAATTTTGACCCAATAAAATTTCCCTCCTCAAAAATTCCCTTCCTCCTCTGACTTTGGCATTCTTACATGATCCAGTAGCCGCATAAAAGGGAACAAACAATACAAAAAAAGCACAGCGTATCGGTATTGTCTGTTCCCTCCGTGGTTGATACGCTTTATCCAAATTCATTATGCTGAAATATATGACGACTCGCAGGCGTCAGCCATTGTCGTTCTACAATAGTTTAGACTGCTCAGTCTAAACTATTGTAGAACGGCAGTGCATCAGCTTTATACGAGTATTTTTCGACAGAAGTAGACTAACAAAAGAATATGTACAGTATGTACACAATGTGAATACAGGTGTCTAGACCACAAGGCCTCTAGTGAAGGCGTCACTTCTCTGTTTCGACTTATCTGTCGGTCACCTTTCAATTTGCTATGATGGTTGCTGCGGACTGTGCCGGGTGCGGATATTGTAGAGAAATCGTACCTTTTCAATTGAAATTTGTATCTATGTGGTCAGCTATCCTGTGTACAAATTACGAAACATGATCTTATGAGCTCGTATGCACGATGCTTAATCATACTGCTGACTCGGAAAATTAGGCCCTCGTTTTGTTGTACACGCAAAGAACCGCATAACTTCGTCCAGCCACAGTTATGGCATTTGTGAACTTCTATTCTGGTTTTCCATATCTCGGCAATAACATACAAGTATTGTAGTGTAATACGAGTACATTCAGTTTTCAGTCTATTGGAAATGATCATTTAGTAACAGATCATTCGTTTTATTTTCTCGGACGATGAAAACTTCCAGTCCTTTTGATTCGACAGTTTTTGTGTGGCGATTTGCAGTTTTGCTGCATGCGATTCCGATTGCCGCGATTCTCTTGAAGAATAATGGTGAGTACAGTTTCGTATGATAGTGGCAAATTTAAGAGCGCCCCCCGGCATTTTTCCAAAATTAGGTACTTCAAAAAAATACGCGAGAGTGTTGCATAAAAATAGTGACTACTTTTGCGTAAAACCGAATAAATCATTATTTTTGTTAAATTTTTAACGATTTTTGCAGTAAAACCGACTGTTAGGTCACCTTCCGCGTGAAAGTAGCTCTTTAGTGTGCTTTTATACATTTATTTTTCAATCACTGCGCGAAAGAGGCATTCAGAATTCATAATCTATAATACACAAATGTTTTAATGTGTACGTACTCTGTACATTAACTCGTTTATTGATAAACCATGCTACAAGCCGTGTACAAGGTGGGCCTTACAAGAAAGTCTTAATATTTTACAGTTTTTTATGGGATTTTTAGTAAGTCCCGAAGTAAACACGTGCGTCAGCTTCGCGTTTCGCGCGGAAGCTAACTTTTTCCGCGGACTGTGCCGTGATTTATTCGGTTTTAGAATTTATCTGTATACGAGATTAATTACTTCATGCCCGTTCGCTTTCGATGTAGGAATTTTGAATTAATCCTGCTATCTTAATAGAATTTCTAGCAATTTTCGCATCATGATCTCATGTTGGCCTCGCCCGAAAACAGGCGATTGTTGTAATTTTTTGCCACTTTGCTTTGCCCGCAAACTAAGGCTGCTTAATTGCTTTTAAAAAACATTAGTGCAATTTCCGCAGTAGATTAGTTCGCTGTCTTTTGGGTTCCCGACCGGGTTCTCAATGCCCCTCCCGCTTAAGCGAGTGCAATTCGCTTATGCGTATGATGGATTGCTGACAACACTAATTTGGTTACTGCAACAAAAATTTATAGATGATGGATTCCTCAACGTTAGCCGAGCAACCCAGAGCAAGCAAAGTTCAACGCCGCATACTGCGGGCTACACTTTTAGGTTCGCTAATTACTTTCAAGACGGCATGGTCTTGGAGGCCACTAATCCTGGTTCCGTGCTGTGGGGTTATGGAAAACCAGGAGCGCAAGTCGACATTGGTGTTTTTGGCGGCATGGTCTTGACTCGTGTGAATAGTAGGTTCACCTTAATGCAGAATTAAGGACTGTATTCCATACTACCGCACACTATTTTTGAAAATGTTAGAGGATTTGTATAGTGCTTTAGCAATTAAAGCGGACAACTGCCGTGACATTGGATGTTTGATTATTAGGTGAAGGGATTTGGAAAGTAGCTCTATGGGTAGAAACACCGGGTGGACCGTTGGATATTGACGTTTATCATGATGTGACGCAGAACTATACCGAGCATGCTGTTCTACGCGGCGTTTATTTTGGAGAAGTGTTTTTATGCGGCGGTGAGACCAACATGGCGTTTCCAGTTGAGAAAGTAAGCTCAGTCACTCGTAATTCGTCATTTGAATTTGTTTTAACGTTGTTCTACAGGCAGAGACGTGAGCCACTATCTTAAAAGACTTGAGTGTGTCTCGAGAAGGGAGACACTCCATTTCCAGTGTCGCCAGTGAGTTTTTCCTACTGGTTTTCTTGTTTCGATGAGTTCACAAGATTTGTGAGCGCGCGACAGGGAGCAGAAGGTGGCAAAAGTCGATAGTAAAATAAATATATTGGCAGAACTTTTACTACCCAAGCCTAGCGGAACGGGCACAGCGTCTCACTTCTCAGCCTGTACATACGAGTGCTCGAGTAGGGATTCAAAAAGCGAATAAATCAAAGAAACATGGATGATTTAGATGTTCAACGGCTCGGAAGAACTGGCTGCATCCTCAAAATTTCCTCTCATCCGCTTAATGAGCATTTTGCCATCGTCCTCTTCTATCGTTTTGCCGAAATTCCAAATCGTTCAGAACTGGACACTGCCGAGCCCGGATTCGCTACGAAACTTTTCTGCACTCTGTTGGGCGACTGGCCGGCGAGTGTATGAAGATATACGCAACAGATTCGGTACTTCCATTCAGTTCTTCAACCGATCTGACCATACATAGTGCTTATCGCGCTTTTTCTGATAACTAAACAGGCCTCACTATGCCCATTGGGCTGATCGGTGCTTATCGAGACAAAAATTCACCGATACGCGGTTGGATTCCTTCAGAAAGTATCGCACAATGTGAAGACACCGTTCCTTTGTCAGATTCAACTGGCCACCGCCAAACGGATGACAATCAGACTGACTCCACTATCTGGAATGCCATGATTGCACCGTTGAAGCGATTGCGTTTAACCAGTGTCATCTGGTATCAAGGAGAGTCAGATGCCGCCCTGCAACCCGACTTGTACGGATGTTTATTGCAGGCCATGGTGAATGGCTGGAGAAACAATTTCTATCGCGGTGTCTCTCTCCCGTTTGGCATTGTTCAGCTCGGTACAAGAAACTTCGACGATGTGCAGGGAGCCACGCCCCTGCTGCGCTGGGAACAGACGGCAGAATACGGTCAAGTGCCGAACGAAGCGCTGGTGCGCGTCTTCATGGCATCGGCGATTGATTTGCCTGATCCAGAGTCACCGTTTGGATCGTAAGACAATTACGCGAGCTTGAAGATGTTGTTTATGACGCGTGTGATTGATTGCACATATGCACCTCTTGTGGGGTTACAATAAGCTATGTTTTTGCAGCCATGTTCCGCGCTACAAAGAAGAGATTGCTAAACGCTTGCTGGCGGGCGTTTTATCAGTGCTATACTATCGACATATTCCTTTCCAAGGCCCTTTCCCTCAGCGGACATACTTGGTGAAGGACGATGTTTTCATCGAATACGACCAGGATTTTAATTTTATGAATGTTGTTGAAAACTTTGAGGTATGTTCTCGATAGGACAAAGCAGTCTCCAAGAGAAATCAAGTACGTGTTCGTTTCGAAGAAATGAATGATTCGCATGTATCATCAATCAATCAATCAATCAATCAATCAATCAATCAATCAATCAATCAATCAATCAATCAATCAATCAATCAATCAATCAATCAATCAATCAATCAATCAATCTATAAGATCCATAATTTCCGACAACTAACCTAGGTTGCAGAAAGTTCTGAAAAACGAACGCTAATATGTTGCCCAAAACGGACTAAGACTCACAGGAAGCCTACTTACGAGCTGAAGCACGTGCTGAAATTATTATCAAATGGCAGACATCATTTGTAGCAAAATGGGAAACAAATCTTCTGTATCAAAAAAATTACCTAAAAAACAGGGTTGAAAGAAAGTGCCTATAGTCCGCAGAACTACCGATATGAGCAATAAATAGTTGTAATGACTGTCCATAGTCATTTTTTCTATAGAAAACGTTCCGCAAAAGCCCACTTCGAAATAAAGACCCTAAACATCGCCCTTGTAAAATGATAAATGGTGGAGGTCAATTACATTTGGGTAAGCGTTGCGCGTCGGGTAACGGGAAAACGCGTAAAAAATGTGACGTAACAGCGTGTAACCAAGCAAACATTCTGATTCGCAGTCACAAAATCTGGGATGGGTTTTCAGCTTACTTGTCCGCGTAAGCGTTGCGCTTCGACGTCGAAGCGCAACCATTACCCAAACTACGAGTAACTCGTAACTCTCCTGCACAGATTAACAAAATTTGTCTGTGTTTGGACCAAAAGTAAATCTAACGACCCAGAGTCACAATCCAAAACTCATAATTAACTTTTGCACAAACTAGGTCACTGGTTAGCGGTCGAAACGCAAAGCGTTGAATTAATAACCCCAGATCACATCGTGCGCAACAAGCAGAAAATCCCGCTCCAAACTCCCACGTCCCATTCGCCAGTCCACAGAGCTCGGAAGATTCACCAGCCAGGAGGTTCGCGAAGATGACCACAGACAGTTGAATGAAATGAGCGACGAAATGACGAAAATGCCAGGGTCCTCCAGGGTTCCCGAGTCCAGATCCACGGTTCGCACCCTCACCAAACACGAGGGAAGCCCACACGGAACGCCAAAGCACTGAACTAGCTAGGTCACTGGTTAATGGTCGAAACGCAGAGCGTTGAATTACTAACCCCAGATCACATCGAGCACAGCGCCCAGAAATCCCCCGCAGTCCGCCCCCATGGCCTGCTAAATTCTCCCCGTGGCCCGAACTCCAGGCCCCGCATGGCTCCATAAAACAGGCAGGAAAACAGTACGACATCAGATCAACAGTCATGAGTAAGAGCAGTAAAGAGTATCAAGGAATGAGATATGTGCTGGAAGACAGTAAGTGAGGTGATCCAGTACGATGGGCTCGTGGCGAACGATTCCGCGATATGGTTTGTCCCTGCCAATCTGGTATGAACCAGAAATGGCAGGGCTTGTAATTTGTTCGAAAAAGCTTACCAAAAATAAAGTGAATCGTAAGGAAAAACAAGAACTCTAGACAAGCCTGTCTAGAGGAAAATGTAGAAAATGTAGGTCTTAATCAGGATCTTAATTATTAGTTTGCTACACTGCTAAAACTTCTGCTTATCTTGTTTGTCATGCTGCTTATCTTGTTTGTCATGTTTTTAGGATTGGTAGATTTGCTGTCTGCGAATTTTTTGTTGAAAACCTGTATTCCATGTGGTTAATTCATAATAATAAGATTAACTTTTTTGACGTGATACCACATTTACCACATCACAGCATTAAAAATGAGTTTTTCAGTTCCACGACGGTGTTCAATTTCTTTCTTGGCACGGAAGCGTACTCGACTCACGATTGGACGATTGTTTTTCTGCTGAGTCATGGCTAATTTTTTACGCGGCTCTCGATTACCCGACGCGCAACAGTTACCCAAATGTAATTGACCTCCACCAATAACTGGCAAAATATACCAGAAAACCGTGCGCCATCCAGAGAACTAACTGGTGATGTTTTCAGTTACTGTATACAGTATAATACGTTGAACCCCGTGTAAATAAAAACACACAGTTTATTATTAAATTATAAACTGTTTTTCTTGCACACAGGTATGTTGTACTTCTCTGGTCATGCCCACTGACCAGTGGAAGGACTGCACAAGGTGGTACAGCAGCAGCGCAGAACTACACCTGCCAGTGAGAAATACTATCGTCATCCCTTCACCGTGCGGTCCCAGAAAAGCCGGTTTTGTTCGTTATGCATGGGCACCGACTCCTTGCCCATTTAAAAGCTGTCAGATCTACGCCACAGATTACACGGGCGACGCAACGGGACTGCCAGGGCAACCATTTGTTTTGCCAACTAACTGGACATGCCCCAGCTGAACGCTTTGAGCACTAACAAGAAGTAGCAGCTGTATCCGTATTCCATCCTGTCGGCTGCAAAATGACCTTTTCGTTTTATTAGCATGCTTATTCTTTTTGGATTACTGTAACGTCATTAGCTTTTTGAAAGAACAGAAGCAGTCGCTCCATTTATCTTTTTGCATTTAAGTTGCAACTGTGCATGGCAACATTTGGCCTTAAAAAAACAAAGTAATTCCTAAATACACATTCTGGTTTTCATCCAATAAATTTCTCTGATTGTATTCTTCCTATAATAAAAATCCGCTCACTCACCATTATGCGTCAAACAGTACATAAAACAAGGAAGCCGTTAGTTATGAACAAAACTTTTAACAATTCGATCTCGACCCTTCTCCTACTTTAGAGTCTAGACCATGTACTCGTACATGAATAGCAGACATCTGTTATACTTGTGCAAAAACTTCCGGCAAATGTTTACCGGAAGCAATAAGTTTTGGTTTCCTATTCAGTTTTTTACATATCATCCTGATCGCGACTGGAAAGAAAACCCATAGGACACCATAAATCATTCGATTTATTTTCACTTTAGAATTAGTTCCCCAGAATTAGCTCCCGCCGATGCTGCAAGTGTACACTGGTGTGAACAGCGATGAAAAGACAGTTGAGTAGGCGTTTTTCCTAAGCAGGTCGCACCATCTACATGTATAACCGAATGGCATTTAAAATTGGTGCCAGTGCATTTTTCAATTTCAGCTGCTTTCAAGCGCCAAGGCCATATCATCCCAAGTTGCGGTACTAGACGTTAGTTGTTCGTCAGCACATTCACAGCATATAAAACATCTAAGTTTATCGAAGGTCAATTTAAGCCCGATTCTGTAATTCCGACTGAAAGAAAACAACAAAATTGGATTGAAAAGTGAGCTGAGAAACGTCAAAAAGTAAACAGTCGTACCAAACCCCTCGAGGTCAAGTTTCACATTTATCCCCATGATGCAACGAAGGATGCAATGGAGTACAGCCGGGATGATTACCGTAAGCGTTATAGCAAAATACATACATTCGGCTTGCTCTGTACTCTTTACTCCGAAGAAAATTGCCAATGCTGCCTAGTTTGGTGCAGAAAAGGTGTGTTGGGAAAATTCTAATTCTCGTAGTATAAATGCTCTGGATGTCAGCAAACGCTGAGCTCGGTGATACATACGCAGCAACAGCCTGATATATAGCCCAGTTACGATAAAAAGTGGAATGACGTACAGTATCGCTGTCAACACATGATAAAGAGCTGGTACAGATGTTTGTAAGCTGAAGCTCATGGGAACTGCTTGGCAAACACTTCCTGGTGGGAATATTCCTAAAAAAGAATGTTTTTATCAATGAAATTAATGAGTAACCTAAGCAAGCATATAGAATATAACACGCAGCCAGATAAGACAAAGTATTTCTTCCTACCAGTGTATAAAGTTAAGAGTTGCATCGTTGCAGATATCAGGAAAATCACTAAACTCGTGACAATTTTATTATCAATCCACTTCTCGTGGAAGGCTGGATGCAAGGTCTTTAAATATCGGATACCGGAAATTGCAAGTATGTGGGCTAGATCTGATCTAGCCACTACGTCTTTTAACGAGGAATTCACGCATGGAGAAATTATATCATAAAATCCAGACGGGAGAACAAAATTTTGTGACAAATACGCCACAAAAAAGGAGGACATAGCAGTTTGTAAAATGTCCCAGACACTATTTGAAACAATAAAGCGCCTATCTGAGTACGTAATGCCCGATGAGGCAGTATTGCAATGAGCCAGAAACAATTGGCCACAACAATCAACACCGACAAAATCATCCCAAATACATCCACCACGGAAATGCCGCTACCAAAATGTACAAAAAAAAACTGGATAGCTCCGATTGTCGGATCCATATGGCGATTCTCCTGTGTGGTTTTTCATTTCTGGGAAAAACAACGGTATTCTTTTGATATGGTAAACGTATCTCAGGTTTTGGAGAAATGATACAACCAAGGTGTAACAAAATTAAAATCTCTAAAGTATTTCCTTAAAGAAGATCTTTTAGCATTTCCGCACCGGCACTAGGCTACAGGAAAATAGATAATATATAAACAATGGTCGGCACTCTGTATGCATCTAGAGTTCTACAATATACGACGCACTGATAAGTACAGCATTTACGCTGATTAAAGTTCATCATAAAACCAATTCGGTGCTTTCCTATGAAGACATTTGAGCGCTTTGACGTAGCTTAAACCAGGTTTCAGATGAAGTGTTTGTTATTTACTTAACAGTAGAAGTAGGCATGTACAAGCTTGTCCGGTAGTTTCCTACGTAAAGATACAGCTAGCGCGAAGTTTGCGCTTATAACGATGGCCACTTCACTACGTTCATCACACTGCCTAATTATGCGCTCCGCAGTCAGATTGTCATTTACTGCACCGACCATTTTCTAGTCACTTTCCGAGGCAGTTACTATTATTCCCCTAAATTATATGGCGCGCAACAAGCTACCAGCCACCCAAATGCATGTTACGTGTTTAAACAGTGTGGCGTGGCGCGCCGTAGTGTGAAGTTTGGCGTAACACGCAAATTTGTGTAATTCGCTGTACAGATTCGTCAGAAATTACCGGACAAGCTTGTATATCGAATATGTCGCGTGTACTGCATTCGCATTTGTACTTGTGCTACGTAAGTAAATGCTTAATTGCCGCACCTTTACCATTAACGATAATTTTTCGCTACTTCATTCAGTAATGCGCGCAATTAGGTTGGCAGATGATATTCGTAAACGCTGTCAGTAATGTTGACCAGCCTATCTCTCTGCCATTCAGCAATGGATAAAAAATTTCCGCCGCTGTTTTTTACTACCGCAGCTAAGTAGTTATTACCTTGCCGTCGATTGACTCAGCAGCCAGACATGAGTTAACTGCGCGCCAATAACTAATGCTTTTCGATTATTGACGGACACATCGGCGTTTCCTCTGGAAACATAATAAGCAGAGGTCATGCGGTTTTCAGCCGAGGTCATGCGGTTTTCAATTTACGCTTTGCTTTGTTAGCGGGCTAGGAGGGCCTAAGAATATTATCCGGTCACTCGACGGATGCAGCAAGGATACGTTAATAAGGGATTTGGCCCGGTACGCTTATAGTACCAAATTCGGGTACATACACGAGAACTTTCGCTGTCGCGCACTCCTAAACACTTTTTTGCATTGCTTTATGACATTTTATAGCCAAAGGATTTATATACACAGACGTGAAATCCGTTTGAGCGCGCAATATCCGATTCGGGAGTTATTAATAAAATAAATTCCAAAAGTTTAAACGCGCGGAGGTGTACCAAAAGTCTTATTATGAACCGATGCCCTTCAAATTTTGCACAAAAAGGCACATTACTATGAACATCGTTTTGGTATCGAACCAGCTTTCTACCATTTTTGTCAAATTTTACTTAATTTTTTAAATTTTTGAAATTCATTTTAAAATTTGAAAAAAATGGTAGAAAGCTGGTTGGTACCAAAACGATCTTCATAGTAATGTGCGTTTTCGTGCAAAATTTGAAGAGCATCGGTTCATAATAAGACTTTTGGTACACCTCCGCGCGTTTAAACTTTTGGAATTTTATTTCATTAATAACTCCCGAACCGGATACCCGGCAACTTACCTTAGGCCATCTAGCCCGCTAATAAGGCAAAGGTATCTTAAACGTATCTAAACGTATCTTAACGGCAACTTAACGTTAAGGGTGTACGTGACGTTAACGTTATGTGCTATTTTGTATTGCGTTAGCGACGAAGTGGGTAAACTACTGTATCTGTAGTACAAAGAAACCAAGATACGGGAAGAAAGCTTCGGAAAATAATATTATGAAAAGGTCAATACTAATTGTGTGGCATCCAGTTCCGGGCGAAAAGTCGGGTTCTATGCGCTAAAACAACTGCAGTATACAGCCAAAATTTCGTAAATTTAAGCATCAGTACAGTAATCACAGAGGAATAAGCAGTTACTAAAGCGAATTTTACTTAATTCATCAACGCTAAATAAGAAATTAGTCATTGCAGCTCGTAAAACGTGGGTGATCAAGGTTATTAAACTATACTCGATGTCGTTAATCGCGCACAGTAGAAAGGAGCACATTCTAAGGAAAAATCGAAATACAGATAGTACATACAGATCGTACATAGTGTACAAGCTTGTCCGGTAATTTCTGACGATTCAGTACAGCGATTTACACAAATTTGCGTGTTACGCCAAACTTCACACTACGGCGCGCCACGCCACACTTTTTAAACACGTAACTTGCCTGTGGCTGGCTGGTGGCTTCGTTCACGCCATATAAGTTAATAAGAATAATAGTAACTGCCTGGCAGAAGGTGGCTAGAAAATGGTCGGTGCAGTAAGAGACAATCTGACTGCGGAGCGCACTTAAGGAGTTTGATAAACGTAGTGAAGTGGCCATCGTTATAAGCGCAAAATTCGCGCTAGCTGTACCTTTACGTAGGAAATTACCGGACAAGCTTGTACAAGTACGTCATAGTCTGCTACTGTCTATAAAATTATTAATGCAGACATAAATGTAACAATATCGCTTGTGCCAGGAAAAACAATTACAACAACCGCCAAACGTGAATTGCAAGCGTGCATTCCAACTGGAACGCACGTTTTCAGTTCACGGAATCATGGCATTGGCAAATTTCATAATTCTTTACAGCCAACGCAGTGACTGTGCGAACAATGATGAATATTTCCTGTTTACGCGAAGAAAATCTCCATATAACTGACGACTGCACCGGAACTGTCCATTACAAATTTCACGTGCGACAACCGCGACTTTTTTCTCTGCAGCGTTCGTACCCCGGCATTATATTCCCGGAAAGCGGCAACAGTTCCTTCCGGGATTCGGAATATTATTTGCCAAAATGCGTTTCTTCCCGCTCCTGACCGTTGTTATCCCGTTGGTCATCCTGGCGCACCACACGGCCACCGCCCAATGGTGGCGGCCGACCACAGCCAAACCGCGGACGGTGTGTGCCTGGCGCGGTAAAACGCCATACTGCCACTGGGAATCGTACTGCCGGCCGGGCGAGTGGGAGGCGGAGACCAGCGAAGAGCAGGACGAACGGGATCGCCAAGACGGCTACATCGACGGCTGGTGCCGGATAGGTTTCCGCCGGAAGTGTTGTAAAACGATTATCCCGCCGACGCCGCCCCCCAAGGTATACACGCCTCACTGCCGCGTCACGGGGCGGCCGCAATGTACGACGGAGGAGTGCCGGCCGGATGAAGTGGAGCGCGGAAACAACAACGACAAATGCACAACACCAGGCACCAAGCGCCTCATCTGCTGCGAGCGCAAGCATATGCTGTCCGTCAAGGCCGATCGCGAGCTGCAAGTGTGGAGGGACAAGTTGAACTCGCTCCCAATTTACCCCAATTGTGGCCCGAAATTATGCGCCTCCACAACCGCGCTTCCCTAGTTTATATATATATATATATGTCTCCTTTTTGATATTTATTTTTCATTTTACACATTTTATTTTTTCTATATAGATATTTTATATAGGGATTGTATAGGGATTGTTATATAATTAACTAAGTTTCATAATTTTAATTGATTTTTTATGGATATTCTCTAGACGGAAGATCACAGCTATCGAGTGTGGTCTGCAAGCGTGCATTGTTTTTCATTGCACTGATTGGGTAATTAAAAAAATCCTTGTGCGGATATTGTTTACCCAGCTCTCTAAACCAGACAATTATTATATGTCTTGTGTGCTTTACCATACTTCAGATGTGCATTAAATTCAGGCGCAAAATTAACCCGTTTGGTATAAGGCTATACGTAGTTGTTCTGGATTTTGTTGATTTACACGCAGGGTTGTTTTTCCATTTAATCATTACAGACAGTATTCAAAATTTAACGGTCGTATTTGTACCCACTCAACCGGCACTAAGAGTAAGCACACGATAATGTAGTCGTATACTTTGTACACTTAATAATGCGTAATAATAATAATTGTAATAGCTACAATAATTCATAATATAGCGTCTAAGCACAAAATAGCACAAAGTTATTTATACAGTGTATGGAAGCGCAAGTTTCCTTTAAGGCCATTTTAAATTATTTAACTGGGCGCAGCCGTTCAATTCATTATGGTGTATAACGTGGGCCTCTGTGTGCAGCAAGTACAGAGTAGAAACGGTTAAATAACACAAAAATGGCAAATTCTACATATTCGAATAATTTAATGTTGAGTCAGATTAACTGCACACAAGAATACTTTGTCGATTCAATATCAGAAATTAACGAAATATATACCATATTTCAGTTACTGGAGTATTCTGGACTCCCGCACATCGATGGACGTGATGTGGTCTCGTGACTATATTGTTTGCAGTCGAAAAATGTGGAGTACAATTCGTATCCTTTGATTTTATGAGCCAGTCATGGATGCATCATACATGTACAGATAATGTACGGTACGCTCTTCGATTAACATATGTAACAATGTTGCAACGTGTCGAGATTCACAATAAATTATTGTCAACGAAGAAACTGAAAATGTGCATTCGAAATTCCGTACAAAAAACTCGGTGATTGTATTTTTGCACACAATGCACACGAATATTTTGATGTTTATACGGAGAAAAGCTTCATGTACTAGACGCATATATCGTATACAGGAATTCTCTGCTGTATATTTAACGCGCAGCAGATACGCCGTTCTTCTCTGCAGTTGTAGTGCTACGAAATTTGCTGTACTGTTTTTCTGCGCATACGAGATTCTAAGGGAAAATGCGTTGCATCCCACTCGCGGTCTTCCTTCTCCCGCTGCTCTTCCTGACGCTACACACGGTCACCGCTAACTGGCGCCATCTTAATGGCTATTGGCAGTGGATTACGCCCGGACCGAATTTGAAAATGCGGACGGAGTGTACGTGGCGCGGTAAGGCGCCCCTGTGCGCCCTGGAATCGGCCTGCATCGGGGAGGAAATGCAGCACGATACCAGCGAAGCGGAGGACCGCGCGGATCGGGCCAAAGGCTTCACAGCCGGCGTGTGCACCCTGGGTTTCCGCCGGAAGTGCTGTGTGCAGATCGAACCGAACAAGGGCTTCCGCGAGCCGGAGCGCAAATGTCGTGTCCACGGCCGTTTCCCGCACTGTACGACGGAGGAGTGCCGGGCGGATGAGAAGGAGACCGACCGCATGTTCCATCGCTGCCGCACACCGGGTAGCTACCGGATCATCTGCTGTCTGAAGAAATATCTGTCCTAGTGTGCTCCGCGGATAAACGCGCAGCTGTACGCAAATTTATTGTGCAAGATGAATTATTAATGACATTTATAGCGTTTAGTGCGAATGTTGTTGATTTATTTAGGATTATTATATTGATATTTTGGAGGTTATTTCATACGTTTTGCAAAAAAAATGCCATGTCGAGAAGTTTTCGCGGTTTAAGGCTAAGACATCCGGGCTTTGTTCGTTCATGTCGGCTGAGTGCTTTTTTATTGGTGAAAAAAAACATAAAATAATCGATCCAAATCATCTGTTTTATTGGAATAAAAAATGGATAAGATTAGTCTCGAAAACGGTTACAGCAACATGTAATCGCTACATGTGTCCACAGAGGATTTCACAATTTTTAAGGACTATCTTCATCCATAAACTACTATTAAGTAAACTTGCGCGATGTAATCGTATATTAATTACTTCTAATGCATTTGTGTATGATGCGCGACAACAGTGCGGCCACGGCGAAGACACTGACACAGTTAATCAGTGGTGATCGGGTAACCATAAGCAGAAATATGAAAACATCATACCCGTCCGCTGGTGGGTGAATTAAATTGAAAAAGAACATTTATCTTCATATTGTACGAAAAATATATTTTACATACTGTATATTGCTAATTCGTCATAAACACATTAGTGGCGGTCCGGTGTCGCCGGGTTTGCTGTCGAGCATTAAGGATGTTCACCAGAATGTGTAACCACCGCCACCGCTGCCTTTAAAAAAGTCCGCTTGCTGCTTCTGTGTGACGGTGACGTTTCCACCCTGGACCGCCGCGATCTGCGCGGCATTCGGCATACAACCCGGTGGAGGCGGCTGCATATTAAAGGCGAAGAAATTAATAGTCATAACTATTGCACACTACTTTCTACAGTACAGATAAACCGTTTTCCGTAATATTGTAACAGTTTTTTACTGTGCATACATCCAGAAATTGTGGAAGTTGACTTTCCTGATTCATCGATAACCTTACCGGAACTGAAGCGCTTGTACTGCCATCAAACCGGGCGCCGCCGTCAAATCCGCCATGGTGTATAATATGGGCCTGTGGCTGCATAGAATACAAACGCATCCATGTAATTCGATGTCAATGCATCAGTTACAGTTCACAGTTTACATACACATAGATAAATACCGTTTTACAAAAATTATTAAATGCCGTTTTCAGTTACTCTGCTGGTGTATTGTTCATAAGATTCACTACATTACACTGATAATGAAACGATACGCACGAATCAAATTTCACTGCATACTGTACTAACACCACGAAATTCACTCAGTAATTTTACCACTTTCGATTAATAACAGGTAGAATGAGTATTTATTCGTTATATCAATTATATGTAATTATATGTACTGTATATCGGCATATGTAAAAATTATAAGCAGTAATTTGATTATCACCGCCATTAAAATTAATGTTGCTGTGTTTATATACGTACGTATATAGATATTGTATAATATCAAAGCTCTATGCATATGTATTAATACGACAGTAGTCGCCGTAACTGACATATGTGCAGTACAGGTAAGTACGTAGTGTTATAAATGTACGTACCCGGAAGTACTGCGGCTGTTGTGGTGTGACGTATCCATGCTGCGGCATGTGGGTGGCCGGAATCTGGGGGTAATACTGCTGGTATCCCGGGACCGTGGCACTGGGAGTGTAGGGCGGCGGAGCACCAGCCACACTGGACTGCGGCATGAAGCCCCCGGCCTGGGGCGGATACGGCATGGGCGCCGTTCCCGCCTGTGGCGGCATGGGATACTGGTAGCCCATGGATTGCGGGGGATATGGCGCGCCGCCCTTTTCGGGATACTGAGCCATGGTTAATTTTTTTTTATAAAATGTGGTTCTTCGTCGACGGTGAACACAGTATATTAAAGGGTATGTACAGCACGACACATTCACGGCCAAGGTTAGCGTGTGGAGTATTTATAGCGTGTTGCTTGACTGCAGTACGCATGAGCGTGCTTAAAATGAGTAAATGTTTATCAGGTGGTTAGCACCGTTTGTGATGTTGTTCGATAAGATATGGACTGTGTTTGCTTAATTGTTCTCCGTTCTCGTATATTTATGAAAGCTGGTGAAATGTCGTCAGTTGCTAGTATGCGAAGTACAAAATGTCGTGCATACCGGAAAGAATTAAAGAAAAATATCATATCACAGGAGCACCGTACGTAATAAACTATCAGTACGAGTAGCGAAGTGCAGTTTTTTGAAGAACAGGTTTGTGACACAGTTTTGTATCCTGCAGTAAGGTCCGACATCCTATCTCCACATCTTAAAAATGTCAAATTATTCAAATTTCCGGAGACCAGATTCATCGATGAATTTGTTGATGATTCGTAATGTGCATGTCTGCATCAGTACGGTATACGTATCTGTACTGTTCTGGTGCCTCTGCATTTACAAAACAAATCACCAACAAACTGTTACTCCGGTTTTGCATGGGATTTATAATCACAGCCGCAATATAGAAAAATAGCACTATGTACAAAAATTAACATAAAATCTATGCCAGCAAAAAGCTACCTGTACAGCATACCGCTGACGTTCTTAAATCCGGTTCTAATACATATTTACAGTTTGGTAATTTGCTAACCATAACAAAACTAATGATAACTTAATCAAAAATGTGGTGGTAGCCAAATGTTAAATGTAGTAAACATTTATTCTAATAAACATGTCAACATAAAGCCGGCTGCTCAGAGTCCTTGGTTGGCCGGACTGCGCGCTTCCTCCACAATACAGGGATGGGTGTGCTCAACTCCCGGAAACTCAGGTAGAAGAATACGGAATCCAGTAGAACAGCGTCGTCGATATACTGCGAAACGTGTCGAGTTTGGTGGGCGAGATAGAACCGATAACGATGTAATAGACCATAACGGGAATTCAGCAAATCGTTGCACACAGCGTCAGCAATGTCAGCAGAACGAACGGCTGCCGCGATTGACCTTTGGAACCCGATGCTTTGTTTGTCGAGTTCTCGCTAGTTCCCGTCTCGCTGCGCTACTCGCTGCGCCTTAGTAAACTGTTTCTTTTCTGAATGGCCTTCCACAGCAGTACGGGACAACACGCTGGAATCAAAATTTTAGGCATGGAATACACCGCCACGGGGATGAACATGTATCTAAGTTTGAAAAGTTGAAATCATTCTTTCAGGACTCTGGATTTTGAACGTCCCGGCGAAATCGAATGAGACTTCGCTTGTTTGAAAAAAAAATTGAATTGTAGAAAAAAAACATCGTTCATCAGCCGCTGTGGTATTTTTAAACGATACGTTGTCGTTAAAATATTTATTTTAAAGTCCTGAAGACAGATTATTGTGCTGCAGCACGCGCCACGATGTACACGTCAAAGGGCGTGCGCTGCTTTTTTCCGTGCAGGACCATGAGCAGGACTGCTGTGTTGAAAGAAGAGGGAGAAAACGGTGGTACTGATAAGTCAGATGGATGGGAAGTTCGCAGTTGCACCTGTTGACGGACATGGCTGTCGCGTTGACCTCATTAACCGTAATATTTACAGAAGACTTCTCTGGCTTCTGAATGTGAAGTTATGCAAAGGCGAAACCGGAACTGAAGATAGTTTCACAGGGAAACTAAGATAGAAAAATCACCGGTGATCAAACAATCAACCAGCGTCAGTTTAAATATCAATCAGAAAAACTAGCGATTCATTTTCGTCTTCGCGAACATCCTTTTAACCGAACCAGCGTCGATTTAAGTGAGCCGTTTTCACCCGGTGGCTGCGGTTACGTTTCATCCGTCCGTCGTGTTGTGGTTGAATTTCGGCGATTATACAAGTCATACAACATAAAATGTTATATGACTCGTATAACCGCCAAAATGGGTGTCGTTAAACAAATGTGAACACGTCAACACTGCCTGTTACGACATTACCAGGTTGTCTTTCATGCTATTGCTGCACGGAGACTCGCTCCCGCAGAGTTTGTACTTTGAAGGTTTTAATTAGGGCATTTTCTTCTTTCCGAACCTTGTATAGGTGCACCCTAAGCTTTGTAATTCACAACACGGAGGCACCCTGGTCACCTAGTAGGATTCGCAGAAACCAGATAATGTATTCGAATCTCGAACCGTAAAGGAAACGACATGGCTGCTACAAATATTGTAATTCTGTTCGGTAAAATTTGAAAGACGTTGGTTTCTTGTGGTGTTCTTTATTGTACGTAATATTAGTATTGCCTTGCCTCTGTGAACCCTGTATGCCGTTATGAAAATAATAATTTTACTTTTGTACAGCACATTCGGTTCGCAGAACGTGACTGGAAAAAGTTCAAACGCAAACCGTCGCTCAGCTTGCAGCTGGCATTCTCGTTTAGAACCGCACCTCGACCGTTGAGTATTTTACATAAAGGCGTGGACGTGTTAGAAACGCTCTGTACTGTCACCCTGTGGATACAGCGTACGGCGTATCGCGTGTCACATATCACTGAAAAGTTTCCAACTTCCAAGTACTGTAGCTTAACAAAATCATGATAACTGCGTTCAGTCCTGCTTTCCTAATTGTAAAATGTACTGCTTTACACAATCAGGGACTTTCCACTGTTGTAAAGATCTTATACTTCACGACATCCATTCATAATCGATTACTACATAAAAAGTATCAAAATACAATGAATTTTACAAATAGTTTTGTAATGATACGGTGTCGCAATGGAGCGCTTCGTCGGTATCTCTTGCCGCAATAAACGCGGTGACATTGATCGTTAACGGGTGCGTGCTAATCCTCTTCGTTGCCCATTCCAAACTGCGCACTTCGTTCTCTACGTATCTCATCAATCTGCTGGGCGTCAGTATCGTGGTAACCGTTGGCGATCCTATGCGTCTTGTGGAAAGGATACAAACAAGTCGCTGCTTCAGTTCGGCGCTGGGCGCTGACATTTCCGTTTAACTATCTCACATATCACTCTGCCGGAATGGCCGTCATGATATGTTTCTTATCGCTAGGATACTGTCATGTACTCGTTATGCCATTTCTGATTAAGGACTTTTTATTCTACCGTCCACCCGTCGGTACAGATCGAGTGTGCGATGTCACATATGAAGCACAGCCCATTATGGCACAGTTTGGAGATGTGGGTGTATTTGGTACCGGTTTTTCTCATTTTGGCGTTTTATCCGTATTTATTCTGGAAACGAAAATCAACGGCGAGCCTGACCTCGAATGTCGTCAGCCGAACCCCAAAAGCGGCGCAAGAAAATCGGCGGGCTTTCATTGTTATGACCGCCTTGACAGTCTGTATTGTGCTATGTTGGACGCCAGCGAAGATTTATGGGATAATGACAACATTTTTCGAAAGTTATTCCCGCACTCTGGCAATAACTGCCGATTTTATTCTTCTAACGCAACGAGAAATCGATCCGGTAATTTTTGTCATGACACTAAAAGATCTCCGAGCAGCTGCTAAATCCAGTATGTTGTAATGCATTCCATGACAGTGGATCATTTACTGAAAATGGCGCGGTAACTTGTAAGGTTACCGTTTATGGATATCCTGTTGGAATTCGCTGTATTTGACACCTTTTTCCTAGCAATGAGCTCCTTTCTCGTCGAAACTTGCCGTAATGGCTCGACTTCTGAATTTTATCCCTTAAAACTATAATTTTGGGCGTATTCCGCTCCCGCCACATTTTAATGCGTCAAGCGCAATCAAGTATCTATAACATTATGATGTGCACGTACATGAGAGTCAGTGACACCTGCGCAAAAACGGGTTTTCTATATTAAAGACTCAAAAAAGTGGTTTTGAAGTGTAGCCATAGAAATTCCGTCAAAGATTTTGCGTTTTAAATTTGTGTAAACTTTATTAGCTTTTCAACATCGTTTGTGAAGTTCTTTGATAAGATAAGTAGTGTTTGTTCAATTGTTCTACTCTGTATTTACGTTGAAGACAGCCGGGAAAATGGCGTCAATAATCGGTACGGAATACTGTACCATCTTTTTTCCTTGCAATAAAATCTGACATTATTTCTTCATTTCTGAAACTGAAAAATTGCGAAGTAATATTAAGAGCAAAAGGAGCCGAATTTAAGGACAAATTTTGATGGCAGTTTATTGGTATGCGTTGGGCAGATTTTCAATAGATTTTCTGGGAATAATTAGGAAGGAAGTACAACAAGTACATAAAAAGATTTTACACAGTTTCCGCATCGAGCAGAAAACAGCAACAGTACTTAAAAATTCAGTAATAACCATTGAACTCTGCTTATAGGCACGCCAATTGCTTTCTAAAAACGCTATGTAAACACTTGCTTAAACTGGCGGTGTGGGAGAACCCTTCCGCCAGTAACTGGCGGCCAGTTACACCTTTTACAAGCTGAGATAGCTCCTTTATTATTTGGTAATTTAGTAACGGGATATGTTGAACTCAATAAACTGGCTGCTCGATGTTGATCCTTGGCCGGACTGCGCGCTTCTTCCACAATACAGCGAAGGGCGCGCTTAAGCTGCGGAAACTCAGGCAGAAAAACACGGGATCCAGCAGCACCCGCAGACCGAACAGCGTCGTCGCTATGCGGTGAAACGTGTCCAGTTTGATGGGCGAGATATAACCGATCATAATGTAATAGACCATACTGGGGATCCAGCAAATCGTTACACACAACGTCATGAGTGTCAGCAGGATGAACGGGCGTGATTGACCTTTGGAACCCGATGCTTTGTCCGTGGAGTTTTCGCTGGTTCCAGTCGCACTACGCCAGCCTATGCGCCTTGTCAGATTGTTTGTTCTCCGTATGGTCTTCCACAGCAGTACGGGATAGCACGCGGGAATTAAGAGTTTCGGCACGGAATACAACACCACGGTGATGAACATGTACCTAAAGTAAAAATTAGATTTTCAAGATTTTAAATTCAAGCTCGAAATCCCAGTTCTGTAAAACTTTACCCGGAAAAAAAAAATAATTTTCAAATCCAGGTAATAAAGTCTGACAGAATTACTTATTATTAAGCATATGATTGCTGAATGTCATAAATGTATGGAAAATCATTTTACCAGCCATGCTGTGCTTCCATGTTAATCCTGCATCCGTGATTGACCGGCATTCGGTACAGCGCGGCGTCGACAATAATGCCGGGTAGGAGCACAGTGTGAAGATAAATTATCGTACCACTGCCCAGCAATGTGGCGACAGTGAAGGTGTGGCGTTGTTTGTATGTGACTGGCCAGAAGAGCGCCCATCCCCGGCTGACGCTGATGAGCAGATGCATGTGCACTGTAACGGCACTGATAACATAAGTGTTGTACAGGCTCAAAGTGCAGACCGCTTCTCCGGCCCACGAGAAACCATACTGGGCAGTAAGAATTTCTAATGGATGATTGATGGCAGTATACAGGATATTGCTCCCAAATAGCGTCACAATGTATACGTCAAACGGCGTGCGCTGCTTTTTTCCATGGAGTACCATGAGCAAAACTGTCGTGTTCAAGAAGAGAGAAAGGACTGTTGCACTAATCAACCCGATGGACGGGGAATTTACAGTCGTGCTGTTTACGGTCCTCAACGTAGAGTTCCCCGAATACATCGACAAATTCACAAGATCAGCCATTGCTTTCTTGAAATAATAAAATTTCTTATAAAACGGAGTTTTGAAAAGTCAACCGTTGCGTTGCATTGCGTTGCATTGCGTTGCGTTGCGTTGCATCAACTATGAAAACAAACAGCGCCGGTTTATATACGCATCAGAATATGGACGATTCTTCTTCTTAAAATAAGCTTTTAACTGCGCCATTCCCATTCTATGCCTGCGGTTGCATTCCATCAAGTCCGTCGCATTGAGATCACATTTCGGCGATTGAAAGATGTGCATAATATGTAGATCATAGTGCGCTGCTTTGTAATCTACCGCGTATTATGCAACTGAATCTAGTCAAAAGAGAAATTGCAAACCATATTCAGAACGGTTTACAGACATGCACAAAAGCACAAATTTTTGGGATGGGCATATGTTTGCCAGCGGCTATTGTAGACAACTGCAGATGCCGATGTTATTGGCTCATGCTGGCGTATTGTACTCTGTATAATGTATAATGCATTTTGAATGTTCTGAATATTTCTATACGGCCTGTTATGACATTATCCAGCACAGTACTCAAGGGACTTTCTTGGATTTCTTACAGTGAGTACGGTAATGCATGGTTCCCCTGAGTGACCCCTTGTGTACGGTATTGCATTATCAGTTTCCTCGCCAGGCAGTCATTCATATTACTGACATCCAATTCCGCAGATTTTGTATGGTAAAGCCTTTAATTAGAGTATTTTTGTCAAAACCTAGGCGTTCTACGCTAGAAATTCGCGGCAGTGACCCACCCTAGTTTGTATTCAAAAGCACCGGACAATATCGCACAAAGTAGCAAGGAAATGACACGGCGCTACACACCCTGTAATCCCACTCGTTTGGACTAGGGATTGCGCTGCTCCTTCAAGATCTTCTTTCATTTACACAGTACTTCCCTGCCTTTTGTATCCAGGTGCTTTGTGTACACTGTTCGTTTTTTCGCTTTCACCCTTGTTTTCACGAGCACGACGAGAGAAATCTTAACATCCGGAAATTTAGGCCCAGTATGCATACAGTATTGTTATGGTGCGGAAAAGGAATCGTAAGTTTGCTCTCGTCGTGCTCGTGAAAAAAAGGTAGAAAGCGAAAAATTTCTGGATGCTACGTCCATGAACTAATTACGGAAACAAATAACTAACATTTTGTGCGCTACTTACTGGAAACATCAGGAATTGTTTTACGAAATATTTACACAACTTGGATTTGAAGTAGGTTGAAAGCAAACAAATGTGACGGAGATGAAGTTAAGCATACTTCATACTTTAGTACAGAAGTAACAACCAAACCGTTCCGCAAATGCCAGTAAGCATTAAACTGAGTTACAGACTGTGAGTAATTGGTAGTGGCGGTCATAAGGTTCGGTCATAAGGTTTTGCACGGAGCGTAGTGCACGGAAAAGGCAGCGCCAAAGGTTGTGAGCCGAGTGAATGGTTGCGAAAGGTTTGAACGAAGTTAGGCACCAAGTTTTGTGCAGCACACCCGACACGGCTAGAGTTCAGGCTCGAAAAGTTCAGACACAAACCGTTGCTCAACTGACTATGCAATCAGCAATAGTCTCGTTTCCCATCATGCTTTTGCCTCTCGATTCGTAGTGCGTTCGTCTGACCGTTGAATAAATAAATGCATGAACGTTGTAGCAAAGCTCATAAATGTTGTCCTTTTAATATAGCGCACAGTGTTTTGTTGTAACGTATCGCTCCGAGCTTGTTGAGCAATAAAAGTTTCTGACTGCATTCACCATTCTTTCCTATCCACAGTACTACCAAATCTTTTGGGAGCGATTTCATTGATCAAAAGATTTTATTTTGCAGCTTACTAGATCGAAATTTAAAACATGAATTTTACAAACACTTTTTGTAGTATTACTGCATCGCAACAGAGTGTTCTGGCTGCCATAAGCACCATGACCTTTAAACTGCGCACCTCACTCTCTTTATATCTCATTAGTCGGCTTTGCGTGAACATCGCTGTAACCGTTGGCGACGGAAAAGAGTGCACCAAATTTTGTACAGTGCTATAATAAAAACAGCGTTTCGATAATATGTGCCCAGATTCTACTCAGACTGCTGTGAAGACGAACCTACGAAAACCTATCAACGACCTTTAAAATGTTGAACGCAATTTTTATCGGAACATGGTTTTTAGAAAAAGCAGTACCGGTGTTATATAAGAAGCAGCGGTATATAATGAAACTGGTTAAAAGCAGTGCTTGTCGGCGAAGGCTAAAACGGATCATGTTTTGATCTACTCGCCTTTGAGAAGGTCTGAGATTAGGGTCGCTACATTTCGTCGGCGGAAATGCTTCGAGAGAAGCAGTCTTCGAGACGACCAGAAATTCATTATCACGCAACCACATGGTAAGCGATTGGCCGTTTTGGCCTTGATACCGGTTGTTGATAAGGTGGGAAAGGCTGTGACCAGCTAACGCAGCACAATCGACAAGGCGGTACAGCAATGCACCGTAACTTAATTCAGACTACTCTGCCCATAACCAACTACTTTTTTGCTTACTAAAATGAAGCATTACATGCAACTATTTACATTATTATTATTATTATTATTATTATTATCACTCAACAGTAGCCAACTCCTTTCAATGGAGATAGCTTACCAGGCTATTGGAAAATTTTTTTGGATAGCTTAGAAAATTTTATACTTTTTTTGGTTTGATTTTATAAGATAAAAGTACCAAACCCAGGAATCGAACCCAGGACAGGACATACAATCTTAAAGCCAGACGTACTACCACCAGGCTATGGGCAGATTACATATTAATTGCAAAACTAACTTATGATGGACCATTTGCTCAATCCTTTTACCATAAAAATAGCGAATAAGTAACAAAAATAATTATAGAGATCATCTGCTATCCAAGATCGGGCGGTTGCATAAACTAAATCAAAAAAAATTTCTGTAGATTCCTTTTCTTTTTAGCTTACACTTTTTCAGTTCAACAATCATCTAATCAAATCACAAATTCGAAAATAATAAAATCTGACATTTTTTATGTCGCATTAATTAGTCAACCGGTTGATATAATGCTGGGGTGGTGGGCATTGTGAGAGGAATTACGAGTACAACTGCTCTTGCAGAACATTCTCCAAGCTGGGGCTTTTTTTCAAGAACTTTTGAGCGACTCAAAAGACAAAGCTTGTGCGATCCTGACCAAGCGTTTGCGTGATTGATGCTCGAAGTAACCTCGAAACAAACTGCATCTCCAATAGATATGTATGTTAAAAAGTGCTTAATGATGGCTCTATCTGTAATTTTATTTTGATTTTCACTTAGCGTTGACTTTTGCAGCTGTCGACTGTCGAGCATCGATGTTATCGGCGACGTACCGACGTTTGCGTACGGTGGATCGTTCTACAGTAGCCGAAGTGTACCGTTTCTAAAATTAGATGAGAACTACGTAATCCACAGTGTGTTCATCTGACCGTTGAGTACAGCAATGTGTGGACACTGTAGAAAACCTCGAAAACGTCATCCTGTCAATTATAGCGTAAGGCGCTTTGTTGTCACACATCCCAGCAAGCTAACAGCAGTAGTAATAACATAGGAGGAGTGAATTTATCCTGCTTTTCCAGCCGTAAACTGTTTCGTGCCACACCTGTTGGGTACTGTTCCACTACGAACTTCTCCACTTTACAGATTTAGTTTTGCACCGCACCAGATTATCGGCTCTGGAAAATGAATTTTACAGACACCAGTTTTTGTAATACATCGGTATCGCAATGGAGCGCATCTTCGGTCTCCCTTGCCGCAGTAAGTGTGGCGACCTTTCTTGTAAATGGTTATGTCTTAACCCTCTACGTTGCACATCCAAAACTACGTACGTCATTCTCCGTGTATCTCATCAACCTTCTGTGCGTCAATATCTTGGTGACCGTTGGCAATCCTTTGCGTATTGTGGAACGAATACAAACATATCGCTGTTTCAGTTCGGAGTTGTGCATGGCCAAGATCTACCTGGAATGGGTAGGTACGGCACTGGTTCTTTATGCACACGGTTTCATTACTGGCAACCGCTTCTGGGCATTAACGTTCCCGTTTAATTATCGCACGTACCACTCTGTAAAAATGGCCGTTCTCATATGTCTATTGTCAATGGGATATTGTCATTTACTTGGGATGCCATAACTGATTAGAGACTTTTTATACTACCGTCCCCCCTTCGGTACCGATCGAACGTGCGATGTCACCTATGAAGCGCAGCCCATTATGGCGCAGTTCTTGGAGATGTGGGTTTATTTGGCGCCGGTTGTTATTATTCTGGCGTTTTATCCATATTTATTTTGGAAACGAAAAGCAACGGCGAGCTTGACCTCAATGCGGTTAGCCGGAATCCTAAAGCAGCGACGGAAAATAGGCGAGCTTTCTTTGTTATGACCGCTTTAACAGGCTGCCTTGTGGTGTGTTGGACACCGGCAAAATTCATGGCATTCTAACAACATTTTTTGACAGTTACTTGCGCACTCTGGCGACAATTGCCAATTTGATGCTTCTGTTGCAACGAGTTATCGATCCAATCATTTTCGTGTTGACTCTGAATGATCTGCGAGCAACTGTCAAATCCAGTTTGTTGTCTTGGATTTCATGACAGTGGATTTCCTAGTTAGGAGTTTCTTTCTCATCGAAATTACCTTGATGGCTCGAATGGTAGAATCTTATTACTTGCAATAAAACTACAATTTGATACAGTATTCCGCTTCATTCCATTTTAATGCTTAAAGCGTAAATAAGTGGGTTTTTTTATACGTGTCCCTTGTTCAAATACTTACGCATGTAAGCGTCAGTGTAATACCGGCACCTGAGGCGTAAAATCTGGTCGTCTTTGTGATGACTCACAAGGACCGTTATAATGCTTAGCCATGGGAATTCTGGTTCGATGCTTTCGCCATTACGCCCTTTGCGCAACCAAAGGATAGAAAATAAACATGCTGGTTGTGATATGTTATGGTCGTTTTTAAATTGTGTGCGTAATATAAATCTTAGGTCCCGATTTGAATGGCGCAGTACTTATATCCACAACTTAACCGGCTTCCATTTCGTGTCTATCCAAAGGCCCCTTTAGTATTCATAAAAAAACCTGGCTAGAGTTGCAAACGACCAATGTATACAAATCATTTGGCTGTAGATGGTATAAAGCAATACAAAAACGTTTTGGGAGTCATAGAAGGGAGAGTTTTCACAAGAATTTGGTACCATGCAGTGCGTCATTCTCCCTTAATCCGCGATTGCGTCTCACACAGTTACATAAATCAGCACAACGATTTTAAAAGCAGTACACCATGTATTTTAACCAAGAAACCAGTTGCCGTCCGCATTCGGCATACCAGCTTGCGGTGACGGAGTAACATCCAACGTTCTCAGATGCCGCATACTGGCGATGGGTCCAAATGGGGTGTGGTACAAGCGTGGGATGGCTGGTGGATGCGGTGGCGCTGTTGAACGGGGATTTTCGTTGAGACCAGTCACATGGACGGATTTTTGGATCCTAGGTCGTTCTCTCCATCCGCCAAATAACGGACCGGCTTCTTCAAGCGGAGGATACTCAGCCAGTTTGATATACAAGGGAAAAATACCTTTATAGATATATCGCGGAATCGGTAACGGAACGCCGTCCACCACAGTTCCGGCAATAAAGATCAATACAAGCAGAGTCAACATACTGTAACGATTCTCTAGCAGTTCCATGCTTAGACAAGTCTACCTGGGTAAGATAATGTGCCGCGTGCCGAGGTTTTATACCGCATTTGCCTGTGATACTGTATCTGTACAACATATACACCCAGCCGCTTCCTTATAATTTCCATAATGATCGATTTCCATAATGATCGATGATCGATACTTTTGTTTCACCATTTGAGACCGTAAAAGCTGGTATAATACTAATACAGCGTTTGGAGAACCGAGCGTAAATTGGGCGATAAGGTCAGCTCGTGGGGAATCAAACTGGATTCTCCTGTGGGTGGAATAATGTAGCGCACTCGCAAGTGTCGGAACAGTTTATCCGGTGAACAATGAGTGATGGTTCCATAAGTTATATACCATTATCAGTTATTATAAGTTATACACCATTATCAGTTAAGTTATATACCGTGCCTAAATTTGGCGCTCTACATCGGCTTAAAGCGGTTTAAAATAGTAGTTCAAACGTCAGAACGTGCTATAAAGGTTTCCTTTTTAAGCCGATTATCAGCCAAATGCCATGGCATATCCATAAATATATTTCTAAAATTCACTGGCGCGTCACACGCTAGATGCTTTATCATTTACAAACGGCGCTTTACTTTTGGAAAAATATAAAGAGATACCTTAAATTACTGCCAGGTCATACGCAGTAAAAAAAGGTGACTGCTATGCGCCCCGACAAACCAGGCCCACAGAATTTGGCTTCGCGTCCCGAGTTTCCGGGCGCAAAGCTGTTTATTGATTTGATGATGCAATATACCAGAATACATCCAGACTTTAGGTAACCAGAATATATACCAGAATGCATCCAGACTTTAGGCTGGCTGGCTGGCGGATTAATTTAGATCCGACCAGCCAGTGCTTATAATCTTACTTTAAGCTTTCACTTTTCATATTTCTTGCTCCATTTTGGCACTAGAATACGTAAAATTTTTTGCTTGTTCTTCTGATATATGACAAAAAAACTCTCCTATGGAGTTTCACCATCTCAACATCCAGGGGTTGCCCTATGATAATTATCATAAGCTTGATTTACCGTCAAACTATCTTTGCATTGACGACAATGTTTCGAAGTTTTTCACTGTCATTGAAACTCACTGTCACTGTCACTGAATCCGTCCTTCGGATTCTGGTCAGTTATTTTCCATTCCCGGATACTGTTTATTTCGTAGCGATCGACCTGATATTCATAGTAGAACACGCGGTGGTGGGATTCTATGCTACGTACCTCAACATGTAACGGCTGAGCGTGTCAAGCTGAAGTTTCGTTCTAAGGAATTTGAATGTCTGTGGTTACAACTCACTGTTTCTCATCGCAAAATTATTATTGGGACCGTTTATCGTCAGCTTGATTCGAATTCTGTCGAAACCAAAGCGTTGTTCAATCATTTGCGGGAAGTACTGTTAAAATATCCGGACAGCGATCATATGATCATGGGGGATCTGAACATCGATTCCTCCCCTGGTTCCTCAAGCCCCTATGTCAAATTGTACAGTGATTTTGTAGATGAATTTTCTTTCGGAAGATAAGGTACTCGGACACACTCGGGTAGCACATCGCCTGAGACAATCTGATAATACCTTAATCACTACATCCACTAAAATTGACGTAATTTTGTGCAGTTTTAAGAATTCGTACGTGTCGTGCCAACCGTCAGATGTAAGTTGTTCAGATCATATGCTGTGCAAAACGGTCTCTGCTTTTCAGTGCGCACAAAAGGAGCACAGAGTGATTTATTTTCGTGATTGGAAAGCGTAAAATTTTTAGTCTTTCAAAAGTCAAGTTTTTGATTTTACAAAGAATTACGTTAATTACGTTGATTATCCGGACGTTGATGATGAAGTTTCAAAATTTGTTGGTGGTTTAGCTGAAATAATTAACAGGTGCTATCCGTTACGATCGAAAAGAGCCTCGAATAGCAGTGCGCCTTGGATTAATGGTCGCATTAAACGTCTGATAAAAAATAAAAATCTCGCATTCAAGCGGAAGAAGTTATCGAAAAGTGCCTCTGAGTATCAAGGCAACTGTCAACAATTTAAGAACTTGAAGCGAGAATTATTTACGGAGATTAAGAACGCTAAGCGAATCTATTTCGAACAAAATGTAAAAAATTCAAAAATAATGTGGCGCGAAATTAACCGTTTGCGAGGAAAGAACAACGAAAAAGGCAATCTGGACTTCGATTTAAATAGTTTAAACAAACATTTCGCAACAATGGGGGAGCACGGTGAACGGCACCCCGTGGCTGTCATCCCAAAGGAGGCTGATACGGCGACATTTGAATTTGATCAGCTTACTCCAGACGTGGTTGCTGAAATGTTTGGGAAAATCTTAAGTAAGAGAAAATGTGCGGGAAAGAATGGTATACCACATAAACTCTTGCTGGAAGTAACCCCCATACTGGTGGAGCCCATAACCCATCTGATAAACCAGTGTTTAAAAGAAATGTCTTCCCGTCAATTTTCAAAATGGCGGATGTAATTGCTTTACGAAAAACTATTCATCCAACAACACCGGATGAATTTCGTCCTGTTTCACTTTTGTGTAATTTGTCAAAATTGTTTGAGAAATGCGCCCAACTGCAACTGAACAAATTTTTGAAAAAAGAAGGCATTCTTGCGCTTAAACAATCCGGTTTCCGTAACGGCCATTCATGTGAAACGTTACTGTTAAAAGTGACGGAGACATGGAAAAAGGCTGTCGATAGCAAAAAGTGTGTTGCAGTTGTTTTTTCTTGATTTGAAATAAGCTTTTCCGTAAGCGTGCCATTTGACTCTGTTGGAGACACTCCGTGATAAAGGAGTAAAGTCTTCAGCGTTAAAATGGTTTTATTCGTATCTGACCGGCCGCTCCCAACGTGTACGTCATGGCATGAAGTTCTCTTCGTGAAACATGTTTGGGCAGGCGTTCCGCAAGGTCTATACTTGGTCCCATTTTATTTACAATTTACATTAATGCCCTACTGACACTGCGGCTACCAAACGTGCACTTAGAAAGCTTTGCTGACGACACCATCTGCTATGCTGTTGCTAACACGAAAGCGGACGCAGCAAATGATCTAACGGAAGCACTACCGGCAGTCTGTGAGTGGCTTAATTCCAGCCGGTTGTTCGTCAACGAGAAAAAATCGAATTTGTTACTAATAAGCTCAGCGCATAACCGCGAAACCAACGTAAGCGTATCGCTGAACGGTCATAAATTACTTCCAGAAAAGTCAGTGAAACATCTTGGAGTGATACTGGATGAACATCTCAGTTGGGCTGACCATGTTAAAAAGGTCTAAAAGAATGTTCGGTACGGTATATCACTGTTAAATCGTGTTAAAGTCGGCCTGCCAACATTCCAACGCATTGCGCTTTTCTATGCCTTTGTTCAGTCTCATCTGGACTATTGCTCTACAGTGTGGAGCGGGGCATCTGTGAGCTTGCGGGAAAAATTGGCCGCAATGCATCGTAACGGTGTCCGAGCTATATATGGAACGTTTCGTACCAAAGAAAAAAACTTGAACGTTTTTTTCTTTCCTGTAGTCACTGTAGTCATCTGTAGACAACGTGTAGACATCCGTAGACAACCTGTAGACACCGTTGTAGACACGCCGTATACATCCTAAAAAACCAGGTGACTACCGATAGGTCTACAGGGTGTCTACAGCCTGTATACAGATGTCTACTGTGACTACAAGGAGAGAAAAAACGTTTCACTTTTTTTCTTTGGTACGAAGCGTGCCGCAGGTGATCTCTGAGATGGTGGAATTTGATGACCGTATCAAGCCGAACAACCTTCGGAATAGAAACCGCATCCTGATCAAGGCGGAAGCGAAGAAAAAAGTTGCCGAGACGACCTTTGCTTGGAAACTTAATAAATTGTGGACATTTTTTGTTGATTCTAATTTTTCTGATCTGTTCGATATTGGTAGTATTGGTGCCTTTAAGCAAGCTTTGAACCGTGTCAGTTTTGTTTAAGAAGTCTTTTCTGTCTATCTGCGCTCGGTTTTGCTATTTGGCCAGGTTTAAAATCCCTGCTAGAATTTTACCCTAGCCGGAAATGGGCTACCTGCTCCACGATGAATAAGAATAATAATAATAATAACAGGCGCTTTCCAAAAAATCTGGGGAAAAGTGGGAAAGCTGCTAAGTTTATTGTGCGCATGGGTGGCATAAGCTGCTCAGCTTATGCCTCAATCTGTGAATGTATTTGCGATTACTAAGGTTTTGTGCATAGTAATGGAGTAGACTTCCGTGTCGTCCTAGATGGCCTTTAACCGTTGTTACGCACATAACTGGTAAACCAGTGTTGCTTATTCGTTTACTGTAAAGATGCTGAAAATCAAGATCTGTCAGACTGATTGTGTGATGTTTTGGTAATATTTTCAATAAACCAGCCGATGAAAAGGGATTAACCAAACGAAAACGTGTCTATTAAGTGTCCTCAATTTCTGCCGTCCTCTCCTATCTTCTTCTCTTATGCAACTTTAGTGGTTAATCGAACAAAAAGAAATTAAGGAAAAACAATCAACTGCCGGGAAAACATGAAAGTTCTGATATTTTCTGTGCCCGGGCATTCGGAGCGCAAAGCCAAAGTCTGTGCGCCAGGACATTCGGGGCGCATAGCTAAATTCTATGCGCCCGGTTTGTCGGGGCGCAAAGCCATTTCAATAAGAAAAATGGCGCGGTTTGCATAGCCTTAGTTAGGAGCAACAAAAGTAGTCGCTGCGGTGTGGCACTGTGTTCCCCGCTTTCTTATTATATTCTGAATAGCGAAATTTTTCCTTGCATGTACAGTAATTATTGCTGCTGCAGTTTCCGCAGTGCACCATCGCAAAACAATTGCCCTTGCGACTTTTGCGACAGATTAATACAAATAAAAACTCCCTTGAAATACCATTTATCTCACAAGCTGATGCCGCGGGCGGTATGAAAATGCAACAGTTACAGGGAATATATCTGTGACGTGAGCACCCACTCGAACTCCAGGCCTATCTCTGTCTTTCAACCACTTACCCGCCTCCTTCGAAGCCGGACTGGATCACTAGCGTAACCACTATCCAGTCATATAAAAGTCCCCATATTATAGCACCGAATTACGTGCAAAATTGTTTCTTGCTTTCGGGCGTCCTTGGGGCATTCGCGTTGTGTTGTACGTGTTAGCAGTGAGACTCTTTTATCCCCTCATATGTTTAACAGTTATTTGGTTTGATTTGATTATTTTCGAGTAGCCAAACCCGGGCAGTCTCACATATCTTTATCTGTTGATGAACATCAAAATATTATTACGCGATGCGATGTAGGGCTTTAATAACTCCAATAAAAATAGGCCAATAAGGTATGGACCAATAAGCCAATAAGCTTTTATTTAACCATTCGTTTACATGATAGTTCATAGAAAGTTGTACGCTATACAACGAGGCGAAAATGCTACGCCGATTCCGGCACCCACCGGCACCGATTATTCTATAGAACAATAAAGCCTTGTGAAAGCAGCGGTGGAAGTGCTTAAAAACCAATCATTTTTGAGTGGCATGACGTTACGGAAACCATCAGTGTAACGAAACTATTACACAGAAAACAAATGTAACTACTGTACACAAAAACTGAAAGAAGCCAGTACTTATAATCAAACAGGGTAATCAGAAAAGGAAAAAGCAGCCTCCGATAACGCTGTGTTGACGATCCTGCCTTGTGGTACTGAATATGTATTTCGCCTTGCTTTTTGTATTCTGATCTGTCGCGCGGTAATAACGGTATCGTTAGTAATACCTAGTATCGTTATGATAATTGCCATAAGCGAGATCGGCGTTCGCAAAACGTCTCAGACATGAAATAGTTCGTTAATGCCGTAAATCGCCAGTCGGCTCAGTGCGGATACATCCAGCAGCCGCAAGTCCACCTGGTCCCACAAACACAGTGTCCCGCTCTCGTCGAAGCCGCTAAACCTACGGTACAACGCATAACAGATTTAAGCCTGATTTTAGTCGTATTACGCTACTACAACGCTCCTGTACGGTCGTTCCTGAGCACCATTGCGGATTGCAACTGTAGAGCTGTAACGTCAATATCGGCTGAATCTGAGCCTCATCTGTCACCAAGCCGAACAAAATTCCCAAGAGTAAGTACGTCTGTACGTAAATGATTTAACTCAGACAGTTCCTACTTCCAGCATTGGCTGGTTTATTAAGTAAATTTGCGTTGAAATAGCAATTACCGCAAGCGGCTGCGAATGCCCGTTTACTTACACACAGATGTAATTGAAGATAGACTTCCATTCCTCCGGATAGGCCAGCGTGCGTACCCAACGAGCGTGGACTGCCGAGACCTTTGCCAGCATGCCCTCCGTAACCGGCGGGAAGTTGTCGTTCAGAGCGTGCATAAAACGCGCGGACATGCGTGTCCGGCGTTCACTGCAACGCATAAGCAACCGCGGAATGGTGATCTGTAGCTTGTCAATGCCCAGAGCGCGCGAGTCCACCGTCAAGTGCTGCATCATTTCTTCCTCCTGTGCACGCAAAAGAGGCTCGGCCGGGTGAGGCGGGTTATACAGATCGCACTCGAACACGTAATGCATCATGGGGCCAAACAAGTCGCCGACGGTCCACTTGTATAGCACAATGGCGTCCACTATGTCTTTGTACATCAAGGCATCGAGCGCGGCCCGGTGTTTTAAAGATGCGCCGACGTATAGTCGAATGGGTTGCGGTTTCATGCTGGTGTGGTCTTTGAAGACCAGATAAGGCAGCTGGAATTTGGTTCGCAGTCGGATGTCGTCCAGCATGCTGAACAAGAAACTGATGTCGTCGGGCGGGAGGAATTTCAGCACGCTCAAACTGATGGTGTGTGGGGTGATGGAACGGCTGAGAAGAGTGGCGGCTTTGCAGCAGTTATTGCTGTCTGATTTGAGCTGCCAAACAGCTTTCAAAGCTGATACTGACGTGTTGCTCCATGCGGACGTCGCTCAGCAGCAGATCCCACAAAGCACAGGCCCTGTCGCACGGTGTATAACGCTAAATTAAAGGTCCTAAACCAGCTTAAACAGGCTTAGAATAGTTACTGTAGAAGTCAGGGCATGCTATAACGGTTTCCTATTGTTAGCCGATTATCGGTTAAATCACTTAAATGCCTTGGCTTATGTACAAGCATATTTCTAAAAATTACTGACACGTCATACGCAAGATAAAACGAAGCTTTATCATTTACAAACGGCGCTTTACTTTCTGATATATACAAAACAATCCTAAAATTACTGCCAGGGTATACGCAATAAAAAGTTGCACAGTTTGTACAGCCTTACGTAGGAGTAACAAGAAGTAGCCGCTGCGGTGGGGCACTGCCTAAGCGTAAAATGACAAAACGGAGAACAACATCGCGGTGCCTATATTTGTACGCAGTCGGTATAAAGTGTGCAGTACGCGAATTCTGTATGCAATTATTACTGCTGCATTTCCCGCAGTGCACCATCGCAAAAAAATTGCCGCAGTAATTGAATTTGTCACTTCTGCGAGAGATTAATACAAATGAAATGATTAATACAAATGAAAATTTCCCTAAAATGCCATCTGTTTTACAATCCGATACCGGGGGGACAGGTACTCGAAAACAGACTTGCGAAGCGTCCACAGTTGCAGAATCTTCTCGGCCATGTTTGTCCAGTTTTATTTTCTTTTTCAAGCACCAAATTTTGGTGAGAAATGTGCAAACAGCAAGTACGGCGAAGGAAAAATCTGTTATGGAACGCAAAGTTCCATCCAGCTGTAACGAAACTGTCAAAAACACGTGTTGGCTGTTGAGACAGTGATGGGGTGGTCGGTTTAGCATTAGAGGGTCCTTAGCATTTTCCATAGACTTTGTGTGTTGAAGTTTGTGAAAGTTTTCTTTCAAACTTGCTGTTTTTTTCAGAAACTGGTTGGTGATGGCAAATCTAAACTTTAAGGGCTCTAGAATGATACATAGTGACGGCAGTTTAGATCAGTGCGTTGAGCTGACGGACTCAACAAGCACTAAGGTTTACGCGATTTTTATACAGACATAATTATAGCATACATATAAAAATATGATTATAATTATACATAGGCATTGAGCAATGTTTTGGCAGACATCAGATTTTACGTGAATCGGGCTTTATTTTAAAAATTGTCAAATTTTATTCTGTAACGCAGTGTATTGTAACCTGTATGGTTTTTACGTTGATCTAGAATGGAATAGAGCCGGAAATGACGAGAAGCCGGCTTCGATCTGCTTGACATATGTATCCACGTCTGCTACCGGCGCTGCACCACGCACTGTTCCAGTAACCGTCCGGATATATTTCAGCGCAGTTCTCGGAAGAAGCATAATTCGGCTCTCCTGAACCAAACAAATACAGAATATTTGATATTGACCATATGTGGCCGTGTATGATAAGCATTAATAACATCTTGACAAACAAACCAGAATGCAGTTACTGCTGTTTTACTTTAGTACTGTACATACGAGCCGATTACTGTACTGTACCTGCATTACACGCCAATGACAAAAATTGCATGTACTTACCGAAAGCCCAGTGGGCATATATGAGATGCGTCAGGTTGTAGTCGCTGTCAACCCATCTCCATGTGTACTCCGAAGCTTGAGGACCTGCGTAATCATTGCGCAGACCCAGCCACAAACCCGCAAATCCGGAATACTGCGCATACGACTGTACACACTGTTGTTCTACGTCAGAGTTAATTGATGCTAAATCCCCGCCCAGTGCAGCACAAGTGGCGTGAGCACCGTCAAATGTCAACTTTTGACTTTCATCTGTCTGGTCGTTGTGCAAATTTATGGTGCTGATAAGGTAGCATCGATCGGCGCACTCGTGTGGAAACCCATGCGGGCAAACAACATTTAGCGGTTTTGTAGGGGGCACCCGTTGGCACGGCACTAAAGGTAAAGGAAAAAAAATTTGTGGAAGGCAGAATGGTCCACACCATAATAATTGTGGCTGTGAAAATGCAGCCTTATACGCATAATTTAATCTACCAGCAACGAGATAGCTTGTACAGCTGCATAGCTAATATGCGAGCATTTTCAGTAAAACACTACTACTGTATTAATCCATAATTTTGTATACCTGTTCTGCAATCTGCACGCACATTTATGTATCACTCAAAATGAGCGCTATTACATCAGCGACTCTCTTTGCCTTTTGTTTCCGTCTATCCTAATGTTAACTGTTGAGCTGATGAGAATCGCTGCGGCTCTGTCAGTCAGAACTTCGAAAGAAGACAGTTTTCTGCTTAATGTTTATACTGTGGTTCCGGTTTTGTATAATCAAACAGTAAACCTCTGGAAATTTCCAAAGCATTTAGGTTTGGGTTATTTCTGTTAGACTGTGTAATGTGGTTGTACCTATCGGAAGTCGGAAGATGTAACACGTCACAGGTGCAACACTTACTGAGTCTAGTACGTAGTCTCAATCTACTGGCTGCGTATAGCTGGTAATCGAGTGCGACTTCCGCATAGCAGTCAACACTCACCAAAACGGCGCTCGCACACTGCGAATCGAGTGTCTTTGCTAATACATGAGCGGGCCTGCCAGCGTCCGTCAACGTTGATCCTCACACACTGATTCGAATTTTCGTATCCTACCAGACTGTCGAGGTTAGCGAAGTAGGTGGGGCATCGGTAGTGCCATGAGTAATGTCCGTGCTCTTCCCGCATACCCATCCACGCTTGTGCATTGAATCCTGGGCGGTGTAGTCGGCCAGCGACATTTAGTAGCGTAGCGACAAACGCGTTTTCATATACATCCATGATGGTGGCCAGACCGCCACCACCGTGCCAATAATTTTCTGTCGGAGACAGCCGACACTGCTGTTCGGCATCATTCCATGTGCGTGCATCTTTGTTCGCAAGATGGATAACCTGAAAGCAGGCATCGCCGTACCGGTGGTAACCAGCAGGACACTTCGTAATTGATGGTGGATTGGCTACCATAGTTGCATCTGCAACACAGATTTCCGTTATGCCGGCAAATTAGAATACAGCTGGCGTGCGTGTTCGCTCAGGGACCTTTTGGGGCTTTGCAGATATATGCACCCAACGCACCGCAATCAACGTCTGTCCAAAAACCCACTTGGCTTCTTTGAACCAGCATGTAAGTACATTTAGAGGCGGCCTGTGAATGGAATGCAGTCAGTGATATACAGTACCGCAAGTTTACCCAACCTATTTTACTCCTGTGAAAGCTGGAGGACGAGGATACTGATAATGCCAGTTACGGTATTATAACAACTGTTGATAATTCAAATAATTGAAACTTTATTTGATTGGTCAGTCTGTGCGGAATGATGAGTCACAGCTGGCTAGTGGGTTTACGGTGTTTAACGGTGTGATGTGAAATGGGAAATTGGACGCTGATCAGTCGGTGATTGAGTAACCTCCTAAATTTGAATAAATTTGTCCATGGACATTCTGTAGTTCGTTCGGTCGAAATAACCTCTCGTTCTTCCTTCTAATCTCGCAGCATTCTTCCAGGAAAACAGTAAGACCATTTCCTGTTCACGAGCTCCCTAATTGCAAACAATTAGACCACCAACATCGGTTTGTTTAGCGGCGTGGCGCGGCGTGTAGCCAACCCACAGTAAACGGGAGCACACCGTCAGCCTTCCGTTGTATGGCGCTTCCTGATTCAAGGGATCGCAAAGAGCCCCCATCAGCTAAGAACATAGAAGAACAGTGGAAAGTAGTGCAGAATCGTGGTGCGAAGCGTATGCGAGCTGGAATAGCGGACGTAGAGCGAAGTGCATCAGAGCATCAAGAGTACCTCGGATCCGAAGCCATAGCGTACAGAATCTCGTGGTCGGATTACAAGTGGTGGAGACAGCAGGAGCAGACACGTAAGGGTAAGCACCATCATCCCTAAGTTATAATCGTAGAGATTGTGAGGTTTTTGAGGCAGATTTTATGTGTGAAAACCTACGCATTGGAGAGATATTTTACTCGTATTGAGGACTGACGTTTTAACGTAGTGCAGTATCCTGTGTGTGTCCATACTCGTATGGTTTACTTCTGATGCAGTCGTATGAAGTTTTATGAAAATTTCCGGTTTGAATTCGTATCAAATCCATCTGAAAATTTTGAGAACTGCTGTATTTTAGGAAAGTTTTGTAGAAGGGCAGAATTTTCGTTTCTCGTGAGGATTTTCCGAAACGTGCCTAGACGTGCAAGATTTGCATGTAAGCTTGAGATTGTAAATCGTGATAAGCGAGCGTCGGCATGTCGACCACTGAACCGACAGCGCGAGGCAGCGCCGATAGAACAAAAGACGAGGAACTGGAAGCAGAGCGCAGACAGATCGTAGAGTTGTTGACTCAAGTGAAACGGGCGAAAGTTAACGAAATTGCCAGTAAAATTAATGCAGTATTAAAAGTAACGATGAATAATAATGAAGCTGTGGAGCATATTGCCAATTACTGTATTCAGACTGGAATTTCGTATGAAGATCTAAAGACAACTGCAGACATTAAGGAATCGGATTATTGGCGTAGAAGTAAAAAAGCCTGAGGAAGCAGGAAACACATTGGGCACTGAACGTGCAGGTGATAATGTGCAGTCAGAGTGTGATCGTATTGCGAATCAACTTAGAAGTAATTTAGCGGACGCAGATCTGGCAGCAGTTTCGAAACTACTTAAAATAAAAGATGCAGAGATAGCAGAAAATTTTAGTGATTTGCAAAATCGTTTAATACGATTGGAAAGAGAAAATCTGCACTTGAGAAATCGGACTATCAACGTAGAAGATGAAGAAACTGAAGTACGTAGTAATTCAGCCGATAATGTAGATAATTATGAACCAGTTAAAAATGAACGTACTCAGACTGAAGAAAATATCGCCAGTTCGCAGACCGTAACGAATACAGATATTAACTCATTAATTTCGGCATTAAATTCGTATGTTATTAATAACAACAGCGGAAACGAAACAAAAGACCATACAATTGAGAAATTTAAAAATAAGTCGAATTACAGCATAAAGGCATTTTTTCAGCAGTTTGACCGGGTAGCGGATAATTTAAGCTGGTCATCAGCAAAGCGTATCAGTATGTTACCAACGTATTTGGAAGAAGGTCCGCGTAAATTTTTCGAAAGTATGTGGTCAACGAATAGCAGAAAATCATATGCGGAATGGAAGCATATCATGTGTTTACGTTATCTGCCTGAAGATTATAAGCAAGTAAAACGTATGGAACTGGCACAGAAAACCTTAAAGCCTGGTGAAAATGTAGAGGAATTTTTCGATGACATGTAGATCTTATGCAGGAAATCAATCCTAATATGGCCGAGGAAGATAAGATTGCTGAAATACGTAGAGCTATTGACAGTAATGTCGAGTATCGTAAGCTCCTAGCAGTAGCTAAAGTGAATACAATTCCGGAAATGCGTAGAGTCTGAAGTAACTTGGCACGTATTGACCAGTCGGAAACGAAAGAAACTATGCAAACGAGTACGGCACAGGCAGTTAATGCGTATGAATACAGGCGAGACCGAAGTAGATCTTTTGACAAATTTAAGATCTTTTCGGGAACGTAGTGGATCTCGCGATCGTAATGATTTTCGTAACAATCAGTACAGTAATAACCGATATAGTAATAATAGCAGGAATACGTATGCAAATCGGGATACCCGTACTGATAATCGTTATAATAATAACCGTGACACTCGTAATGATTTTCGTTATGGCAATCGTGATTCACGTACGTATGAGAATCGTGGCAGAAATGAAAGATGGAACCGGGATGAGCGAGGACGTAGTGGTAGTCGCGATCGCGGTGACCGATTTCGTAGAAATTTCTCCCGTGATTGTAGTGGAAGTCCGGACCGTGATGTCAATCGTAACAGAGAACGTAATGATAATCGTAGATTTTCTCGTTCTCGCAGCCCTGGACAACGTGATTTACCTATTACGCAGTGGAAATTTAGTCGTAATGAAATCGATTTCTCATCGTACAGATTAAATAATGGATTGTACTTCTGTCCTAAGTGCTTTGATTATCGGCATGGTTTCCGTATGTGTCCCTTCATCAAGAGTCGCAGAGATCTAGAGTCAATTTTACCAAAGTGTCCAGAAGATAAGAAGCGTGAGTTGCAGCGAGCATATGAGGATGAAGTAGAAAAAGGAAATCAGAATGATAATTTCTGGGCGTCAGAAGAGGGAAAAGATTGTCGCCATACGTAAATGGGGGTCCGTATGGCCGCATGAAGAGAAAGCCTCCTGTAGACCGTATTGTGTCGATGAGTGGCACAGTTCCTTTGAAACGTAGTGAACTGAGTACCAGCGTACACGGTGGACCGGCATCATGCAAACCAGCGAAGGTAAGCGTGATAATTAACGGACAGGAAATAGAAGCACTTATAGATACTGGTGCAAGTACTAGCATAATGAGTTATCCCATGATGCTAGATCTTAAGCTGCAACGCATTGAAGCACCGGAAGGGCAGCAGCTGAGATTTACTACTATTAGCAGTGACGTAAAAGAAAGTAAGCCATGCTATACTGAATGCGAAATACGTATGGGTCAGCATAAGTTTAAGCAAGAATTCTGGTTGTTGAGTACAGCACCTCAAGAATTCTGCATACTCGGGAATGATTTTATAAAACGTGAAGGCGTAATAATTAATACGCAGAAAGGATACGTATCGTTTGAGGCATATGAATCGGTACGTGAAATTTCGAAGCTAATTGCCAGTATCGATACAGATACTAGGTCGAAAGCAGAGAATGTAGAGTGCATAATAGAGCAGTATCATAGCAGCAATCGTATTAAGTATGTAACTGCGGAGAATTATGCATTCAAATTTGAAATTGCGAATAAACGTACAGAATTTCTGCATAAGAAATACGAAGATCGTTACTTACAGAATCAGTGCGCATCAGATGTACAGGATATAAAAAGTAATTTTAATTACGTAACGAAAACGCAAGCAAGAGTGCAACGTATGCAGAATAAAACTGAAGAAGAATTACAGAATACTAGTACAGTAGTACTAGATAATCCCATCGTCGTGCAGACAGTAGCTAGTACAGATAAATCAGTACAGTGTGAAGTACACAGTACCAATGAAGTACGTAGTGAGAATGACGTAATCGATGGAGCAGTTAATATTGCAACCGATGCGAGCGGAGAATATGGATGGAATCGTACGCGAATTAAATTAAGTAATAATACTCGTATTAAACCAAAAACTGGATTATTACTGGAGGTCGGCGTACCAGATCAGTATACAGGAAATATGAGAATATTTCCGGAAAGTACTTTACTTTTTAACCATCACGTATCGGTTGGTAATAGTATAGTACAGGTGGAAAATGGGAAAACTGCAGTATTAATCACCAATTTCTCTGATCGTGCAGTACGTTTGCGTAAAGGTCTAATGATTGGCGTGGCAGAAATTATGGAAGAAAACGCCGTGGTAGTACAAGATGTATTTAGTACTACTACAGCAATCGTACAAGAGACTGAGCAAGGAGTCAACATTAATGTACTAGATCAAATAAGCGAGATGAAATTCAATCCTAAATTAACGAATGAGCAGCGCAGACGCTTAGTCAATTTATTCGTAAAGCATTATGCGGTATTCCCCTGTGAGAATCGTAAATTAGGCGAATGTTCAGAAGTAACACACGAGATCGAAACGGGCGATCACCCGCCAATTAAGAAACTACCGTATCGTACTTCGTATGCGCAACGTATGATCATTAAGCAACAAGTAGATGAAATGGAAAATAATGGTGTGGTTCGCAAGTCAACTTCACCATGGAGTTTTCCTGTTGTGTTAGTCAAGAAGGCAGATCCGAATGCAGTGCCGAGATTATGCATTGATTTTAGAGAGTTAAATAAGATATATCATAAATCGGAGTGGCCGTTACCAAACGTAGAGGATGCCGTGAATAGCTTTGGAAACTCAAAGTACTTTACTAGCCTGGACTTCAATAGCGGATTTTGTCAAATTCGTATGGCAGAGCGTGATGTTAAAAAGTGCTCATTCGTGACCCAAGACGGTCAATATGAATTCCTACGTATGCCTTTTGGTTTAGCGGGAGCAACCGCTACTTTCCAAAAAGCAATCGACAGCATACTTTCACATTTAAAGTGGAAGGGTGTCGTATGTTACGTAGATGATATCCTAATAGGCGGAGCAACATTTGATGAACATATGGAATTGCTAGACAGCGTATTAGCAGCAGTAGCAAAGGCAGGATTTACTGTATCACCTAAGAAATGTGAGATTGCGTATGACGAAATTAAATTTCTAGGATACTTAATCAGTAGAGACGGACTAAAGCCAGATAAAAGTAAAGTTGATGCAATCGCAAAATTACCGGTACCTGATAGTGTTAAAGCCGTCAGATCGTTTATCGGTGCATTAACGTATTATCGTGGTTTCATAGAGAATTTCTCTACGTATGCGCAACCATTACTAAAACTAACTCGTAAAGACGAACCATTTATATGGGGAACAGAGCAGCAACAAGCGTATGACTATTTGAAAACAGTCCTTATGAGCGTACCAGTATTAAAACCTTTTGACTATAAACTGGAGACGCAGCTGAAGACAGATGCTTCTGACATAGGAGTAGGTGCAATACTAGAGCAAAAACACAGCGACGGATGGCACGTCGTATGCTTTGCATCGCGTATGTTAGACCAACACCAAGTAAATTACTCGGTGTCAGAAAAAGAACTATTTGCGATTGTGTTCGCGTGCAAAAAGTTCAGGCATTACTTAATGGGTCTTAAATTCGTCATAATAACAGATCATAGTGCACTACTACCTATTGAACTTAAAAGAGCCGCACGGACGTTTGGCTAGATGGGCGTTGATGTTGCAGGAGTAGGATTACGTCATTACGTATCGTAGAGGTAAAGCACATCAAGATGCCGATCATCTCAGCAGATATAGCGTAGAAAAGCCTTGTGGAGAAGAGGAATATCAGATTCCTATGTATCATTCGATTATGGATAATAAGGCAGACGAATTATTAATTAAAGAACAACGTACAGATATTTACTGTAGTAACATAATTATGTTAGTTACAGATAAAGAGGCTTATGAGAGAGCGACGAAGCGTAAACAGAAGCGATTAGAAATGTTCAGAATAGTAGATGAAATTCTGATGAAAAAGGCGTGCAGAAAAGGCAAGAACTTATTGTTGTACTGTATTCCCAGTACTATGCGTGCTGACATACTATACGTAATGCACGACAGTCCGAGTGGTGGACATGTTGGTTTACAACGTACATTAGAGCGTGTACTTGAACGGTATTATTGGCCAAGAATGTTGCATTATGTGCGTAATTATGTAGAAGCGTGTGAACATTGTCAGAAGCGCAATCCGATTAATATACCTCCGACGGCGTATTTACAACAGTTAAAATCGTATGATAAGTTGGAATGTTGGTCAATAGACATATTGGGACCATTCCATGAAACTGCAGAAGGTTTTAAACATATTATTGTTGCTGTGGAAAACACGAGTAGGTTTGTCGTATGTACAGCAGTGAAAACTACGAATGCGAAGGAGACTGCAGAATTTATTCTGAATGAGATTATCTTAAAGTTTGGTCCTCCTAAACATTTAACGACAGATCGTGGTTCGAATTTTATAAGTAAAATCGTACGAGAATTGAATCGTATTATGCAGGTTCAGCATAGATTTACGACGTTTTATCATCCGCAGTCAAATGTCAAAGTAGAGCGAATGAATCGTTTTATTGCTGAGAAATTAACTGCAAACGTAAACAAGATGCAAAATGACTGGACAAATTACATAGATTTTATTACGTATGCGTATAACAGTACAGTACATAGCGTTACTGGATGTGCACCATCGTACTCAATGTTTGGTGTGCAGCCGCTAAGTACAGTAGACACGTTATTCAAGGAAATTATTTCGGAAAATACTGATAACGTAACAGTAAAGCATTATTTTGAAAAAATGTTCAGAGCGTTACAAATTGCGACGGAATTTTCAAAAATATTGACTGACCGTTTGCATGAAAAGAATGCGGAGAATTATGATAGAAATCGTGAAGATAGTACGTACAAAGTAGGTGATTACGTATGGGTGAAAGATGAGCAGCGTACAACTGGCAGCACTGAAAAGTTACAGTACTTGTATAAAGGACCATACAAAATCTTAGAGATTACAGACGTAGTTAACGTCAAATTGAAGTCAATGGATAAATCAAGTCGTAGTCGTCAAATAATAACTGTACATATGGATAAACTTAAGTCGTATAAGGAGTATGATCCTGACGTATTAAATAGCAAAAATGACTTTATCAGGCGTAGAAGTCAGCGCATAGCCACTAAAACTAGTAATGCGAATAATAAGCCGACAATAATTTGGCCCGTCGAGAATAATCGTACAGTTTCTACGAAATCTCATCCAGTGATTAATAAGAAAATGAGATGAGATACTCGTATTAAACCTACTACAGTACGTGTTGTGCCTCTGTATTAATTATGTTTTGTTCCTCAACAGAAATGGAGCGACAGAATGACGACACTGCAGAAGAGCGCTTACGTCGTATGGAGCAGATGGCACGGGAACGTAAAGATGCTGATGTGGTGAATCTCCAACGAGAACGTGAACAGCGTGAACGTGACCAGCAAGAACGTGAGCGGGTGCAACGTGCAGAGCGTGAGCGTGAAAGACAGCAGTGGCGTGCGGAAGACAAGGAGAAGCGCGATAAGTGGCGTCGTGAAGTAGAAGAGCGTAGTGAGAAGTTGCGACAGATTAAAGCTTATGGAGATCAGCTTGAAATAGAAATAGCAGAAGAACGTCTCCGTGGTGCGCGTAAGGAAGTAGATCGTCTGACAGAGTCTATTTCGTGGAGTGAAGAGGAGGAAGCACGGGATCGGGAAAAGTATCGCAGAGAGCTCGAATCCCAGCGTCGACAGCAGCGTATGAGTGGTCAGCGTCAGCAGCAGACTAGTATGCCACCAGCGTCGCACGTGGATCGTGGTGATGATGAGGAGCGGGACAATATGCCATTCATCATGATGACGCCGGTGTATCGTAATGAACCCGTGGAGCATAATGAGCCAGAGCAGCGTAGAGCACATCCTCCGATTACATTTAAAGATGGACGAGAAGCCACGGTTAACTCACGTATGATGCGTTCCGATCCGCGAGAGCAGACACAGCAACGTACCGCAGATCGTAATGTATGTTATTCTGATGAACAAAAGTATACTGAGTCAGATACTTATTTTAAATCATATGTGCAGATGGAAAACCGGACAATGGCACAGCGTGTCGCGGAAAGTGGACCAGTGCAGTCGATGCACAGTCAGCAGCAGCGTATGACCCAGCAAAATCTACAGCGTATGCTGCAGCCAAATCAGCAGCAAGCGGACATTGCGCGTAGACGCCAAGGAGAAGCTGTCCTGAAGAATGTGAAGTACCGTATCCAACCGGGTGTACCTGGGAATTTGCCGATTCATCCGTTTATGAGTATAGAAAAACGGTTACGTAAAGAACAATATGGTGTCATAATGGCTGATCTCAATCGTATGGCGGATGGGCTTAACACACTGGCGCAGAGCGAAGAAAGTCCAGAAAAAGCGGAAACTTGTAGAGCGGAACGATGGCACGTATTAGAGCTGAAGACATTTTTGGAGTTGTTACGAAGTAATGAAGCGGAAAACAAGAAGCGTTTCGTATCGTATTCAGAGCCTATTAGAACATCGCTCAGTCCAAAGTATGTGGAAACATGGTTTTATGACCGTTTCGCTGCAACATCGTGGATTACGTATGAATCGCAGAAAGATGGTACGACTCGATGGGAAAATCGGTATGGGCAGGTGTTCAAGCTTATCCAGGGACGATTCCGACGTAGTGAGGAGCCGCCCTTGTACTTTAACCCGAACCGGTTCTTCCCGGATGACATTGCCTTTTGGTCGGGAGACTGTATGTGGGATGGCACTTATGATGATGCAAGCCGAGAATATGTTTTAAATATGTATCGTGAGCTGGACCGTGTGCGGCATCAGTGGTATGCAGATCGACGTAGACAGTATGCTTCGATTGACATGTGGAGCTGCGGACATCATATCGAAATGGAGCGTGATATTCGTAAGATTGGAGAACGTGTTTTGAAGAAGTTACCAGCAGACCTGCAACGTAGTCAGAGTGAAGAGCGTATTCGTAGTGGAGATCTAGATGAGCTGGCACGATTACGAGTGGAAACAGAGAAGTACCAGCAAGAGATCAAACGTATGCAAGAAAAGCAAAAGCAGGAAGAAGCAGAGAAACGGCAGCTGGAGGATGATCTGAAGGTGATGATGGATCAGCGTAAGAAAGAGAAAGAGGAATGGCGCGAGGAGCGACGTAACGGACAGAATGGCAAGGACGAAGATTCTGAAGCGGACAAGTGAAGTGTCGGACAGGCATGGACGGAATGGAATTCGGTAATTTCCATGGATTTTTTTACTAATAATTTGCTCACTTCTGTTTGCCGGAATAACAGTATTTGATTTTGTAATCTCTTTTGTGTCTTGGTTAATTCGCTAATTAACCGCTTACGGCGGGGATATAACAACTGTTGATAATTCAAATAATTGAAACTTTATTTGATTGGTCAGTCTGTGCGGAATGATGAGTCACAGCTGGCTAGTGGGTTTACGGTGTTTAACGGTGTGATGTGAAATGGGAAACTAGACGCTGATCAGTCGGTGATTGAGTAACCTCCTAAATTTGAATAAATTTGTCCATGGACATTCTGTAGTTCGTTCGGTCGAAATAACCTCTCGTTCTTCCTTCTAATCTCGCAGCATTCTTCCAGGAAAACAGTAAGACCATTTCCTGTTCACGAGCTCCCTAATTGCAAACAATTAGACCACCAACATCGGTTTGTTTAGCGGCGTGGCGCGGCGTGTAGCCAACCCACAGTAAACGGGAGCACACCGTCAGCCTTCCGTTGTAGTATCCATGTTCTTGGTGATCGGACCACTCAAAAGCGCCGTCGCTGGTCTCGTATAGCCCAATCCACACGGGAATTTCTCTGCTCATGAGCTGTGCAATAAGAAATGCATTTTCCTCGAAGTTCAGAATGGAGACCAAGCTAGCGTTTCTCATGCCATGACCGTTTATACAGTTGCTCAAGGCTTGCGACCATTTAGCTCTTTGTCCGTCAGGAGAGAAATAGTAACAATATCGCAAACCAGAGAGTCCTAAACCACAACAGCAGTATACAAATACGAGTAATATTAACACGACATAATTCATATTGTTGAATGTTTTTCCAAATACTGCATCTGAAACTTACCGGAGGAAATCCAGCCTTCCGCGCAGCCTCCGCGATCCAACCTCTGATCACTAGGATCTGGTGTGAGGGGAGCCGGTGGTGTGTTGTTCGTTTCGCCAACTCGCTTCTGGCAAATATACCGGGAAGCAGTGGAGCATGTGCGATCTGTCCATTTCCCGTCATATCCGGATATTACAACGCAATAATTGACGTCGTGTTCCGTCATACTAGTCGGCTGATTAAGCGCCCAGTTCACGAAATCTCCATTTGCAATGACTCTGCCATCGAGCCATGTATACTTTCCGTGAGAGTTCTTGGTCATGCGTAAGCCGATAAAGAACATGTCCCTTGACGAGCTTGCTCCACTGGTCAAACTTCGCAGCAACTCGCCGACCGGCTGTTGACTGCGACTATCAAGGACGACCATATGCGCTCGCATTCGCCGACAGTGCAGTTCGGCATCGTCCCATGTGGCACCCCAAGCGCTGGCATTGGACACGTAAATGCATTCTCTGATGCTTTCTAGAAAGTACCACGCGCCAGCACTCGGAACGTGTGGGCCACAGCGTTCTGCAACCAATATTGCACTTTCTAACAACCAGCAGGATGTTTTTACCGGGACGCTTGTTGCATGATGCGGTAGAATTCGTAACAGGCAAATTTACGATTTTAACTATGAATGGAATTGGTCCAGAACATTGTGTCAATATACTATATATTTGCAGTTTGCTAGAAGTTTGCTTTCGGGGAAACGTTTTGTAGGTACAGTATTTTTCTGTATTACTGTACTTATTCCGTTTGTAAACCCATCACTTTGAGTACATTACACGGATCAGTACATCGGTCAACTAGGTTCTCCAATTTTCTAAAAACATGTTATGCCTGATAAAAATTCCTTTCGCTTTTTTAATCCTCAAGCCCAACAATTTCATCAAAGTCATTAATTAAGTAATATATATACTTCATTCTGAAAGTAGAAGAAAGAAAATATAACGCAGCATACAGTAGAGTGACAAAACGCTAATTCTTCAAATTCTGCAACTGTTCAGAGCTTTGTTTAATAGAGTTTGGTTTAATAGAGCTTGGTTCACTAAGTAAGTGAGATTAGTTCTGGCGATTTTCATGGAAATAGTTACAACTTTACGTACAGAAGAATAAAGTGGAAGCTACTAGTACTAGACCCGTAACTATTGTTTCTAAAGCCAAATACTTTTCAGAAAGTTTTTAAACGTGGGTGATGGATGTGCTGACCCATACAGTCGAAGTGATCGGTTTGCAAAACGAAGTCGAAGTACTATATTATACTGTACAGTTACATATTCCTTTGACATACGAACAGGACGGAGACGATACAGTAGCAATCGGCGAGCTATCTATACCGTAGTAGATAGGGCAGTAAAAACTAAAACAAGAAGCCGACAGGAACGAACAGCAAAATGTATAACATGCATGTATCCGACTTAGATAAAGAGAATGCTGCCGATATACGGTTTTACATCGTGGACGCGAATATAGAAAATTGTAGGAATACGGAAATTTCGTCTGGTCCATATATGTATTAAGTATGATGTGTCAGCACGCTTATGACGTACGCGTAGTATGGATGCCCGCTCTGAGGTAAACCTCGGCAGTCTCCTCCGCTCTCGCATGACCTGAATAACGAGCAACGTCTGTCGCATAATTAAAACTTCAGAACAAATCTCGACAGCCACCAGAAAATTACAACCTATCGCGTTTGTACATACATACGAACGACCTACCTAAAAACAGACTATCAAAATCAAAAGTCGAACAACGGCCTCCCAAACCATTTTAGTGAGCTCACAATAAATATAGTCACTAGCGATGATCACCAAAGTCCGGATTTCGTTAGTGTCTTTGCGGTAGCACAACCGTTATCCTGCCACCAACATCATTTGGGCATCTGTAAGGCTTTCCAAAAGCACCGACTTGGAGATAAGATAGGACGAGAACTAACTGATTCATGACGGTATTTGTTACATTTACATATCTTAAGGTTGAAGGTTTTTATCACATTCGTGGAAATTTGAGAGCGCTGTTACTGACAAATTGATCTTTGGTTACATGACTTTGATCGTGTACTTGTAATGAAACCTGGGGCTTCGAACGCTCGAGTATACTCAACAACCATTAAGCAAATGCAAATATACAAAAAGATAGAAGTATACAAGTATCTGTATACTCAAAGTGAACGCTGACTTGAGAACCGCTGGAATTCAATGAATGCTGAATTTTGTGTGTTTGGATGCATTATATGTACATGATAAAATGTACAGCAAAAATATACATAATACATACAACGTATGTGAAACGTAAACGCTATCCATAGAGCATAAACACAATGCGTTTGGCCCAATAGATTGTAATTTATTGGAAGCTAATTCCCATGACGGCTATGAGCCCCGGAGTCCTGGCGCAGCGAATTTGGCTTTGCGCCCTGAATTTCCGCGCGCAGAAATATCGGCGGTTTTTGGTTTTTCCGAGAATTTTCTATATTCTATTTGGCTTCTTTAATTTTTTAATCTCTCAGTTTTTCTGTGGTATTGTCGAATACTAAATTTTTTCGTGACGTGAGATACCAGAATGCACCCAAACTGTAGGTAATAATTATGCATTTTCCAAAAAGTGTGGACCTTCTTTAATAAGTATCCCGGTACGAGTACAAACTATGCACCAGAACAAAACCGAATTTACAAAAGAAACACTTCCTCTGTGCAATCCTGATCAGGGATCGTACCCATTACACAAATCGCGTTTCCCCGTTGTATTTGCATAGATATTCGCTGTTTAAAAGACTCTTTCGCCCGCTTTTGACCAGTTGAAGTCGCTATACCATTTCCAACCGTGTCCACTAGCTTTTTAGTTCCGTCTCCATAGGGTCCGTAAATTTCGAAGGCTGCAGCAACGAAATCGTATCTTGCTTGCATCCAGGCGTGTTTTGATAGTTTCCCCCTTTCCGCAAGTTGGGCTGCTGCGCCGGCATTCACGGAAGTGCGGTCGACATACGAGGCCGCCAGCGTGTCCACGCAGGTAACATCCACTGCCAGCGGTTTTCCGCGCTTCCGCGGAATAAGGGTGATCACATCCGGCCTCTTCTTATCTTTGAGGGATAGACCTTTTGGTTCCATTCTTGAAGGGAAGCCGGCTGATTTCAGGCCCCGGGCGAATTCCGCGCTGATTCCGTCGTGTCGTGGTAATCTTCCGGCAGACCGCTTACAGCGAAGTCCGTGCCGGCCGAACTCGTCGACCAGCCCACCACAAACGCATACGTGTGGAGTGACGATCGGTGCTCCCAGACGCAGCGCAACACTTATGCGAAAAGCGTCGTCGTCTAACAGATTACCGAGGCAAGCTGCCGGTAAAGCATGGATCCACACGCCTGCTTCCGGGACTGACACCGCCTTAAGATGTGCGACTTCCTCCTGTGAAGTTCGTAGTGCGGTCAGCCTTGAAAATGTCTGCAGTGTCGTGGGAGTTTCCCAAGCTTTCTGGACGTGTCGGAAAGCTTCCATCGGAAGTTCGTCAGTATCGGCGTCTAACTTCCAGGCTCGCGTGGCGGCGATGACATCCGTTGCCGTCAGTGTCGGGCATAATCTGGAAATTAGTTGGTGCAACGAGGAAGCCGATGCCAAGTAGGCAGAGGGAGCTAGCTTCTCGGTGCGTCTGATTCCCAAACCACCGAAACGAACAGGAAGGGAGGCCTCGAGCCATGTTGGGTGGTCCATCCTGACATTGGTGATGATTTCAACCGCCTCGCGAAATACCTGGTCGAGTCTATATAGCTCTTGTGGAAACATCCATGCGAGGGAGGTGCGTAATATGTGAACAACTTTCGGCACTCCCAGACAGTTTTTTAGCAGGAATAGCGCTTGGTGTTTGGGAATTAGCTGCAGGCGGCCGCACATAATACCGAGCTGGCTGATTTTCTCACTGATCATCGGGATTACGGCAGCTGGTAGAGAGGGTAGCCGAGCAGGTTCAATTTATCAGCTGTTACTATGGTTATTCCAGGGAATAAATTAGTGAAGTCGTAAGCGGCCGATGTACGCTGTGCTTCCGTGCCACCGCACAAGAAAACTTCGCATTTCGCAATGTTAACTTCCAGGCCAATAGTTTTAGCTTCCTCTATCAGCAGCAGGAAATTACGAATCACTTCCGATGGCGATCCTCCTAGCGTACCGTCATCCATATACCACGCGTTCAGGTAAGTGTTCAGTTTGTTGACAATGAACTGCCGTACCAAGCAAAACAAAACCGGTCCAAGCGGATCACCTTGTTGAACGCGAGACTTCCAAAAACACAAAAAACCAAAAACACATCTGGGAGAGGCAGTGGGAAATTATTGTTAACTTTATTGCATCAGTCCTGAAGTTGCAGTTCTGTATCAGCCTCTACAGCCGAAACGGAACTGCAACGCGCATGGAAGCATGACAGCTTAGATAATAATTATGCCGAACCTGTAAATTTATTTGCGATTGCTACAGTTTTGGTACGAAGCTCAGCCCAGTACGACATTTCCTGAAGTTGTGGGTTTATTTGGCGCCGGTTGTTCTCGTTTCGGCGTTTTATCCGTATTTATTTTGGAAAAGAAAAGCATCGGCCAGCCGGGCCTCAAACGCTGTCTATCGAACTTCAAAGCGGCAGCAGAAAATAGGCGGGCTTTCTTTGTATAACCGCTTTAATCGGGTGCCTTAAGCGCTTTAATCGGTGCCGCTTCAGTCGGGTGGTGTGCTGGACGCCGGCAAAAATTCATGGAGTTCTAACATCATTTTTGAAAGTTACTTGTGCACTCGGGCGATAATTGCCAAATTGATGCTTCTGTTGCAACGAGTTATCGATCCGGTCATTTTTGTATTGACGCTGAATGATCCACGAGCAGTTGGTAAATCCAGTCTGTTGTCCTGCACTCCATGACAGCGGATTATTTGCTGAACGAACGTGGCAAAACTACGTAGTACGGTCACCATTTGTGGATATGTTATACGATAAAGCACAACCTGGCGTTTGTTATACATATTTTATTTTGAAACTTTCCTGATTATGAGTTACTTTCTCGTCGAAATTTACCTTGGCGGCTCGAATGGTAAAATTTCATTATTACAGTAAAACTACAATTTGCAACAATATTTCGTTCCCGCCAGATTTTAATGGCGTAAGCAGGTGTCTATTGGGATGTGCATACACATACACACGGGAGTTAGCGGGACACTTATGCAAAAACTGGTTTACGGAACTTTACTGTGCAAAAGACGGAAAAAGGCGGTTGCGTTAGCCAAAGAAATTCCGTTCTGCAACTTTTGCCACTACACCTGCTCAGAAGAGTGCAACTAGGTAAATGAGACAACAGAAACATGCTGTTTTTAAAGTGTCGATAACATTATATACTGATTTGAACGATCAAAGTCTAGCAACTGCACAACTTCACCGGTTTCCATTTCTTAACTGTAACAGTGCTTCCTTCGATATTCATCGAAAACCAGCCAATGACCGAGAACCTCAGAGCTCAGCATGTTCGAGATCGAAGACCAGATCGTTTAAGCTTTAGAAGAAGTAACTTTTACAATCATGGTAACTTGATCCGCGATCACGCCTGGCCCAGTGAAACACGTCGAGCGGTTTTAAAAGCAATGCACCATGCGCTTCAACCAAGAAACCAGTTGCCGTCCGCATTCGGCGCATCAGCTTGCGGTGACGGAGTACCATCCAGTGTTCTCAGATGCCGCATACTGACGATGGGTCCAAATGGGGTGTGGTATAAGCGCGGGATAGCTGGTGGATGCGGTGTCGCTGTGGAACTGGGATTTCCGTTAATACCAGTCACATGGACGGATTTCTGGATTCTAGGTCGTTCTCTCCATCCGCCAAATAAAGGACCGGCTTCTTCGAGTGGAGGATACTCAGCCATTTTAAAATACAAGGGAAAAATACCTTTATAGATATATCGTGGAATCGGTAACGGAACGCCATCCACCACATTTCCGGCAATGAAAATCAATACAAGCAGAGCCAACATACTGTAACGATTTTCTAGTTCTTTTCTAGTTGCTTCAATTGCTTGCTAGTAGTTCCATGCTGATACAAGTCTACCTAGGTGAGATAATGTGCAGCATGCCGAGGTTTTATACCGCATTTATCTGCGGTAGTGTGTCAGTACTACATAATTATAGGCCCTGACACTTCCTTATAATTTCCATAATTGATGATCGATACTTTTGTTTCAGTATGTGAGACAGTAAAAACTGGTATAATATTGATACACGCTTGGAGAACATAACATAAATCGGAGGAAAATGTGAGCTCGTGGGGAACCAAACTGGATTCTCCTGTGGGATGGAATAATTTACACACTCACAAGTGTTGGAACAGTTTATCCGGTGAACAATGAGTGATGGTTCCATAAGTGATACACCATTATCAGCCGTCTAAATTTGGCGTTCTCCATCAGCTTAAAGCGGCTTGAAATAGTAGAACAGACGTCAGAACGTGCTATAACGGTTTCATTTTTATGCCGATTACCAGCCAAATGCCTTGGCCTATCTATAAATATATTTCTAAAAATTACTGGCACGTCATATGCAAGATAAACCGATGCTTTATGATTTACAAACGGCGCTTCACTTTCCGAAAATATAAAGTTTCCTTTATTTACTGCCGATTATTCCAAAGAACTTGTAACAGCAGAGGTGGAAGAGCTTAAGAACCAATCATTTTCAAGCGGCATGACGCTATGTTTTACGGAAACTATCAGCGTGGCGAAATTATTATCACAGAAAGTAAAATTAATGTAACTACTGTTCAAAGAGACTGGCACAGGAAAAACTGAAAGAAGCCAGTATAATTTATCAAGATAATTAGATACGGAAAAAGCACCCTTCGATAACACAGTATTGACGATGCTGCCTTCTGGTGCTAAATATATATTCCGTGTTTGCTTTTTCTGTGTTCGGATCTCTCGCTCAGTATCGTTAGAATTGTTATGATAATTGACATAAGCAAGACCGGCGTTCACAAAACGTCTCAGATTCGAAATAGTTCGTTAATGCCGTAAATAGCCAGTCGGCTCAGTGCGGATACATCCATGATCCAACAGCCGCAAGTCCACCTTGTCCCACGTATGCAGCGTCCCACCCTCGTCGAAGGCGCTAAACCTACAACGCATAACAGATTTAAGCCTGGTTTTAGTCGTATTATGCTCCTGCGACGCTCCTGAGCGGTCGTTTCCGCGCACCATTGCGGAATGCATTTGCAGAGCTGTATGTCGAAATCTGCTGAATCTGAGCCTCATCTGTCGTCGCCACGCCGAACACATTTCCAAAGAGTACGTAAGTACGTAAATGATTTAACTCTGTTAGTTTCTACTTCCAGCATTGGCTGGTTTTGATGTTGGTGTTGAAGCGTTTAGCAGAGCGTTTAGCCAAGGTCCGTTCACTTACACACAGATGTAATTGTAGATAGACTTCCATTCCTCCGGATAGGCCAGAGTGCGCACCCAGCGAGCGTGGACTGCCGAGACCTTTGCCAGCATGCCCTCCGTAACCGGCGGAAGTTGTCGTTCAGAGCGTGCATAAAACGCGTGGACATGCATGCGTGTCCGGCGTTCACTGCAACGCATAAGCAACCGCGGAATGGTGATCTGCAGCTTGTCAATGTCCAGAGCGCGCGAGTCCACCGTCAAGTGCTGCATCATTTCTTCCTCCTGTGCACGCAAAAGAGGATCGGTCGGGTGTAGCGGGTAGTGCAGATCACACTGGAACACGTAATGCATCATGGGGCCAAACAAGTCGCCGACGGTCCACTTGTACAGCACAATGGCGTCCACTATGTCTTTGTACATCAAGGCATCGAGCGCGGCCCGGTGTTTTAACGATGCGCCGACGTATAGTCGAATGGGTTGCGGTTTCATGCTGGTGTGGTCTTTGAAGACCAGATAAGGCAGCTGGAATTTGGTTCGCAGTCGGATGTCGTCCAGCATGCTGAACAAGAAACTGATGTCGTCGGGCGGGAGGAATTTCAGCACGCTACAGCGACAAACTAATGGTGTGTGGGGTGATGGAACGGCTGAGAAGAGTGGCGGCTTTGCAGCAGTTATCGCTGTCTGATTTGAGCTGCCAACAGCTTTCAAAGCTGATACTGACGTGTTGCTCCATGCGGACGTCGCTCAGCAGCAGGTCCCACAAAGCACAGACCCTGTCGCAGCAGTGATCATTAAGGCAACATCACATGTGATACATTAAGGCAACATCATATGTGAGAACGCTTAATCATACCGTACCGTTTGGCCCTCATTTGCGAGTGCACATCCAGATGGATCAAAATGTCACTGATGAGCCACGGTGTCAGCTGTTTACTATGCGCAGTCCTAAGCAGTGCATCGGTATCCGACTCTGAGGTGAACATGACAAGTGAGACAACCCAAATAACTTATACATTGTACGGCTGGTTACTAACCGGCTTCCTGGGGGTCGACGTTTCGGTAGCGGATGGGCTGTAGATTAATCCGGTTAGCAAAATGGTTCCGCAGCACTTCATTCAACGTTTCTTCCGTCGCCTGCGCCGTCTGCGCGTCCTTCCAGTGACTGACGATAATAAACATGCAACCTTTCGGCTCAACACGCACATGAAAACGACAACGGTCACACGGACGGCCCCCAGGTACTTGTCTTGGGTGGTGTGCAAGCATCGCGAAGATGCTTAACGATGCGGAATTTATCGGAGACGTCGCGGAGAACCGTCTGCGCTCCATCAAAATGTATAAAATGTTTCGTGTACAGCAGGCCGCTCTGACGCTCCAACAACGGCGGATCCGTCGGCGGCAAATAACCGACAACTTGGCTTTGTTCGACCATTTTAATACAGGTCGAGCCGGGAGAAATCGGCGTTCTGATAATGAACGTCCCACAGAAGTCATTACAGCCAATGAGGTAACGCAGCAGTGTGCCGGATCGGAAGCGGAAAGGTCCGTCATCTTCATCGCGCAATGCCACTTCGAGTTCGTGACCGCGGCCGGCTGAACGTCCGCCACGCTCACAGTAGAACGGGAACGCCCAAATACGTCCCATGTGTATCCATCGCGCCGGAACCTTTGTAGAGTCAAAGTGGATGTAGGCGTTTTCGCCCACCATGTCCTGGATGTATCCCAGCCACCAGGTGTCGTCTTCGTTCTTAACAACCACCGTGTTATGGTAGCTTATCTGGTTCACATCCGCAATCAGAGGCCGATACCGCGGCATTACTTCGCAGGGTGAATCCATAACTACGAAGTATGAGCCGACTTGCTTTTACTTGGTACGTCTTTTGACGTCTGCAAATAAAAATATTTTTAAACGTATCAGGGTACCATACTATCTTTCTACAAAGAGAGTGTCAGGATTCGAAGGCGGCAGTGGAGCCATGGGTTAAACATCCGGTGTCTTACAGTTGTAATTAGCAAGATATCGACTTCGCTCCATCCCACTCCGGATGCCAGAAAACATTCATAAGACTGACGATAGACAGGTGCTTTATTCTTTATTCTAAGCTTTTGCCCAAGGTGTACTATTTGTAGTATAAGATATGAAAGTATCTTTCTTATCTTTTAATGCGAAGAAGACATACCCCATTAATCGCGTTTTAATCCTTCAGAAGAACGATGACAATATCAGGAACTAATTGCGGTTAAGCAAAGCAAATCAACAGTTATTTCACAACATTTTTTATTACACCTTTCGAAAATATACTCAAAAGTAAAAAATTCATGTCAGAAGTATTGTTTCTAAGCCAATTTGTATAAGCACTGCCCTAGTAACAGTGACACGCAATTTTTAGTTAGTCTACTGCAAGATTCACTTGATCAGATAAACTAATATTGTTTTATTTTGTACTGTTATAAGTAAGCACTTGATTACGACAGCAGTACGACTTCGCCATCACAAACCATTTCCGTTCGGTTTTAGCGATAAATTAAACAAATAAGTGGTTCAAATGTACTACTCACCAGCACAAAGGTAATTCCATTACTGCATCAAAGATTTAGTCATAATTCCCAAATAAAAATACTTTAAACGCTATTATTTTGCGGCTGTTATAAACACAGATTACGTCTGTAGCAGATCTGGTTAAAAGCCGCAGATGCAAATTTCTGAAATGCACGGTTTTGCTTAAAAAATGTGATTTTAATTAAGGCTGTACTGCAGAGTACCGTAGATCCCAGAACTGGTGGTTAATAAGTAGGACAGTCACATCCTGAACTAAAACATTTTTACTTTTTTTAGGTCGTCATTTAGTCAACCTAGAAGTTAGTTGAATAAGAAATGCTTGCAAAAGCGGTAGACTGTTTCTACTTTCTAGCTTTGCTGCAAATACCGGCAAATAGGATACTCAAGTGGCTCCTGTCCGCCTTGATCATTGAATCTTCGGAACAAACGAAAAGGCACTTTTTGATAGCAAAGCAGTGTTCAGTCTGATTATTGCTGTCTAACATTAGCAAGATCAGAAAATCAACCTTGGCATAGGTGTGCGGCATGATAGTTAGGTAAATACCAGATTGGGGCCACAGCGTGTCACTTCTCGGTCTGTATGAGAAGATGAGGCGGGCATAATAATAATTATTATTATGGATGTTGTAGCGATCTTTCGCGGTTCCTCTGAGTGCAAAGATCACAGTTCGTAACTTTAAGCTTTTTCACAAAATTCGAACGACGATAGCTATTTGCATTTTAAAACATTATCAAACCAATTCGTCAAGTTTGCTAACGTGAAATATTTTGGCCTGCCCGTGAAACGAAGAACAGGTACGTACAACTGCAGCGCAATTTTCCGAGTCTATGGAATATTTGGAAAAAACCAGGTACTGTATTTAAAATATTGTTTAAAATCGCTGTAACAACTTGTTAGAAATGAAATTGCGTCTTCAAATTCAGTTATTATCGAATTTTCTGGTAATTAATTGGTAAAACGTACATCATTTTTGACTTTGTTTTTTGAAAATATCGCAAACAGTTTATTGGGTTGGTAATTATTCTTTTGAGCGGATGCAATTGGGCAAAGTTAAGTACAACAATAATTCAAAAAAGAAGAACCGCATATTAAAGGTTAATTTCTACTGAAGTCGGAGTTTTCAAAGGTTTTATGAGACGGCCATCAAAATAAAAAAAATAAACTGCATGTATTAATTAAATAATATAAATTGACACAGATGGTCTTGAGTAGGGTACGCCAGCTGTTAGCGTTAGCGAAGAGTAGCCGTCAGCGAAACGTCAGTCATTTTAAAAGAGCCACTGTTATTGCTAACTTTATAATAACTAACACGTGTGAGGTGTGAATCTTGTAATGTACCCATACGCGTTTTTGTACTGTGATTGGTAACCATAATGTTACCAGATTGGCTTTTTCTAGGTCGAGCGCACAATGGAATCCGCGGCCGAATTTCCAATAAAGGATTCAAAGACCGAATCTGAGCCTCCATTCCATTTCCGACCGTTCCGGTGTTTGCTGTCTGACCCGTGCCAGATGAGTTACCAGAACGCTGTTGCTGCCCAGGAAAACGGTGTTATGTTGCTGGGATTCATTCAAGACATCAACGGAGGCCAAGCGTTTGTCGATTTCGACTCGACCAAGGTCGGAGCCAAGTGGATCGATGCAGCATGTCTTTATCCGATGCCATGGTATAAGTATGAGCACAGAGGGCGCAAAACTCTCGTTCATGCGGCACTCCGCGACGAGGACGACGGTCCGTTTCGGTTTCAGTCGGTTTCTATAATTGAGCCTCTTATGGCATGTAAGCGGTGTCGTATGAGCTATGTCGAGGCGCTTGAAAGCGAAGATCGTCGCATCGAATTGATCGATAATCGCCAGATCCTCGGTGTGCAGTGGTTTACCGAGCCAGAGATAGTGCAGCGCAACAGCGAACTGATGTATACGAAGTACGCCATTCCCTTTTCCATGGCGGACCATGTTCTCAGCGATCCAGCCGACAAATCGCGACTGATTAAACATTTTCGCGAAGCGTTTGACGGCGACGAGGTGCAGACTAAGCTGACGGACTGCTGCCGGTTCCATCTGCGGATCGAAGCGGGCAGCTGCATCTTTGTGGTAATCAGCGTCGGAACGAGCGCGGATGCGCAGCAGTTGACGATTACAAAGCTGTCGATGATGTTGGAGAGGCATCTGGCCACCCGAGCAGAGTTGCTGCCCATTTGTTTTAAGAATGACTTCAACAGCGAAATTGATATCAGTGCATGTATGGCAGGTATGCGTTAAATGCTTAACGGGTTTGATTTCTGCAAGTAGGGAGCGGCTTGGGCTGCGCCTTTGTGTGCTTCATGTGGTCTGCAGTCGTTATTTACTCCGTAATGTAACCACCTCGCACATTCGCTAACAGAACGAAGAAATGCGTTATTTGATCTGCAACAGTTTACAATCTTCTTGCATATAACTAATAATACGAGTGTCTCACAATTTTTCAGATGACCCAATCGAGTATCCGTGTTCAGAAGTCCTGTTTGGTGATCTGCCTCATTGCATCTTCAGAGAGATCTTTACTTACCTGGATCTGCACTCCAAGATGAAGATCAAGCGGTATGATTTGTGTGGTCGCGCTGATGCCGGTTTTTGACAAACTGACACTCTGTGGCCGTGCTTTAGAATATGGGCTTCCTGTTATAGCAGTGTTTTTGGTAATTCTTCCTGGAATATCGGCATTGGTGTATCTACTGTTTTTTGTTCGTGGTAATACTGATCTAGATTCTGGATATAACGAAAGCCGTGACTGTTCACTTACTGTACAGTATATGAGGAACGCCGTGAACTGTATGAGCATGCCGCTTTTCCTTGCCTTATACGTCCGCATTTCAGTTTACAGATTTATCAAATGAGGTATACGTTTACATTCTGTGATGATTTGCAGAGTGTGCGCATTGTGGCACGCACTGTTGAGCAATCCCCGCACAGCGGAACACATTCGAGTATGCCTGGATAGCCTGAATAGAGATACCAGATCCGACAACATCAACTGCTTCAGAGCGGCAGTGCTGCTCACTCGCACTATCAACGCAGCGACCAAGAGTTTGACGATAATAACGAGCTCTCACGACGAAGAACTGGTATTTATGATTGTTGATTTGCTGAGGCCATGGAAGCTGTGAGGGTTTACGTGCCCCTGATAATATTGAAGGACTTTGTCATCGACATAGTTAACGCGGCAATTTCGGATGATAAGTTTCACTGGAGACATCATGCGCCGTTCGAGGCAAAAATGTTCAAGAACAGCTGTGACCGGGTGATGCTGCACAACTGGAAACTCAGCCATCTGTTTGGTCGACCAATGTACCAGATTTTTGTCAAGGATTCTTTTATGATGTTGCATCTTTTGCCGCCACGGGAGAAGGCCTTAATGCGACCTCTCGGATGGGACCACGATCTGGCTATTGATAAGCTGGAGATCAAGGTGCCGCGAGTCGTTCTGAATTGCTGAACCGCATATGGTCAGCCGTTTTATGTGGGCCGTCAGCGAAAATTTTCCGCCGGTTCCGGAAGAAATGCAGGCAAAGGTCAAAGCCGTTTACAATCGTTGGGCGCGAGATCTACTGCATCCTTCTGAATGGGAGACTATTCGCAGCTACCTTTCACTGTGAGCAGACATATTGAAAACTTTACGGTATGGCGGAAACAAGGGCATTTAATTTTGCGGAAAAATGGACAATTTTCCAACACGGTTTTCATCAACACACAGAAAACTTAACGAGTTTCGCAAAGTTTAGTGCTTCCTTCAAATTTTTTGCGATTTTTAATTTATTTCATAAAATACAGATACATCACAGATCAAAAATAGTTAGTCACTTCCTTCAAATGGTCCCGACTGGGTTAGTTTCATTAGTTAGTTTAGCTAGAAATGTTTTAGTTTAAAGTTAGCAGACAGAAAAGCCTCTGCATGCACATCCAACCTTTAACCGTTCATAACCAACAGAAATTCCGTCCCAAATTTTGCCCACCCTGGGCTTTCCCGAGCATAGCTTGTGAATCTGACCAGTGAGGAGGTACACAATGTTTTGCCTGAGCAGAGCTAACGTGAACGTTGTAGAGTAGAATACCTTTGTGTGTGTAGAGTCACTGTACACTCTAGTGTACATGTACAGGGTAGAGAAGCTGCTAATGATGTGAATTACATTTAAAGTTATCGCAGTAGTAAAATAATAACAATAGTAAATGTTAACACGACATTGGTATGCTCTTTAAAGGTTCAATGGATTTCACTCGGACGAACGCCTCGTTCATGGGTGGACGTCGATCTGGCACTGGCGGACACTGCCGAATTAAGCAAAATGGCGCTATATGGAATCAGCGAAGTATTCACGGCTGACCAACAGTCACAATGATGCCGTGCAGCAAAATACTGACGCAGCAAAGGTAACTTTGGTTGAATCTGTGAGCCGTTGGATTTAAAAGAATTTAAATTGTAGATATCAACCAAGTATGCTATTGTTTATGAAGTTAGTATTTCAGAAAGAGGGATTGTTCCTGGTTTTTTTTACTGTAAAGAATAAAAACATTCTAGTGACCTTGGCTGGCCAACGAGCGAAAGGTTTGGTACTCCTTACATTTGATCTTCATGAAACGGGGCGGCGGACGTTTTGAAAACAATTTGCAGACCATTACTTCGAATGCAGTCCTGGTTCACACCCGTGTTTGTAAGGGTACTCACCGACCCACAGTTTCCAGTTGACCCGGCGCTCTTTATTGCACCCAGTAGTGAACAAAAAAATTGTAACTAAAATACTTAAAAAAAAAACAGATGAAAAAAATCGTAATTTTTCGAACTGTCGAAAAGGTTGCTCAGTGCATAGCTCATCCAGTGCATGCACCATCCCAACAAATTTTTCCCGACTGAAAGACGAAATAATCTTACTCTAGATAAAACATTTTAAAAACTTGAGATATTACGCAAGGACAATAACTGAGGCGAAATTTTGAACTTCGCGAGCTGGGACACTAAAAATTTCGACACGATTTCACTTGGCGCCATTGTTAACGAGAGATATCAGTTTTTCAAAAGAATGTTTTCTTGGGTTTAGTAGCTCAAGAAATTGTCTATCGAATGAGTCTACTTTGTTTAAATTGCGTTAAGTAGTTCGCACGGGGCGAAACAAACGCGGAGGGTAACATTTTGTTCGGTCACCCGGTATGTTTCAACAGAAAAAAAAGTTGTTGGCATGGTGAACGTGCTGGGAGAGTTACACAGTCTGAGTCAGCACACTTCGTGACTTTTCCCAAAAAATGCCGGTTTTTAAATCTGGCGTTTCGTGTGTTTTCATTAGAAGTTTTTGCTGCTTGACAGGCTGCAACAAAAATTAATTATTTTGCTGATAAATGTAGTGAAAAATAGCCCAAGATTTAGCCCGATAAACTGGTGAAGGGTTGGTGAGAAAACTTCATTCACAACGTCTGCTTACAGATTTCACGAGAATAAAATGTGGGGCTCTCAGTTCTTCTGCTTCTTGTCCAAACACGGCCACTATGAAAATCGCAATTCTTTATAGTAAAAAAACAAGAATCCGAATCCCTCTATCCGAAACAGCAACGTGTCATACAGTAAACTGCTCAGTTCAATAACCAGAATTTTTAGCCGGAAATTAGTAAACTCGGGTTTTTAATTCGGGCCAGCTTTCAACCCCACCCTAATTTTAAAAACAATTTATAAAACCGATAAGCTTTTCTTTAACGCTAGTTTAACTTTATTTTAGTATACTGCAAACTTTGCTCTTTCCATTGAAACTAACATGACGTTAATCAGACAATGGGCGGGCCAGCGCACCATGGTGAACGAGAAGGCCGTTTTGTTCAGCCACCCGGTAGAAACGCACCGGTATTACGTCACAACATAGTTAAAACCAAATTCGGGTGGGAAATGAAATTTGTGGAGACCTGCAATTATTCTGCGGAATCAAGCTTAATATTTGAATGTTTTAAATTATTGTGCTACGCGACCGTGCCGTACCAGGACTTTTACCAGGCTTCAAAGGTCACCTTAATTTCGTGCGGTGCCGGCACAGGCATCTGTGTGACTGTCTCAACGCAGATATTTTTGAGAAACAAGCAGAAAATGCGCGAACCTTTTGGACTATGTTGAGTTAGGTGGTCCTTTCGGATTTTCGGTTTGTTGTGCGTTTCCTTCTACCCAAATTTCGCGGTGGTGCCGACCATGTAATGCAGATTATATCCGCCGCCAACATGTGGAGAGCGCAGCGTATTAGAGCTCATGAAAAGGCGCTTAGGCGGTTCACCATATCATTGCGATTCTTGTTACGATGCTTGTTGTTAATACGATGCTTGTTGTTAGATCTATGTGCGGGTATCGGTATCGCCGTACGAAACAGAGAAGTTGTGGCCGGTTAAAAGCAAAAACTGCATAGCGTTAATCACATCCCAACAAAGACAAGGAGATAATCTGACTAACTGTTGTGACAAGCTCGAACGGATGAGAAGTGAATACGAGGTTACACAGCGAAAGTTTCCACGTTGTGAAACTTTACAAAATCTAACGGAAGTTATTGCGCACACTTGGTAGCGTAGCGAACTGAAGCAGGTTCAATGAGAGCATAGTATTACCAAGGCAGATCTCAATACAGGCAACCCCACTGGGGGCGGGATTTGCAACAAAAGCGCTAGAGTAGCGCAGATTGCCTAAGAAGTAACAACGCTGCAAAATTCTTAATTTGTTAAGCTTTTTAAAGCTAATTTATATTTTTTTAGTCGTTTTCACTCTTTTTTTTGCAGTTGGGATTTTATTTCTAATATAAAATATGCAATGGGAAGAGGTAACATGATTAAGTACTGTGCGGAAAGTTGCAAAAGCGGCTGTTGGAAACTTGGTTTCTGCCGGTATACTCACTATACTGCAAAATTATTACTGCACGAGTTGGCTTTATTGATTTTTTCCAACAAACATTTCAAAATCTATGAAAAAAATTAAAAGAATTAATTGGTACTAATTTACATGGAGAATACCGAGATACGTATAATCATTAAACACGCATCGAAGATTTGCAGTACTGTAATATAACACTACATTCGTATGGGGAAATTATTAAGAAAAAATAGTGGGAAATTGATTTTTAGTCGTGCACGCTAAACATTTAAGGGTGTTTTGATTTAAAAAATAGAGGAAGTTAATACGCGTATTTTGCAGTTCGAATCCCGTTCAACACAAACATAAAAAGTGAGAAAACCGATTTTCCGCATCGTTTTACCAGAGCCGCGCTTAAATATGCGAGCTACTCTAGTGATGTCGTAACAGACTAACAGGCCACGGATATTGCCTGTATTGAGACCTGCCCTGGTACAGTATTACCATGCTCTCGTTCAATACGCACCGGAAGTGCAGCATGGGCGCGAAGCAGGCGCCCGCCAGCGTCGAGCAGCCAAGTTATGCAACATGGATAAACATTAAACGCGCTTTGATTTCAGCGTTCTGGTTTTTACTTCACTTTCAGCGATTGTATGCCAGTTGCAAATTTTTCAGAATTGAAAAAATAAAACAAAAATGTAGAACCAAAACACAGAGCGATGAAATAAAAACCAAAAAAATATATAAACCACAACGCAGACCCGAAGTGGCGCAAAGCGTACTTCGTGGCGTAGCGAGCGGAAGCCTCTACAAACCGGAAGCGAAGTGCGCGCGCGATGCAAGCGCCCGCCTTGAGCTGAGGGCAACGTTAATAAACATAAACAAACACGCTTCTTTGGAACTTCTGACTGCAGCGATCGTTTGTGTTTGATTGTAACAGATTGTTTATCAGATGCAGATTTTCTAAAATCGAACTCAGATTTCATGTGAGAAATTTTCAATATTTTCGCTCTCTCTTTTTCGCGAATTATGAATTTACAACTTAGGAATTGAGATTTATTTTGAATCTGAAAGATTGTCCTAGCGTTCAGTAATTAGGAGATTTTTCGTGTTGATCTCAACGATCTCACCCAGTCGTAAATCGAACCCATCGAAAATGAGCGATTCCGAGAAGAGCAGCGCGGGTGAAAAGCCCAAACCCACCAAGAAGCCCGTCTCCGACGGCGAGGACGATGACGGATCTCCGAAGAAGAAGGCCGCGGTATCGGCGGACGCTGTGACGGCTGGCGAACAGCAGTCGCTGCTGCAGCAGGCCTCCGCAGGGGTGGTGGGCGGGGCGAGTAAGTACGTGCCGCCGCAAATGCGCCAGATGCAGCAGCTGCCCCTGCAGCAGGTTCTCGGGGCATTCCATTCACTAGGGGGCTTTACCCGCCAGTTCTCCACTGAAGCGGCGACCGATGCCTCTGCCACGGTGTCGCTGGCCACTCTGACGGCGTCCCAAAAGCTACAGCCGACACGTCAACAGCAGCAGCATCAGTCCGCCGGGGTGGTGGACGGGGCGAATACGTATGTTCCGCCGCCCATGCGCCGGATGCAGCAGGGTTTCGGGGCCTTCCCGCGCCTGGGGGGCTATGCCGCCGACGGGTATGGGGCGGGGCAGGCCGTCGCAGGTGCTGTAATTCCGGGGATGATGGAGGGCGCCGCGCCGGTGACGATGTTCTATCCCGGGATGCAGGTTGGTGGATTTTTGCATTTTTTTTATTGCAATTTTTGTTCGGGAATTATTTATTTTTTCCTGGTCAAGCCGAAAAGCTAACAATAATTTTGCGTACAGTATTCAGAAATTTAACTAAAACACCTAACCCGTGATGCTGGATTTATTTTATTGGAACTGATTTTTCCTGCTTCGTGTTCAAATTGAAAGTTTTATCTTTTATTGTGACTTGTAAATGCTGTTTAAAATATTTTACCGAGTAACTTATTTTTACCTTATAAATGAAAATTTTCTAAATTTACGAATATCGGGCCTGTAACTTTTGCAAAGTCGATGCAGCAAGTGGGACTGCGGGAGGGAAACTAATTTTTGGAATAGTGATTTGTAATATGAGTAGCATATTTTCTTGGCGCTGTGACTTGTGATATAATTCTGCGAAGAGTTTTTTAGGAATTTATAGGAATTGAAATCTGTCGAAATGACAGAGGATAAAACGTGGCAGTGGCACCTGCCACTGGCAACTGCAACAGACCATGGCATCTGCCATTGACAATGGCATCAGCCATTATGCGTTGCGGCAGCCAATAAATCCTGGCAAATGTCAGTAATGCGAAAGCAGATAATTCTGCCGCGCGATGATCAGTTCTACGGAAAGAATCTGTTCCGTAGAACTGATCATCGCGCGGCAGAATTATCTGCTATCGCATTTCTGGCATTTGCCAGGCTATATTGGTTTAAAAGGAACATATTCTTTCCGTAGAACTGTTCATTGCGCGGCAGAATTATCTGCTTTTGCATTTCTGGCATTTCCGAGGTTCTATTGATTTAAAAATCAATAAAACCTCGGAAATGCCAGAAATGCGGTAGCAGATAATTCTGCCGCGCAATGATCAGTTCTACGGAAAGAAACTGCTAATTTTAAGCCATTAAATCTTGGAAATGCCAGAAATGCGGAATCAGATAATTCTGCCGCGCAATGATCAGTTCTACGGAGAAAATCTGCTGATTTTGAACCAATAAAGCCTGGCAAATGCCAGAAATGCGGAATCAGATAATTCTGCCGCGCGATGATCAGTTCTACGGAAAGATCTGTTAATTTTAAACCAATATAGCCTGGCAAATGCCAGAAATGCGAAAGCAGATAATTCTGCCGCGCGATGATCAGTTCTACGGAGCAAATCTGTAAATTTTATAACCAAGGAGTGAGGATACATGACACTTGTAAGTTGCAACGGCCCATCGGCGGCCGTTGTTATTGTAAATAAATCTAATGAATATAAGAAAAAATTTGAAAGCAGAAGAAATACGAAACCACAAGCAGTTTAATACTTTGACCAACCTGACTGGCATGACCGCATGAGCCGCATGACATCAACTGGGCTTAATGACACTTGGCACACCGTAAGCAGGAGAGCAATATAAGAAACCAAAAACACAGAAAACAAAGAAAGGAAGTTAACAAAAAGTAACGTAAGACTGAAATACGAGAACCCAAAAAATCTTTAAAAAACAAAAAACCATAAGAAAACAAAACATACCAAACATGAGAAACAAATCTCAGAAATCTTAATAAAAAACAAGAAAAAATAAGAAAACTAAGAACCATTAGTCTAAGAAACTTTTATGTACGATGGCCAAAATGTCTAGTGGTCCAAATCGCAAGTGGTCGAAGTGGTTGTACACACTTTACGTGATTACGAGTACGTCTAATCTCTGGACACCTCAGAGACAGCGCCTCCCAAAATATTGAGCGATACAGCTACAAATAATATATGGATGCAAGTCGCTCCGCTAGGTTTTTTTAGCGGGTTCAAACGCTAACTAGCACTTGGATGCATCTGACGGAAGCAGGTCACTCTTGCGTTATTGTTAGTTAAGTGGTTTTGACGAATCTTTACGGCTGTGAAAATACAAGGTTGTCCCGTAATTTTCATTGCAAAAGCAATGTAAGATAAGCAGATACGGTGATTGACGCGAAATTATGCCAAGAGCGACTTCCACTTGCACTTTGTCTTAGACATTAACAAATTCACTCCTCTGAAGATTAAGATAAGTGTACAGCCGAACTAGCTGGGCAAGAGCCCAGGCGGTGGAACACGCTGGAACAGGAAAGGACTCCGTGGTCTACCCTCTTGTGTGAGACGTCATTTGCCGCGATACGATGTGCGACACATGCTTGGAAGCTACATCTCGATCTGCTGGAGCCGCCGCCTTACAGGCTATACACGGAAAAGAAGGCGAAATATCGCTCCATTCTAGATCTGTGCCATTTTGTTCCTCTGGCGTGCGAGTCTTTGGCCTATGGTGTAAGGGCCTATTATTTTGTTCAAAAACATTAGTAATAGGTTGTTTGAACGAACGGGCGAATCCTGCTCTTAGGCTTAGAGATCTGGCGAAGGAACGCGCAGCTCGTTTTGGCCACGGTTCCCTCACGTGCGAATTGGGACCGCTTTTCATTTACATTTGTTGACTCTTTTGTAGCGACGCTGTTCATTGTACTTAAGCTGAATAAAGTGCATTATACCAGTGTAAAGGAATAAATTAATATTTCATAATTTATGTCGATTGTCGATAAATTTAGATTGGTATTTCCCATGTATTAGCCATGAAATTAACAGATTCTCTCTGCAGAACTTGTCACTGTGCGGCAAAATGATCTGATTCCACATTTCTGAAATTGGCCAGGTTTTGTTGCTTGCCAGAACACATAGTGGCACATGCCATTGTCAGTGGCAGTTGCCAATGGCAGGTGCCAGTGCCACTTTTTATCACCTGTCAATTTCGGCAGAATCAAAACTCTTAGATAAATTTGCCATTATTAAACCTGAGAACTGTACTACAGCGATTGAATAAGATGGAAGCAAGTCAGTTATCTTAAATCGATTTCTAATTTAATTAACTGCTTTGATATATTTCTTACATTTTTTTCCCTAAGGCAGTTCGTGTGGTCTTTCAAAAAGCTGTTGTGTGGAAGAAATTACAGTACTTGTCTGATTTGTCTCTTCTTAACGTATGCCCTCCGCTGGGCTTGGAAAAACTTCAGAGAAAAATGCATATGCCCGAATATTAATAAAATTAATTCGCTTTCTCATTCTGCGGCGGCGGAACTGCTCTCTTCTTTCTGTCTGCACACTTCGGGATGAATAATTAAAAATTAATATTTTTACTGAACTGGATTTGCATTTTGACGCCAGAAAACTTGGTTGATTAGGAATAAGGGCGTGTAGCATGGGAGAATAGTCAGAACACACAAGCCATTGTTACGGGCATCGATTTGTCGTATTTGTACTTACGGTTTTACGATCGGCTTGTGATCGTCTCATATTCATATTGGAGCCTGTGATCGTCTCATATTCGGTTGTCTCATCGCGCGTTGCCGTGAGTTCCGTTCCGTAATGCAAAATAACTTCAAATTAACGTAAGCGAGTAATCTCGTTGAATTACCATGCCGGTAACGGCGGTAAGGTACCTCGGCGCGTGTACAACGGGAGAACAATCGATTTCTTGTGCGGTAATTTGGTTTTACAAACGGCGTGACAGTACTGCACACTACTGTCACAGAGCGTACTGTACGCTTGGAAGAAGGGGATTTTAAGAATAGATACCGGGCATCTGTCCGCTGTGCTGTTGAGTGGCGCGCGGAGAGGGGAAGTGCTTATTGTGCTGTGCAATTTTGTAACTTAGAATCCAGAAGCGCCGTAGCGGGGCCGATTTCCTGGGAAAAGATTTTGAGGAGATAGTTTTTATTTCTTCGAAATGGTGAAAGTAGATCGGTTTCGGTGTGCGGAATAATAATAATCCTGTATAGCCGTTAAGCGCGTTTAAAAATTGGAGCGGATCAGGTGTGAAATTAACATTGAAAACTTTAAATGGTTATTTTGAAAAACAAGAAAATTTTTACGAACTATGCTGAATTTATAAAGGCTATATTTTATAAAATTGTTTCTTTATTCAGAAATAAAGCTTGAGATACGTTTTTTTTCTATTTGTATGAACCTTTCTGGCGTATTTCTACAAACATAAAAATTTTTAATTCAGCCAGCCAGTGATATTAAATTCGGATAATAATTAGCTTTCCTATTTAAATTTAATATTAGCCAGCTTAATTCCCTTCAGTAAGCGAGATATTATTAGAAATATTCTCAGAGTTATTTCTAAAAATTGGCTTTTACATAAAAAAGCAGCGGGAAATTTATACGCCGAGTCCACAAAAAAGAGTTTAAGTGTTCGTTTTGTTAATTCTGTTGTGATAATGTATCGACGGAATCAACAGGAAATGCAGCGTCATATACACAGGTTTTTGCGTTTGGCAGAACGCCTATCTGGCGCAGGGCATGACCAACCCGCAGCAGGCGTACACCGCGTACACCCAGCCATCCCAAGCCCAAATGTACCAGCAGCCGCAGCGTCCCGGCGGTGCCGCGGATGCCCAGCACAACCAACAGCGCCATTTCAACAGCGCCGCTACCGCCGCGGGCTGCACGGCTGCCGGCAGCACCGTCGTCAGGGAAGTAGGCGGCGCCGGCGGATACGGTCAGCAGCTGCATGATGGTGGCTCCAGTGGAAATCAGCTCGAAGGGAGTAATGTGCAGAAGTTCACTCCGGAAGAGTGGAATTCGCCGCTTCCGCGGGATCACGTTCTGGAAGGGTACATCCGTACATGCGATGATTGCAGGATTTTCCTTGGCGGTTTTTTCAGTTTTTGTGGATTTGTATGGTTTTTACGTACTTTAAAAACTTTAAAATTCGGTGTTGAAATTATTGCTGTATTCATCTGAATCACTTTTAATTGTTATTTAAATAAGTAAATTATAATAATGACATCGAAATACACTGAAAAATTATGAACTACGTATTTATTTGTAAAATGGAATTGAACTGCATAAATAAAAACATTTAATTATTTCGAAAATTACATGAATGACATTGATAAAGACCTTTAAATCAAAATTAAATTGATGGCCTTTTCGATAATCAGTGCTTATGATTTAATTATTATCGTAATGTGCAGATTAATTGTGTTAATGATAACTTGTGCTTTTCTGGAACTGGATGCATGATATTAAGCGAATTAACTGGCTATTCTTGATGTATGTCTGGAAATCGGCAATGGAATGCATCGTAGTGCACTGGAGTTGATTACGGTATTCCTAATTTTTTGCCGTTGTTCTCTGAATTGGTAACTTATTTATGTTTTTTAGAAAATTGTACCGGAAATCGGACATTGACTTCGACAAGTTTAAGGATACTGAAGTGAAAATAAGCGATGTTAATGGACTACCTAATTCGGTATAACATCCGTATAATGAGCATTCCTTCCATTTTTGCAACAATAATATTTTTTGTAAAAATAAAATAAAATAAGTAAATATTCCTTATACAAAATTAATAATTTTGGTTTTTTTAAGTGTTTCGCAATTTTTTCTTAATTTTTTTTACGCCAGGGCGACTGGTGTGGCTTGATTTTGTTTTGTTTTGTGTTTGTAGAGTTATAGTCGTATCAGTCTGCATGCCATTATCAAGCAAAATATGGAGCTGGCCGGTTACAAAGACAGGTGACAAATTAATCCGGAACTGTTTTCTACGCAGGAATTTTTACAGATTTACTTTTGTGCAATTGATTGTAATGCGGCGTTTATTGGTTTCCGTCAGACTGGCACCGGTGCAGTCCTATGCGCGGTCACGATCTGGTAATCTGTGCGGAAAAAGGTACATTGTATTATTTTTTACGTGTCTTTTCGCTTTCGCTACTCGTGGCTTTAATTGGCGCTTGCGCTACTGATTTATTTTTAATTGTTTGAAAAATTTAAATTTTTGTCTGCGTTTATTGTACGGATTTCACAGTTATTTAATTGTGTAGCTTGGGGCAAAACTGTGGCTTTTTTGGCTCCGATTGTATCGCACATGTTGAACGACGGTCCGCCAGAAATTCACATGACGGTAAGTGTTTGCGGTAATTTATTTTAAAAATAATAAAATCTGTAAAAATCGAAATTTTTAATTTTAAAACAAATATTGGAAAATGTTTATGGCGCACAGAAGCTTTCGGAGATTAACACAGTAACTGTCATGTATTTGTGCCGGACAAAACCGTGCGAGTTGAAAAGTGCGAATAAGAGAACAACGCTAGCTCGTGGCACTGCTGTTTTTAGTGTTAAGAGTCAGTAGTCGTCTGTAAAACAATACTAACTTAAAAATATTTCTGTAACAATAAGCTTTACAGTTTTCTTCCGCGTGTCAACTGAGACATAAGTCAGTAATTATGAATTAAGTAGCGTTGTTTTGTTGTGCTGTGCCAGCGGGAAAATAAACGGATTCCGACGCCAAAGGTGGTTGTCCTAGCAGCCACCGGCAAACAGGCCGTCCAGATCTACGCTGAAGCCCAAAAGTTCACGTATCGCACTCGCATTAGCTTGGTTGTCGTCTTTTCCGGCAAGAGAAAAGAGAACCAACACCAGGTGAAAAATCCGAGTTTGCATATGATTTAACAATGTTCTTATTCCCGTTAGCGGTTGGTATGCGTGCCCTCTGTACAGTCGGAGTGTATTTCTTTATTTATTCCACAGTCTAGTTGATCACAAATTTGTCACAGTGATTTAATTTTTCTGGGCGATGTTTCATGTTTGTAACTTAAAAAATTAGCTGATTGATTTTTTATAGTTAAATTTTTTGGTGGATTCTGTTTTTTTCTTGTGTTTTGTCGACCAGACAGTGACGTTTCCAAACGATGCATAAGTCCCATCTGAATGGTTTGTCTGCTTTTGTGAAATAAAAAATTATGTCCGTAATAATCATTTCAATTTCTGGCGCGGTAAATTATTTTGTGAATTGATTTCCTCGGAAATAGATGGAAGAGCTGGAGAAAGGGTGTGACATACTGGTGGCGACGCCCTGCCGTCTATGTAAATTGCTGACAGAAGGTCACGTGTCGTTGGTCAACTTAGACCATACCGGATATATGGTAGTCGACCAACTGGATTCGATGCTGGCCAACGATCTGGAGGAAGTGGTGACCAAAATATTGCATCCGCTGTTGCTGCCGCCGCCTGAACTGCTACCGCGCTGCCGAATTCTGTTCGTAACCACAGCGCCCACCGCCAGAATCAATGCATTCGCGAAGATATACATGCACAAGAATTTCCTTACCGTGCATACCTACTCGGAAAAGCAAGGTAATGCTGATAGGTTTTCGGTACTTAGACGTTTTCCGTATTCCTGACATTTTCACAATATGGATTCACGTACCGGCGGTACCGCGCAACAGAGACGGTATTCTCTGCGCTGCTGCGTTTGACTAAAACGTTCAAAAATTAATTACGAGAATTATCTTGCTTGTACATGTACCGGAGAATAATAAAAAACTGAAATATCTTTTCAATGTGGATTGGTTAATAAACCAGCTAATCTTTCACGTTAATTTTCACAGAAACGTTTTCTGTGGAATTTCGATTGGGTAAGTCTGGAAGCTTCTACACTGTTTTCTGAAAATGCATCGTTGGTATGAAAATGAATATTGTAAATTTTTTTGCAGACGTAAACGGTGTTAAACTGATAGAGGATTTGAACAATGAAAGCACCACGGTGGATTATTTAAATAAATTTGGTGTAAGTGACCTAATTATGAGTCCATAATTATAACAATACTAATGACATAATACTGTATAAGTAGTAGTACAATAAAATGATAGAAATAAAAAAATGTACAGGTAGGTAATAGCTATTAAAGTATTAAGAAAAAATATTAAAAATTTAGTTATGTGTAAGAGTAATATAATTATGATATAGTATACTTATAGTTTGTATAAAGTATTTGTAGTGTATTGCTAACTATTCGTTTTTTGTATATATTTATTTTGACGTGTGTAGAAGTTTTCAGTTTTTCAGATTATGGAAGAATTCACACAGAAGGTTTCTCAAATTATGCCCCGCACAAGCAAAGAAAACTTTTTTCCGGCCGCATGGGTGACATTTATGGTGCGCGGCACTCGTGACGATCTCGAAGCGTTAAAAACGTAAGTTCACAGCCTATCAAGAAATGCTGCAATTTGCGCGCCAAAATCTTAGCGTAGAGAATGCAGAGTAATTATCGTAGTGCAGTGGCTGTAGTAATGCTGTTAACTGTTGCCATCATCCCGTATAATATTTTTCTCCGCGGCGAATTTTTTTATTCTTTTCTTTAGCTTTTTGTGCCCTTTTATTTTGTAGGAAATGTCACAAAAAGTTGAAAAAAAAGGGAATTACGTGGATGCGTAGCACCGTGGTTCCCACAGAATCCGGTCACGCTGATCAGACCCATGTGGATGTGGAGATTCCCCGGCAGATGCCGTGAAGCCCTTTCCAGCGGATTAGGTTTTAGTGCGTACGTGATTGCCATAAATAGCGAATTTTATTGCCGTGTTTCACGCGATGTTTGCGGGTGCTTAAACTGTTAGATCGGATGTTTTGCTAAGGAATCTTGAAAGTGTTTGCTGCCAAAGTGTATCAGATTGCTGCTAGAAATTTTGAGCATTTTTATTTCCGCTTTTGTTTCATGAAATCTCATTCCTACTTTTACGAAATTATACTAGTGGTAAAAAATGATGGCGACTTAAGTACTATGTTTTAATCCGGTTTTCTGTTTTAACCCGGTTTTCTGTTTTTGCCCGGTTTTGCTATACTGTACATGGTAATTTTTGGACTTGATTAATAGTTTTGTGTTTTTATTAGCGTTCTGACATAACGCGGAAATGAGATGTTTTGATGTCAGTTGACCGATTAAATTAATCGATATTTATTAAACAACTCACAATTAATGAGACTGGAAAGTGGAAAAATTTTTGAGCATTTTTAGAACATACTCGAATCCGATACATCCGTTTAACACTGGACAAATAAATCACGGTTAAAAAATCACCGTCTGCCATTTTCACCGCAATAGGAAACAAAAACCGGAAAACTCACGATTTATCACAGATGTGCATTAATATCAAATAAAAACTATTCTTCAACACAGCTGACACGCGTACAAATCACATGAGAACGCCCAGCGCGGTGGGAATGGCCAGTCCAAGGAAGAGGACGTAGAGAAACAGGAGGATGCCGCCGTAGACGCGGGCCAGCCGGAAGCGGGCGGCCACGATGTAGATTAATGAAAAAACCAGCGACACCATTAGCGTCCCGGCCGACAGCAGCGACAGCGAGGTGGTCTGCACCGGGAAGGGATTCACCGTGCTGGTGGCGAAGCAGAAGGAGGTGCCCACGCCCAGTAATAAATCTGTTAAGTACACCGTTATGCGAATATCTGATTGCATGCCAGTTAATTTCATTACTTACTTTACAAGGTAACGTTGGGTTACATAAAAAAACTGCTCGAGTATTTTCTCAAATAAAAATAATTTTAAATAATAAAAACTAGTTTTTACACGAACTTAATAATCCGAAAAATAATAGCATAACCTAAGGGAAATTACGATCCGTTAGACGGAGCAACTTCTGGATGATTTTCGATTGCCTGTACAAACACCTGTAGTTATATTTAAAAATACATTTATCGGATAAATATATGAGATAATTATACATATTAAATACATACGGAAATATTTGCACACAAATTAAATCACTAACCGCGAAAACGCAAGGAACACGATCAGCTGAACGAAAAAAATACTTTAAATTTTTTTCAAACATGAAATTTTAAATTGAAAAAAAATTATGTTTTACAGTTAATAAGTCTAAACGTGAATCAGTGAACCAAAAAAAGTATAACTCAAAGCAAAGTACGATAAATTAAACTGAAGAAATGGTTTGGAAAAATTTTTCAAAACAAAAAATAGTTTGATTTGTAAGTGCACTGACCAACTTTATCGAAACGATGCCAAGTAACACGCCCTTGTAGGAAGAATAAAACAATCAAAAAAATTAATTTCTCACTGATTCACCAGGTCAAAAACATAGTCAATAATTCACAATAACATATATTATCAATTGCATCCCGTATGTCCACAGTCACTGCACTACGACCTCGCACAGCCATCAGCAAACGAGTAAGGTACAACACTTTAGCTTATGTATTTGATTTTATTTTTAATGTATATTCCGCCTTTTAATATTTACAAAGCAAGTGAAAATAAAGACACATTACGGAGTGTTTAATTCAGTTTAAAAACCGGCGCTTACTCATCATGGGACCAGCGAACACGGCCGATATTCCCACCCGTGGCTGGCCGCGGCGGGCCATTCCTGTGTCGGCAATAAAATCTACAAAATCCAATATTTGTACAATTCATCCGCAAATAAATTCTGCCAATCACGATTCTCCTTTGCGAAGGGAGCATATTTACTGAAAAACGGGGCTGTGTCCTGCTTACCGGGAATACTGTTACCCCACGCCAGCACCGTCAATCCCAGAATGGTGGTCTTGACATTCAGCGCGATCCCCACGGTCTGCAGGCAGGCCACGATCTCGTTGGCCGTCAGATACACCCACACGCAGGCCCCGAAGAAGCCCAGGTACGCGAACACCTACCCGGAGAAAACGCTTACGGATTGCCCACAACCGGAAAAATAATTCTCATAAATCACCGAAAATATTATTTTTCAAAATTTTTTTAAAAGACTACACACAAAGGTACAACAATTCAAATACGGAACTAGCTGACAAAATATTCTGCCATCCGCATTTTGTTAAGCACCGATACGATCGGCAGTATTACATGACACTGTACAAAATTAGGAACACCATTAAGGACACTATTATACAGTGCACTATACCCATTGACTGATGTACAAAAAAGGCAAGAAATATACACCCGAAAAATACCGTAATAAAATTCTGCTGCACTACGGAATTAACGTAACAAATGCTGGAAAATGGTCTTACAATATGATACCAGGGCGGCTCCGTAACATGGGATGTGAAGAAGACGAAGGCGGCCACCAGCAGCGCGATCAGCAGCGCCAGCGCCCACGCCGGAAAGACGCCGCTTAAATTGGCATTGCCGCCTAAAGAAAACGCTTACTTAAATAAATAACGAATAAAAAACGTCAATCACTAAATAAAACCGCGCAGAAAAATCAAATAAATAAGTAATGTGAAGAAATACAAGTAAATAGTTAAATACATAACGTGAGAAAATAATCAAATAAAAAAACCCAGGCAGTAAAATTAAATAACTAAACAACCAACATAAAGAAAAATAAATAAATAACGTCGAAAGCCTAATTAGCTAAATGAAAATTACGCAGAAGAAATAAATTAACTAACTAAATAGAAACCTCATAAGAAAATCAAATTATTAACGTAAAAGTGTAGCCGAACTGCCAAATCACGCCACCTGGTACGAGCACGACGACGAGCATGGGCAACGTGACACAGTTAATAACGCGCAACACTTTGGACCAGCGCTGCTTGGGGTCCTCCCGTTGATCCACCACCACCGGCACCGTCAGGTTGAGAATAATTTCAAACGGCACCTAAAACGGTAGGTATGCACATTAATGGCCATCAATGTCCACCACTGCAAAATAATCGCCGATTTTATTTATGTGCAAACATTACACGTTGATTCGCTGACAAATACGTAAATTATAATAAAACATAATAAATCGTTACAGTTTATGCATACTCCGTTCCAACGGAGCCGAAATAAAAGTGCGAAAAAACGAAAACACCATATTTGTTGGGTATTTAAAACACGTCATAATTACGCATTTATAATCACTGACAACAAAACGATCTTCCCTAACGCTTTACAGTCACTGCACTACGACCACACACAACCAAAGCACTGTGATTTGCACGGTACTGTGTACGGTAGCTGGAAATTACTGGGCATAATTTTAAGGGCACTTTAAATCGGAACAAATTTATCCAGTTTAACAAAAAACGTCATGCTGCGCCAATACTAATTTTTAAAAAACACACACCATCTTCTGCGTAATAAAATTTCACAGCATGGTATAATGAGGAAAAACAACGCACCAACAAATCTTTTCGTCACCGTAAGTCCATCGTTAATTAAAAAATCAGCAAAATTCACTGGATAATTTTGTCAAAATAAAATTAGTCGTTAAACAGCAGTGAACGCTTCGTTTTCCTTACCGACACAATACATGTGATCTTCTTCCACACGCTGAGCGCCTTGAAGCGGAAGATCTCCTGTGGCAGGATCCCGCGGATGAAATCTCCGTACCACGTGATCCGTCCGGAGCCCGAGCGCAGAATCAGCGGCACATCGCCGTCGTCCTCATCCTCGCCGGGCGGGGTGGGCGACAGGGCGTGTCCGTCCTCATCCAATAAATCATCGTCGCTGGCGTTGGGTGGCAGATGGGTGATGCTGTCATTGCCCACCAGGAACTTCCCCGTGGCTACAATAAATAATTCACCGCTCTATTTAAAAGAAATAACTTCCGCCAACCGAACGGGCACACAGATTATTTGCAGTCCGTACAGTAAAAACTTTTAGCATTATTTACACAGCCCATATTTAAACCAGTTTTAAATATGCCGGTGTCACGACGTTGCATACCCAGAGTGTCATACTGCACCACAATTCTACGATATCTGACCAACTTTGCAGTTTTGCTACAGGTCGGTTACGCGGTGATTTCTTCTCTAAATAGCATTATTTTATGGAAAATATCGAAAACAGTACCAGATTTATTACAATTTTTTCAAGCATTCTAGTACTCATAGTCATTACAGCTGCAGTCCGTACAAAAAACATAATTTCGTACAATGCAAACAGCAACCCTTAAAATTTCATTAAGGAACATCACAATCTACAATGCACGAAGAGCCTAGTATACTGTGCCCACGCACTACGATACCTCCACACAATCCTGCACTGCTTGTTAGTGATCGGTAAATTGCGATTTCTTCCGATTACGATTACGATAACAATCATGGTAAAGTGTCCAACAATATTAACATTATTATTAATATTATTTGTTCCACAACGGCGTTCTACACTCCACAACCTCTTTACCTTAATATTTAATTAGTCATTAATTTTTTAACTAATTCTCGAGAGAGAAAAAAGAAATATTCCGGAAAAGAATAGCGAGTGGTTCAGTGGAAATGGGAATTTATTCAACTTAATGAGACATACTGGGCACGTACGATAGCACTGCTTGCGGATGATCCGTCCGCCCACGGCCACCACCACGTACGCGCCGTACAGCGAGAGAAACCCGATGGCTTCCGCAAAGTAAATCCGGCCCCGGCACAGCACGACGATAATCCACACCACGCCGGCAATGTAGAAGGACACGTCGCGCAGGAAGGGGCGCCGCATGATGGTGAAGGGCGCCAGGATGCTCACCGCGGCGCCTACCACCGTTGTAACGAAAATCCCACCCCCTTGAAGAAACAGAAACAACCACATAATAAAAACACCCAACATAAGTCGCAAAAACTTTTTAATGATTTTTTTGGAAAAATTCCACAGATCAACTTTCTGTGAACACATGGCAACACCGATGCAAGACAGAAACTTTCACCGATAACACACAGTGCGTAACTCATTCATATAACAATAAAAAAAAGGAAAAAATTAAATAGAAAATCAACAAGAGAAACGCGGCGCGGCGCAGAATAATTCAAAATACTGTTTACAATAAAATTCCAAACAGACCAGCGCAGTCTGACAGCTATCTCCGGGATCAGTACAGATCGTACAGATCATTATGCGGTTAGGTTTAATTTAAAATTAAACGTGATTTACTTCTGGTTTTATTTACAAAATAACTGACTACATTAAGATTCAGCACAATAATCGGTCAAAATAATTTAGTTTTAACGTAGAACACTGCTTTGAAGGCAGGTATCGAAAAATGCTATGCCACTACACTACCATCGTTGCGCGCAAGTCAATAAGCGGCACTCCTTGTTATATAAAATGTTATTATTCAGTCACTGTGTTATTCTGCTTAATACCAGCATTGCGAAAGATTTTTCATTAATAACTCACCAATCAGCTCTCCAATGGCCAATCCGGGATCCCCGCTGGACGAGTGCACGGCGATAATGGAGGACATGATGTCCGGAGCGCCGTTGCCGAATGCTAAAAATGTCACACCGTGCAAAACGACAACAAGTTAACGAAACCGCGGAGCTGGTCAAAATACGATGCTGGACATTTTTAAAATGTTAGAAGAAAAAGGATATTGCTAAATTTTCGCTCAGATGCAGATTCTTGGCGATCATCGTCAACGAGGGGCATAAACTACAAGCAGAAAGAAACGCAGCACGAATTATTGGGGGCCTCACCCAGCGACAAACCGCAAACAATTTCGCCTACTCACTAGTTATCCGCGGCGAGGCCGGCGGCTATAAACAGCACGAAGATCCACAGGAACTACAAAAAATGTAAATAAACAACAAGAAAAACACGTGCACAACAAATTACTAATAAATATTACAAAAAATTAACCAAATACGGCAATAAACACGTACTTAGTAAACAAAAATTAATTCAACAAATACAACAATAATCCAAAAAATAACTTATTAAATAAACAGAAAAATTAATCAACTCATACTGTAAATAAAATTCAATAAATGAAAATGCATCTGCTAAACCAAATACACTTGTTAAATTTTGAATTAAATGCACAAAAAAGTAAAAATAATTGTTATTTAAATATTATATCCATTTATCCGACGGAAACGCATGGAAGTGATGCTTACGGTTAAAAAGACGGCGAGTGGGATGAGGGCATCTCCCAGCCAACAGTAGTACCACTCCAGATACGGAATGTATCCTTCGCTCTCACAGTTCGGATCCGTCTGCACCGTGTAGCAGGCATTGTAGCCCATTTCCTTGTTGAATTTGATTATGTCGTAGCACTGCAACAGCATGCAACAAACGCTCATTTATTATAGAAATCAATACCAATTAATTTAACAATTTTAAATTAAACTTTAATCGAATTAAGACACTTAATCTTTAGGATACAACTCATTGTACGTATAATTTTATTTAATTTTTTTCATTCTTCACGCGGGTACTTAACCGCAGCGAAAAGTCCTGCAATCTGTCAATATATAATTGATAAAAAAATCAACAGCAATTAACTGAATAAATTAAATTTAAATCAAATTAACTTCACACTCGAGCTTTATAATTCAATTAATTATAATAATATTAAGAATTTTTCCATATTTTTACGCGGATATTCAGCGCAGCGAAAATCCTTGCAAAATATTTTCCAAATTTTTTTTAAATTAAATATCTACATGCAGTGATTTTTACCACAAGTCTATCAATGCAAAGACAGGAAAGTTGTGAAATATGCAAATTTTCAACGGCATTACGACATCACTCAAATTCTTATTTTTTTCCGGGTATTTTCCTCGATTTTTCTAAAATGCAGTTTTACCTCGGTGCTGTTGGTGGTGTTGACGGCGACATCCGCCAGGAAGCGCCCAACAAACTCCGGCATCAGCATGGTGAAGTGTGAGTTCCCCGGACGAGACAGCTCGTGATAAAGACAAACCAATCATGAGTGTCCGAAAAAGAAAATCCTTCACCGATACTGTGGGCTGCTTTTATATCACAGATTTCCACTGAGAACCCCGTGACATTCCACACAAATCATCACTGATACCGTGAACTAGATTACCCCCAAATTAATCACGTCCCCACAAAGACGACGAGATAATCTGACTAACTGTTGTGACAAGCTCGAACGGATAAGGAGTGAATACGAGGTTACACAGCGGAAACTTTCCACGTTGTGAAACTTTACAAAATCTGACAAACCAAAATATAGCGACATCAGAACGGAAGTTATTGCGCACACTTGGTGGCGTGGCGAGCTGAAGCAGGTTCAACACGCACCGGAAGGTGCAAGCGAGCGAAGCAGGCGCCCGCCTTCGTCGAGCAGTCAAGTTAGCAATCTGGATAAACGCGCTTTGACTTCAGAGTTCCGGTTTTTATTTCACTTTCGGCGATTGTCTACCAGTTGCAAATTTATTAAAATCGAAAACTAAAACAAAAATGTAGAACCAAAACATGGAGCGATAAAATAAGAACCAAAGCTTAAACATATAAACCACAACGCAGATCCGAAGTGGCGCACACGCCGCAAAACGCCTTTGCAAACCGGAAGTGAAGTGGGCGCGCGTGAAGTGGGCGAAGTAGGCGCCCGCCTTGAACTGAGTGCCACGTTAATAAACATGAACAAACACGCTTCTTCTGACTGCAGCGATCGTTTGTGTTTGTCAGTTGACAGTTGCAGATTTTGTAAAATCGAACACTGCGGAACACAGGTTTCTTTTAATCTTTTTGAGAAATTTCCAACGTTTTCGTTCCCTCTTCATCGCGAATTGTAAATTTAACAACTTAGTAATCGAGGTTTATTTTGAATCTGAAAGATTGTCCTAGCGTTCAGCAAAAATTAGCAGTTTTTTCGTGTTGATCTCAACGACGATCCAGTCGTAAATCGAACACATCGAAAATGAGCGATTCTGAGAAAAGCAGCGGTGACGAAAAGTCCAAACCCACCAAGAAGCCCGTCTCCGATAGCGAGGAGGAGGACATCACCCCGAAGAAGAAGAAAGCCTTTAACAACGACAGCGACGCTTCGGACGAAGACGTCAAACCAAAGAAGTCCACCGCTCAAAAATCCGCCAAGAAGATGGAGACCTCCTCCAGCGACGACGAACTGGACGATCCCAAGCCGAAGAAGAAAGCCAAACAGGCCAGCTCCGACGACGAAGTGGAGGAGAAGCCCAAGAAGAAAGCCAAGAAGGAGGAACCCAAATCCGGATCCAAATCCGCCAAGAAACGCGCGGCGACCCCGGAGTCCGAGGAAGATGAGTCCAAATTCGATCTAGGAAACAATCGTTTCCTGTCGACGGATGAGTTCCGCGGGAAGACGCTGGTCAACATCCGCGAATTCTACATGGACGCCAAGAGCGGGGAGATGCGGCCCGGGAAGAAAGGGATCTCCCTGTCGGTGGAGCAGTGGAAGAAGCTGAACAAGTTCGCGCCCAAGATGAACAAGATGTTGGGGATTTAGGACGGATCGCACAGTGCATTCCTCTTCAGCCGAGGTTCGTTCTCATTGACTCGTATTATTCTGTTATCTCTCTTTATCTCCATGATGTACATGCTACAGTGCGATGAAATTATTTTGTATTGGCTTTTGTTGTTGAATATTTTTCGCCTTGGACGGGTTTTCTCAATGGTAAACTGTTTATCACCAAAACTGAACGATGTTTTTCGATGTTAGTAGTATTTTGTGGTTTACTGCGACGTTACAGTTCTTCTAATGTCCCATAAAATTCCTTGAATGTCTCTCGTCTCTGGAAAATACAGTAATTTTCGTTGATAGCGCAGGTGATAGTCTGGAATTTGTTTGCAATTTTATTATTTATGTAAAGTTTTGTTATTCATCATTTTGTGCATTATTATTGATTATGTACAATACATGAACAATTTATTTTTTGTGCGTTATAATACTGGTATCACATAAGTAATCACCAAGAATGCATACAGCAAACTTGGGAGGTTGACGATTCCGAATTAAACAGTAAACTACAGTACATGTACGTCGTCTAAAGAGCTCTACAGCGTGCTTTTGAAAATCTGACATCCGAAAAAAAAACATTTACGGTCTGTTTTAAATTTTCTGCAAACATCCATGTTCCATGTTCTTTCGAAGCAGTCTACAGAATCAGGTTTTTGCGCCGAAGAAAATTGGCAAATTTTTAGTTTGAATTTTCGTGCACCAAAAACACGTTCAAAGTTCGAACGTTTTTCATTTTTATTCACCTCATCGCACCAGCACGATGTTCGGCGCTGTACATTTATTGTTCTCCGTATACGAACAGTTTCAGCTTTTGCAGAATTCTCACAATTGCCAGGATTTACTAAATTTTCGGTCTATTTTGAACCGGACTATTAGTCCGGTTCGGCACTGTACATTTATTTACTCCGTATACGAACAGTTTGAAGTTCAGTTTCAGCGCCAGTTTTGATACGTAATAATACATAATAATTATAAAGTACAAAATTGATCATTTGGGTATTCTATTGTACAGTGCCATTCGTTTCAAAAAATGTTTGAGAGTGTGTGAAGGCAAAATTGCTTCCTTCGCTCATGGATGTACGAGATACCATCGGTATACTTCCGGCCGGGGCACATGTGCCGCACACGTATCTATGCAGAGTACTTGTACATGCTACAGCCACAGGGTACAAAATGTCGTAATTATTAGAATTTTAATAATACTTACCACTGGTAAGTCATTAGGAATCCATGATTATGGTACATACAGATACTTGCTCGTTATATATTACATACTTACCTGTATTGTACAAATGCACATGCTACTGATAGATAAAATATTTTTAAATACTTACTAATCGTAAGTTACTAGTTACTTGTACATGCTGTTAACGATAAAAATTAATAATATCAGTAATATAGTGTAAAAATTGTACAACAAGAATAACTGTACAACTGATTGTGATATGATTATGTACCTATGTTATGCGCATATAAAAATATTATAAAAATTAACAAATTAATGTGCCATTTTTCAAAACTGGAGAACGTAAAATACAATCGGAATATAAAATTAATATAGATATAAGAAGGTAGAAGTATACACTGCTTACGATTAACTACATAACATGCACTACACAGTACATACGCGGTAGGATTGCTTAAAACAAATCGTTCACTTATGTACATGTACCACTGTATAAGTCATCATTCCCTGTACACTGGCATCCAGCCTTGCGAACAGGATATAGATATAACCTTAAAACCAATAACAATTTACTGCTTCTATTAATTGTCTCGATATATCCGGTGCAAATGTGTATCCAGATATGCAATATTATTATCAGCGCATTATGCATCAGTAAGAGTATTAATTTTACGTCAATCCAATTGTTTACTGCAACGGAAACCCACTGCTTACTTAATTCTACTCGGCAGATGTTCGTACAACCAGCCTATCAGTCCGGAATTAAGTAGTAAAGCACATTATTATTCTCGCCATTGTATTATTATTATTATTATTTTCTGACTAATGCGGTCATGTTTGGATGATTTTGTGCTGAGCTAATACAGAGTACTCTGTAGTGTAGGCATAAGTTTGAATGCCGCGACTGGTCAGGGATTCAGCAGACTAGGTTGTCTGTAACGGCTTTGAGATTTCTGGGTTTCTCCACATGACAGGTGGGTATGTTAACGATCATGTGCTGTGGGACGAGGTTGGATCGGTCTTGCACCACAAACCTCACTGATCTGCAACAAACACGTATGGTTCACATATTTTTCCCTAGTGGCCCAAATTTCTGCGGCGGCCCAGACTGTTTAATTGCGCATTAAATGGTTACGAAATATGCCGTATAGTTACCGTTCTGGGTTAATGCTGTGTAAGTTGGGAACAACTTTACTGTTGTACATGATAGTCTTAAGCCTTACTCATTATAAACCGTATCCCAGCTCTGGTACGTCTGACACCCGATATCCTCCACCGTCGGCACATCGAACCCAAACAACTTGAACGGATACCGGACATTGAACGTCTCGGAAATCCCGCGGAACGACGTAAACTGAAAATTCACCGCCCGCGACGCATCCAAATACAGCCATTTCAACCGCTTCAACTGCTTAATCAACCCACCCGGAACACACTTCAACGGGATATCATGCAGGCTTAGATGGATGAGATTCTTCCCGATCTCCGAATCGAGTGGAAACATTCGCAACAAATCCGTATCGTTGTTCTCGCCCATGTACAGTTCCTGCAAACTGATCAGCGGCGCCAATGCACCGGCTTCAAATTCGATAATGTTGTTACCGGCGATACTCAGGGTCCTTAAATTATCGAGCCCGGCGAAATCGTCCTTCCCGATGGAAATGATATGATTCCGTGCTAAATTCAATTCCCGCAGCGCCGTGAAGAACGCCAAGGCTTTTGGCCCAATAGACTGTAATTTATTGGCTTTTAGTTTTAATGTCTGTAACGATGCCAGTGATGATAGTTGGTTAAGATCACCCGGGATGTTGGAAATGGAATTGTAATCCAGATCCAGAGTCTCCAGTGTTTCGATGCGGAGTGAACGTAGTATGTTGAAAATCCCTTCTCGTAAAAACCCTTCACGGAGAATCAACGTTTTAATCGCGGGAAGCGTGATAAACGCATCGTCGTCAAAACGCGGCGCGTTGATTGGCTGCTGCACGCAAAACGTCATGTTCAGTACCTGCAGTGTTGCTGGCAAATCCTTAAAGAAATCTTTGGTGATTTTTTGGAAACTGTTGCAGGCGATGTTCAGGTGAAGTAGCGTTTTCAAACGGGATAACCAAGTACCTTGGAAAATGCCCAGATTGTTCTCAGAGATGTCGAGGAATTCCAGTTTCGGGAGCGCGCTGAATGTTGTCATGTTGTGGACAGCGCGGCCTTCAACGATGTCACGGAGTCGCAGTATGTTTTTGTTTAGTACGAGTTCTGTTAGCTCGCGGGAGACGGCTTCCATGCCGATCGGTAGATACATCAGCGCGTTGTCGGAAAGGTCAAGATGGCGGAGATTCGCTTGGCAGTCTTTGAATATGTTGATTACCGTTAGATCGCGCAGATTGTTGCTGGCTATCTTGAGGGTTTTTAGGTTTTTCAATCCGGCAAAAGCTCCCGTGCTTCTGCAGAATAAATAACAGTTTATTAATTTTTATATTTTTAAAAATTTAAATAAGTTTTAACTGCTTACTTCTGCATTTAAGTGTTATATAATTAAATTTTGTATAAATCATTCTAGCTATATTTTATACATTTATTCATTTTTAAGTTGAAAACTGAGAGAATAATTTAGAATTATAATGTGGGGAACCGGCTTCAACAAAAATTATGAAAAAGCATAGCGAAATGTACACAAAATGTTCTTACGTGAAGAGATGTGTGTTACTCATATCCAAAACTTCCAGCCGACTGAAACCCAAAAACCGCCCCATTAACAGGACAAAGCTCCCGAAGGAATTCCCCCGCAGGAACAATATCTTTACAGAGCGCAGATTCTCCAGCGCACTGGCAGCGCGTAGTGTAATCATCAGACTATTATCCGCCACATCCACTTGCGCGTCTTCCGCCATGCCGGTATTCTGGATAATGTCTTCCAGCATCCGCTCGCGGAACACACCAACCGCGCTGTCCGCGTACTGGCTCTGACTAAAACGTAGTTTCCGCAATGGTTTAACGGTACGGAACATGTTGGGGAAGTATTCCGCCGCGGCAAACGTCGAGCCGATGATCTCGAGTTCGGACAGATTGGGGAAGACGTCAAAGAAGCCGGGTTGGATGTATTCGATGCGGCATTCCTGGATGGCTAGGAAGGTGAGGGCTGGCAGTTGCGGGACTTCTTCGAGGTCGTTGGTGAAGGCGATGATGCCCACGCGGAACAGGGTCAGACGTTCAATCCTGTAACCCACTTGTACAAATAAAAATGTTTTTGGATTGTGTATGACAGTACGAGTGCATTACTCCAGCTTATATACCACTTGCAAAGCTACGACATTACCACTGAAAAATTGGTTACATTATTCATTTAAGCAATGAGTAAAAAATAAATAAACAGAAATTTAAGTTTCATTTAAATTTATGAATTATAAGTAAGTAAATCAGTTACAGTACCTAATTGGCGAAATCCTCCAAAATTCTAATTGTTTTGTAAATTCTGATTATTTTGTAAACTTTACGTATACGCCTATCGATTACGACAGCCATATACAGTTCCATAAAAACTGCAGTGGTATCATTAATTCCGAAACCAATTACACAAGTGTGCAAGTTCATTAACCGTCCTCGGCAGTTCGCGAAGCCACGTGTCCGGTAAACCACAGTGACCAGTTTAGAGATACAGCAACCACGAAGAAATATTTCCCTGCAAAACGCCTTGGGATTCCGAAACCGCTAAATAATAATGCACCGTAATGTTTGCGTTAACAGTGTAAAACCCTTATACCCGGCCATTAAAATTCTCTTGTTTTTGAACGGTGATTAGCGGTTAACCGGCAAGAGCATTTATCATAATTATGTATTAGCAAGCTCGTCGGTGGACACTATATATTTAAACGTCAATCAGTTCCAGACAATACAAAACTTTATTTATTTTACAGAACTTTACAGAACTATTGGGAAAGCCGCTGTGCCATAATATTCCTTATGCAGTAATTGTGAAAAAAAAGATATGTAAATTTGGAGACATTTATTACTCGCAGAGCTTATTTTTTTGCAAATAATAATCAGAACTTAATCAGCAGTGCTTTAGGACTGTAGTTCATAGACAATACACATTCCGCTCATTGCATTTCCACTGCAGTATTAACGGTATTAAATCACGGGAGAAACTATAAAAACTGCTATCAGGGAATAGATAATTATTACGTGCAAGTTTGCAATTAAAAAGCCTAATGTAATAAAACTAGTGAAGGTAGTGAATGCCGTAAAACTAGTGAGTTTCACTAATAAAAGATGAAACCTGGGACTACCTAAATGAATTTCGAACGACCATTTACATAATACGTTGTACATTATGCAGTACTGTACAAGTGTTCAAGATTTCACAATTATAATACGAGCGTCGTACTTGTCGGGCAGTAGTTCCAGCGGCATCACCTTGACATTGGGACTGTTCATAATCGTCAGGAAGCGCAGTTCTTTCTGCCCGCGCAACTCCGGAAACCAGCGCAACTCCTGCAGATTATCCAACTCCAGACTATCCAGCTGCACCGTCCGCAGGATCGTATAGCCGATCCGGCTGAGCGGGGAATTCCATACAAACAGCGAAATCTGCTGGTCAACCCCGTTGTACACCTTGAGATCCTTGTACAGGTCTGCGCCATTAATGTTCTCACAGGCGATGTTGTAAATCGCCGCGCGCGTGCAATCCACCGCGCACCGCCCCGAGTCAGACGTCGGGCACTGGGAGCGGACGATGCTGGACAGGATGGACCATACAATCAGGATGAACATGGAGATGAACTGTGCGTACTGAAGAAAACATCAAAACCAGTATCTGGCAATTAGCGTTAAATACCTGTCTACATTTTTAACACGCTTCTCGCTACCGCAGTCATTTACGCAGCCAACATAATGATACAAATACATATCGCGAAAGCGCATGGCACGAGAGTACGGCGCTCGGTATCCGTATAACACTTCTGTATCCGTAGTAGCTTGTTTTCCATTTTCGAGCGGTTTACAGCTGTGGAACCAGCATTTTTGTGCCGTTTTACGCTGTCGCCTACGGCAGATTTCATTTATCTGTACATTACCGCTGTGCAATACCAATATATATATAAGTCTTCGTAATCTGTACGTTGGTTTAGAAGGAACAGATGGAAACTTGCAAAAATTGCCAAGAAGAGTAAAACTCGTGCATTATTACTCGTATAAACAGTAACAGTATTCTTATTAAATTATTATTTCGATATTTCCAACGTTATTAGGCTTCTGGTTGCGATAATCTGAATATTGTCGGACGTATGGCGTGCACGCGACACTGTAGGTGTAAAAGAATTTATTAATCTCTATGTGTTAACGTAGGAAACTGTAGCCTCGGGGAATCTGTGGGCTGGCACAGTACAAACAGCATTATCGCTGCCGACGATATACAACACACTCCGCTTGCTTCGTCCGTATGCAATGTTATCAGTGATGAATATAGATTCTAATTAAATCCATAGGAGACCCATTTAAGTATAGTAAGTTTATCCAAAAACGAGTTATTTATTTTCCATAACCGAAACGCTCACAAGGGTGGAGCGCTGGCTTTACTGGGAGCCGCCGGTAAGCAGTCGGCAATCATGGATATATCATCCCAAATTGTGGACAACTACAAAGCAAACCAATAACAATTTACAATAATTGAATAGAAAAATATTTTTCTTCCAATAAAAATTTATTGACCTTTTGGAAATGACTGCTCTCGATATTCCCCAGGAATCGCAGGTATAAGCTCATCAGCGGTGGTAAGATGATCTGCACAAATTCCGTCTCCTGCTGGATACAGTATAATCCGAAGCGGATACGCTGCTCGGCCGTGATCAAATTGCCGGAACGCTGCAGAAACAAATCTATGTAATGTAACGTGACTTTACTAAGTCGCCCAGTTTTCTTAACCGCATTACTTCTTCAATTTGACCCTGGTCTTTCGGACGGGCCGCAGCGGCTTTTGACACGACTCTCTGATCCGAGGCAATGCTTTTATCTTGGCGGAGAAGCAAATCCTATAAAAAACGCTTTCGAGCACCGAATAAGAAGCCAGGAAGTATGGTTAGTAGTTGGTTACCTTCCATCCTTTAAGGAGGTCTTTCATAGCATACACGTACTCCAGAACCTCTGTTTCTTCGTTGTTTGACTGCAAATTAGTTTCAAGAATCGGATTCCAAGTTGAAGGAGAAATAGCAAACAACAAACTGCTACCAGTTCGAGCCATTGTTTCGTAACCGATGCTACTTCGGAGGCGATATCGCCCAGCACGCGCAGATTGTGTTCGTTGAACACGTTGACGGAAGTGCTGTCGGTCTGGAACGATGACGATGTCGGCGAAGCCATATTGCTAATGGATAAAAATATGTTGGCAACGCTTTCGAATGACGAACGCTTGAATTACATAGTGCAACATACGTGAAGTCCAGGTTCAGAGCCATATAGTTTTTCACTTGTTCTACAAAGCCAAGTATGAGAACAGTAAGATAAGACCTTTATTGGTATCGCAGATCTGATGAGAACAGATGTTGGTGTAGTTGTTACCTTTGTTGGTAGCGCAAATCTTCTCCATAGTATCACGAAGTTTTAGCACAGCCGCATCCAGAACCGTCATGTTGGTCTTCAACTGCGCTAACCGCTCCGTCCATTCCGTGATGCCAATGTGCTGGTACGCTTCGGGTTGGGTCTGGGAAAATTCATCGGCTGCCGTGTTTTTCTGCTTAATCACCGCTTGCACATCCTGTACACCATTCCAAACCATTTTAATCGTAGCCGGCCTTCATTCAGAATCAGAAGAAGCAGAATTTCATAACCCCGTACACTGCCTTGATGGGTGAGGAAGTGCTGCAACAGTTCCGTTTTCGCCAGCACCGGGTTCCTGGCTAGCAGCGTGACGTAGCGGGTGAGCGCTTTCTTCCGTTTCGCAATGAACGCGTCGTCGGCGCCTACGGCTTTTTTGGGCGGAAGCCGCGGATACAGACGCGTGGGAAACCTTGATTCCAGGGCGTCGTGCAGGGCGACGAAGTCGTTGTAGCGACGCGGTACCCGATGACCCTAGGACATTAAGGACTTGATACTAAAGCGGACGTAACTTTGTTCTAGTCAACTGCAGATTTTTATTATAAGCTGGTGATCCTGTTTTCGTAAATTTGACTTTAACTGCGGTTCTTTCGTTTTATGCCATAGGAAGATCAGAATGCTAAAAGTGTCAACATTTTCTTAAAGTGTGACGTACAAATTATCCAATGGCAAACCTCAAGCCTTCCTTCCTCTAAGATTTTGTCGATTCGTTGGCATTACGGTAAAATTTTAAGTTTTGTTACAGTATTAAAAACATAAAACAACATTTGAGAAGCGTAAACAATAATTTAACTATTATGTTTAACCGCGCTCACACGGAAGATAACTTCGTATTCCACATGTTTAAACAGAACACCCTTCTTCTCCGGAACTTGCTCCACCTGTACATTGAAGAAACCGCCCTCTCCTGTGGCGAAGGGGTTGACAGGCCGTACTCCACTCCGGTAATCCGCTTTCGTTCCGTTCGCCGCCATAATGATCCTTTACGGTGCTAAACTGCTTAACGATATCCACCAATAATACTAACTTTAGATTCAAAATAAAGAAATGCTTGTCGGTCCACTGCGTACAATATTGTGAAATATTTATGCAGGTAATTGCAGCTACATTGTGACTGCAGAGCGTAAACTAGGGCAGCGCACTGACAACGAAATACAGTAGTATACTGTGTACCTTACTTCACGACGAGAAAAACGCACATGTTTACGGTGCCGGATAAATGCATGTACAGGTACTACGGTAGGTTATACCAGACGTGCACATCTCACGTACCGCACTGCTGAACATTTGCAAAAGAACACTGCCACATCTACCTGCGCTTATCTTATCGCAAGCGGTTTAACTGTCATAACAAACCGACTTGCCAGCCGCTGCGATAACAGGTGACCACAAAAGTGTAATTTTCTATGTAAACAACCTTCATCTGGACTCGACAACGGGCACACAAAAATGCTTGGCCGACGAAAAAGCCACGTACTGAGTTACATTCGGCTGCAGTATTTATAAGAATGAAAGATTATATGTACTGAGGACCGAAACGCCCCCTTAAAATTAATAGTGCAACCGCGAAACGATAATTTAAATTAGGACATATATTTTACATGTTACTTCTGTTTTAAACGGTTGGAGATTCTTTCATTCCGTAAGCACGAATTCTCTGCTCAAACGAATTATAAATGATCGCCGACTCGCCGTCATGTGTCGCTTGACAGGCACGATTGGCCCGATTTGGACACCACTCCAGCCAAAAGAACATACATATTATCCACATGAACTATCCGGCATCAAAACTATACTGACAAAAGTGGGAGTTCTTCCGAATATGAACGTCCAAAGCTATTACCGAAAAATAAAACGCTGTTATAAAGAGGAAAATGTTTACCAGCAGCTATAAACCGCTACGAAAATCCTCTGTTCAAACTACTTCAGGTACGCTTCCTGCACTATCCATTCATCCAGGCGATCATTGATCCGGAACCAGCATTCATAGCGTCCGGCGTGTTCTGCTGCCACCCGGTCAATCTTCATGGTCGAGCTGTAGGAACAATGGTCGTGCAGGCCGAACTGGAAGCGCACCTTGAATTCGGTGACGCGACTGGCGAAGTCCTTGATGGAATGCGCGAACAGCAAGTGGTGCCCCTTGCGCCACAGGAACCGGTTGGAAAGCAGTCCAGGCAGGGCATGGAAGCGCACCGTGCAAACCATCTCCGCGGGGTCGCCGGGATGCACGCTGATGTTGTGCGAAGGTGGGGTGAAGACGTCGTGGCGGAAGAGCTGCGGCGTGACCCAGCAGCGCTGCGTCACCACCAGCTGCTGTCCGTTGGAATGCAGGCATTCGTACAGACCGACGTAGGCGTGCGAGAATGGAGAAAGCGCCGATAACGCGGTCGTACTCGGGTACCGTCAGGTTCTCCCACACCACGAGATCCAATTCGGTCTGGCCGGGGAAATTCTCCTTGGATGGCAGTGACTATTACTACATAGAAGTTGAATAGTAATTATCGCATGGAACACTTTCGCATATCTCGTTGTTTTCTTACGTCAACTGTCACGAAGTAATGGCACCCGTGTTACCGACGAGTGCGACTATTACCACTGCTGCTTACGTTAAAAGCGTGTCCGAATGAGCGGAATTTCTCCAAACCGAAACCGTGTGCGAGAAACCAAAACCCCGCAGTTTATGCACGTGCGAACGACGCCCAGGCGGCTGCACGACGTTTGCATGGTAAAGGTGAAATACTCCTGACATGAGATGTTACCTGGGCCGACATGGCCGCTCCTTCGTGCATTACGTCTGCTGCCGAGTGAGCCGCAACACAAGCAGAAGAAGCGAAGTCTACTTTGCTACCTGGCATTTGTATCTACACGGTCGATATATTTCTGCTCCTACCCTTCGACATTTTTTGCATTCCGGACATTTCCACAAAATGCATTCGCGCACCGGACACCAGAGACCCGGTATTCTCGGCGTTGTGCAAAATGCCAATAATTTTTCAAAAATTGACTACATGATATTTATTACTTCTATAGCTGCACGAGCTTGTACATGAGATTAACAACAACTTTTGAAGGTTGCTAATACTAGCAACCAGAGACACGGTATTCAGTCTGCACCAGAGACACGGTATTCTCGGCTTGTTCCACATTAATGTGGAATACCACATTAATGAGAATACCGTGTCTCTGGTGCAGACTGAACCCATATTGTCAAAGTGTCCGGAATGCGAACAATATCGAAGTACCCTTTGAGACACTGGGTCCGTGGGGACCATCGGCTATTGTCTCTTGCTACCGTAAAGGAGCTGGGAAATCGGCTGCGAGACTATTCAGGGTAGATTCGCTCCCACGAATTTCTCCGACAGCGTCCACGGAGAGACAGCGGGAAACGCAGCGTCATTTAGGGGAACCATGGAGCGAGCAGAAAGGTTAAATAAGCTCTCTCGTATTAAGGTTTTTACGGTTTGCTTAACTTAAAGATGTGTACTACAGAGTGATTTGTATTCTGCAGACGTTTACCACCATCAACAGTCACCTCCTTCCTCTAAAAAGTGACTACCATTGTTTTTGCAGTGCTGCAGCGTGACACTCTGTATGTACAGCGTGACATGTTTTAAGACCGCAGTTGTCGAATTTCCCGTTTGTGGATGTGTTTTTTGGTGGTTGTGCTAACTGCCAAGCAAATAGATCATTCACCTTCACGATGAGCCAATGTCATACGATGTTGTGAAAAGTAGTACCACAAATGCTTACGACAACCATAAAACCAGGGGGCCAGGCCCCCCATATTCCTCCGCGCAAATAAGGCGAAACTGATGCGCATTTTCAATAAGGTTAGTAATAAGTAATTACGCCCTGCGGCTATTAAATCTTGACCATGAATTCACTTAAATTGATTGTTTATTGTTTTATCGAAAACGTGGTGTGGTAGCGCAGAACAACGCAATGAGATGTTTTACAACGCCGTATATGTAGCACCCTAGTACAAGTAGTGTAATTCAAGTTCTTATATTACACGGCTCTATTTGTACTGAAAGGTGCTTCCGGTTTGAAGAAGTGGAATAAACGCGCGTGCTGCTGTATAAACTTCTTTATGCAGTATAATTTTCCTTATTCTTACGTGAAAGTGTCAGATATTATGGTTAGTAATTACACAAGACTGCCAGTAATAAACAGTATTCCAAATTTGAAATACAGAAATCTGTAGTGCAAAACACTGCACACTTCGTTAAAAACCGTATTAATCAAGCAACGGCAGATCTGCGCTGTAGGTTGAGTATACGAATTTTACGTAACTTTGGTTAAGTTGTTTCATTAACGATATCAGAGATAGGTTGTATAAGGCTCTCGTAACGCGGATAGCGATCTTTATCCTGCATTTCTTGCTAAAATATTTCATTTCCTGTATCACCGCAGTTGATCTGGAGCACAATCCTTTAGCAACAGAAGAAGCTGCTAACATCAGGGTCGCGCATACAACCTTGTGGTACACGTTACGTAAAGCTGACAACTTTCGGCTTGTGCCTAATGAAAATGACTTGGTTAGTCAGAATTATATCACTATGCGGTAACATCTAGGCTCCTGAAGAACAGAAAAAGCTCTCCATTATGCAAGCGTATGGTTAGTTACCGTAATCATATTACGATTACAGGGATGTGTTATTCCTTTGAGCGGAAGATGGCCCTGACATTGTTTATTTAAATCTTACGAAACTGCCTGAAGGCCAGAATAGTTGACGCTCTGCGTGGTGCCTTGCCGGATGATTGTTGTCCCCGTTCTGTCACCCCAACCTTTCATTACGTATATAGAATCTCAATATTATGGATCTTCTCTTCTTCCTCTTTCCCTTCTGTACATTATGGGTAAGTTGCCGGTCGTGTGACAGCCGTTTTGTGACTACGAAAGTCTTTCCATCATATTCCATCTAATCCCGTTTAAAATATCCGATTAATAAATAGTTCATTAAATAACAATTGACGTAAACCAACATTTACAAAATTTAATTATTTGTTTAGTGGGTACTTTGATCTAATTTGCTTTATTTTAACTAATTTTACTAAATCAGGGCGTGCTAAAATTAAGGCAATAATCTTTAAATGGCACTAAATTATTTTGTCAAAATTAAGTAGAATAAAAATTAAAGCAAATTTTATTAACTTATTTAATAAATTACTTAAGTGTACATATTATGGAAGTATACATATAGTATGTCTTGAAAGTGGAGATCCTGCGAAACATCTTTGTATGCGTTCTAGGCTTTTTGCACAAGCCTGGATGAAATCCTCAACCCGGATCTATCCGCCTACGCCGCGTCCTACAACATGCCACCGGGCCACTACTACGCCGGCCGCGCCGAACTCCGCGTCACCTACGAGAAAGAATCCCCCTGGCGCGGCAGACCCAGCAACTCCACCATCTACCGCTACGGCCCCATCGTCCCAACGCCGGACTACAACACCTACTTGAAATCCCCGGGCATCAACTATGCCGATTATCTGAGAAATAAGACGCGCCATGGCGGCGCCGGATACCCGGGCAAAGGTCACCTGCCGTTACTGGGAGGATACCCGGGACCTGGAGGGTATCCGGGAGGTCCCGGGGGATACAGTCCACAGAAACCGCTCTATGGATCGTTGTACGGGGATAAGGGATACCGGCCGTACGAGTATGGACCGTCGTCGTCCGCCCCGGGAAATTCCACGATGAGCACGCCAGTGATGGGCAATTCTACGGTGGCATCATCCACTCCTGCCAGTAATGATACGTCCAGTGCGCTACTTGCCCCCGCACTTATTGCAAGTTTTTAATGGAGACAGGTCGACCTAGTCATAGGTGGAGATTTTTTATAATTTTTTATAAATGTGATTTATTCGGGTATGTGCTTATTAAGTATGCCGTGTATGTGTATGTGATTTTCTCATTTTTATTATAAATGTGTTTTATTCGTGTATATTATGCCTTATATATACACTTTGTGTGTATAAATTGCCACTCATTTCCAAGGTTATAACTTTTAGACTTTTTTAGTTTCTGGTTGATGTAGAGCATGTTATATGTGTTGTAGAGAATATGATAGCAATAATAATTATATCTTGAATTATGCTTTATAAAAATGGTTGAGGTGTTTAACACGGGCACACCACTGCTGTAATACAGTACAGGTAGAATGCTTCGAATACACAGAAACTGATCGAATTGCATGTATCCCAGCTAATAGAAACACCTACACCATCGGTGACCTTTCTTTTATAACCGGGATTCGGAGTGCCAGCTGTTTATTACAAGTTCGAGAAGAAATATAACACCTTTAAAACAGTTTTCGTTTATGTTTTGATAAAGTATATCGCAGAAATGCTACCTCGCGCGTACAGCTACGGACATCCTTATACATCACTTCAATCGGTATAAGTGTATAAAATACACCTACATCTTGCATTACCATTATATAAATAAAGAATACACACTAAAAGTCTCGAACTTTAGACATCAGACATAATAATTTATATACTGTTACAGGTTTTTGCTGTTAACAAATTTTAAATACATGTATATACACCCCAAACCACACAACGTAAAGGCATACCGAAATGGAAATGCCCACCGGAATTATCCTGTGTGTATACCAGCCGTCTCCTGCGATATACCGAAACTACCGAGAAACTGGCCTAATTAAAACTAAATAACCCCGCCTACTTTATATGTTTTTAACAGAGCCAGAGGATCTAATTCCTTACGGCTACCGGCATTTTAATCGTCAACGGTCGATTGCTTCTTAATTTGTCCAGGTACCTGGATTTCACCAAAAGTGCTGAATCAACAGGCTTTACGGTGCTGTGTAATATGATGGCCAGGGTGCTTATTGATTTTCCTAGCACGAAAACAATGTTCTACGAGGATAAACAAATACGTTTCCAACGACTACCATGTATATACGTGCTAAGCCAAGAGACAACTCTAACGTGCAGCGTCGTTGGGAATCCGTGTAATTAGCGGGAGACTCGCTAAATCACCATCCCGCAACGGCAACATCATTAAAGGGAAAATCCCCGATCCCCTGCATATACGTCGTGTTGCTGTTGACGGTTGGCACAAGCTGCGGGGGAAAATTCGGTCAATCGCGCCGACTTAATCATCCTCTGTAAAGGGTACATTGGTCCTTGATTTCAGTTAATTAGGCGATAGCGTATTTTCCGATCAGATATAAGAAGAAAAGAAGCGTTGAAATGGTCACCAAACAAACAACTGATGGCCAAACAAACAATAAACATCTTGTTTACAAACATACTGCATACGACGTGCATTTAACACAAACAATTCGGCGTCACAACACCACCTTATGTTATTGATTTACGATACATCGTCCAACCCGGTGTACCCCATTTGTTTGTTTAAATTTTCCCCACCCATTTCACCCCTTTCTTTGATTAAATTTTCCCCTCCCTTTTTCTCCCCTTTTTTGTTTTTGCCAACATAACATGCATCATTTTTTTGAGTTTATCACTTTTTTTTGTTTTTTTGTTAAGCTTTAAAGTAACAAGTGAAACAGTTGTTTATCATTTTCCAAAAGTAGCCGTAGCACTGCAATACTGCAATCGGTATTTTTGACGATTTGTGATTTTTTGGTTTTTGTTTTTCACGAATAATAGGTGAAACTTTACACTAACACAAAAAAACTCGGATTTTTTGAATCACCACAGTTCTGCAAACAGGACACTGTATCAATCTATCTGAACAGTTATTGCAGCAGGCCAGATGATTACATGGGCGGAATACAACTTGGACTTCATTGTCTAAGCTGACCTTACATTGCACTTTCTCCAGGGGGTTATTTTCTCTTTTCCTAGCCGCATACGCTTGAGATACCTTGTCACAGATCTGCGCTGATTCCTTTGCTTGCTTGGTCTGAACGTCGTAGACATACTGTTCTCCTTTTTGTGCTATGACAAATGGACATATGGGCGACGCTCTGGCGTGCTCTTCCCATGCTCCATCGGTGGGAACCCATCTTTCAAGCTCTCGTCCGCAGTGAAAGCACTGGACGCAATCACCGTTCCGTTATAAAACCAACCGGCTTGGGCCATGACCCTGGGATGCTGAGCTTTTGATTCAGGCCACTCGGCAAATGTAGAAAAACGAGCCTTGTAATCCATCATGTCTGGAAAGCGCACAGCGTAGCTATAGGTCCCCGGAATAGCAACTGGCGCTGACGCCCACACCTCCACGACGTCTTCTCCTTCCGCAGTAATGGGTTCAGGTGTTCTCTTTGACATTGGACAGTTTGGAAACAGTAATTGATGATGCCGCCTTGGGCTTCGGATTTTACCCCATCCGGACATAATACCGTCACAATATGCGCACTGAACTTCATCCCCGGTTCCACGATAAAACATTCCGGCTAAGGCCAAGTACGTCGGTGGAAGTAAACTATTGTCCCAATTGGTGTGTTTAAACGTAGCCAGACGATGGATCACATTACGCATGTCCATTTTGCTGTTTAATGACAAAAAACTGAATCAATAAAAGCCTGTTTCTAAAACCGAAATCTAAATTTTGCTTGACCATCGTAGTTTATATATAATACCAATAAGGACGAAGCTTCCCAAGTCTCCGCCTTTACACCTTCTAACAAGGCTTGCAGGGGAAAAAGGCGGAGCAAAATTATCGATTTTTCAGCCAATCGCTACAGTCTTGTGTTGGGAAAAGTTTGACCAATGGAAACCATTGCTTTCCATAAAAAGGCGGAGTTTTGGAGGGATTTTATGCGAATCAAAATCCAACACTTTGCAGTCGCTGTAGTCGTGAGGATATAAAAGGCTAGCGGGTAAACCTTGAATTGTCAGTTGCTTTTCAGTTCCGTAAGAAAAATTGTTTGCTACTTGTTAGTCGCTTTTGCAATCAAAAAATGGATTTTGCACGCACTTTGGAGATTTTGGGAGAGCTGAACGGATACATCATCTATAAGGTCAACAATGTGGTAAGTATGTTTTGGAACACGAAAAAGGTCAGTCTTGTTCTAGCTTTTGATCAGGAAACAGACGGTTACAAAGATCATGAAGAGGCGTTCCGGAAAGGAGTGCGTCTGGGATGTAGTGAAATTTCGGACGTCCTGAATAAGTTGAAAGCGGGAACTATCCAAGCAGCGATGGACAAGGCAATCACAAGCAAATCTGCGGAAAAGGTCACTCTTGCCGGACCTGCTTGTATGGATGTACTTCTCAGTATCCATCCTAAATATGGGCGGATGATCCGCTTTTCACAACCCGGGCGCTCTTTACAGATTCCATACCGAGGATTTTTTGGATGTAGCTCGCATTGTACAGGACAGCTTCTGGGGTCCTGAGGGAGTGTCCATGGATACGTAGGCTAACAGCATTTGACTTGTGTAACATAATGCACTATTTCGATTTACTATGTTTTTGGTCTTTTTACTAATGACAATCTACAGCTTTGTCTGGGATACTTTTAGGTAGCAAAAGAAAATTAAATAGGATAAAAAAAAGGGCTAATGCCTCTATTCGCGACAGACTGAGTAAGAAACGTATATAAAGAATTCGTGCTCATTCTGTCGCGATTAGTGTGTTCAGCCATGGAGATACACAACGTTATTTTGTCCGTCAGGTTTGACAGAAGGATCGACTTGGACGCGATAACCCGTGTTTTCGGGAACGATGCTACTAAGATGAAAAACTTTAACGCCGTTAACCTTCGCTTGAATGGTAACACATTCTGTCAACTGTTTGCGAACGGCAAGGCCATCATAAACGGCGGTAAGTCAGTTGATGAAGCGGAGCAACTGCTGCTCTTTATAAGCTGATGTTACTTCTGCATGATTTTACTTTGGAGATTAAGGTACGTAGTATAGCAAATATCGTAAGCACTTACCGTCATAGTACAAAAGTCAATCTTGCCAATTTATACAATAAAAGCAGAACAATACCGGAAGTAAGTAAGGCATTTTTTGAGCCTGAACTATTTCCAGCAGTTCAGATTAAATTTAAGTATTTAGGAGCCACAGTTAACGTGTTTCATACGGGTAACTGCGTTCTTTTAGGATGTACATCCGTTGTACAAGTGCAGGCAGTTGCAGAAGCGATAAAAACCTCCTGCAGTTAATTAACCAAAACTCCCAGTAATCGTAAAATTTTAGACTTTTCAACGGAAAATTTTCGGAATTTTGCGGATTTTACAGGTGTGCTGAACTAGCGGCTTAAGGTCGAATTATCTGAGGTTTTAGAAATGGAAAAAATCACTTTTGATTTTCGTTTTAAAACTCCTTGCACAATTTACATTTCAGGACCAACAATGTCTGGGAAATCAACGTTTACGTTGCAACTCTTGAAAAACGTTTCACAAAGTTTCACTCCCGTCCCTACTCGTATTGTTTACGCGTACGGTACGTGGCAAGAAACCTTTTCAACTTTTGACGAATCTATTGAACTTGTACAAGGCATTGATTCCATTATTAATGACGAAAGCTTTTTCAGAAAAGGTGATACAACGCTGCTAATTTTGGATGATTTAATGGAGGAAATAGCATCTGCTACTAAGGCATCCGCGTTATTTACCCGTGATGTTCACCACAAAAACGTTTCTGTTGTTTTCATCTCACAAAACCTTTTCAAGCAAGGAAAGAACATGCGTGATATTTCTCTCAACTCACAATATATGGTCGTATTTAAATCTGTTCGCGACACACAGCAAATAAAAACGCTAGCGCATCAGCTGGGCATGCCACACTTGCCAGAAGCTTATAAAAAGGCTATAAAGGAACCGTTTGGATACTTATTAATTAACTTACGTCCGGAAACCCCCGACAAGGCCCGCTTACAATCGAATATTTTTGGCTACCGAAGAATCTATGTAGAAAAATGAAGCCAGAAGAAATTCTCAAGCTAATCGACGCTCTACGTTTGATGACACCCAGACAGCAGAGAGCGTTTTTTCAATTTTCTACTACTAAACAGGTCGCTGCAATTGAAGAAGCCTGCTTGAACCTTATTAAGCAACCAAAGGGGTTAAGTAAAACACATTTAGCGAAAGCACGTGCTCATGTTGGAAAAATAAAGCGACTAGCTGATCGGAATTTAACGCGTGAAAAAAAGAAAAAGCTTTTACAGCAAAAAGGTGGATTTTTAGGAGTTCTTCTACCAGTTTTGGGAACTCTTTTAACATCGTTCCTAACAAAATGAAGACTTACGTGTTAGTACCGGAATCAGAATTCGTAAGTGGCAAAAATAGGTCAGGTCCAACATCTACTTGGAAAAGGGCCCAAGAAATTAGCGATAACATGAATCAGCAGCTAATGGTGCGAGCCGCCTTGGAGAACCAACGTCCGGTTACGCGCCTGCCGGTTAGCGAGACACCAAACTATACCATAGAAAGCAATACCTTGCCATCGGAACTTTGCATAAGCCAGCAACCGTGTCAAAATACGTTGAGGCAAAGCCGCTAATGCAAGATGCATTTTTCAAACCGGACCTTTGCTTGAGAGCCGTGGTATCCAGGTTAGTACAGCAACAAATGACCAGCAAATTCAAGCAAATTCGTCACCCCAAATTGAGTACGTACAGTCCGAGCCGTTGGTGCATTACGTACAAGTGCCCGCGGACCCAATCGTGCACTATGTTCCTACAACCGTGCCGAGCGAACCTGTTGTCCACTATGTTCCAACCCCTTCGAAAACTTTAGTCAAACACGTATACAAATCCCCAAAAGTCCCACCAATAACTAAAAGCGTGGTGTTCCAAAAACTTCCCGTAACACCATGCCGAAGAAGAACCAGGCGCCAACTATAGAGTTTGCACCGACACCACCAAGCATACAAGATGCACCGCAAGAACCACCAATTGTTGAGTTTCCTCCTGACGGAGTTCTGGATTACGAACCCCATGAAAATCCAGCACTGCCGTCAAATATAAATGCAAAGGCACTTAATTATCAACCAAATAAAGTCTCACTGCGACGAAGTACACGTAAAAATTCAGCGTTACCGTATGCTGGTACGCGACTAGCCATCGAGGGACCTTCCACCAGCTTACAGGTTTTAGGTAAGGCGTTGGCTCCAATTAAAACCGCGGTGCGTCGTAAGACTCGCGATAAAACTGCTCTGTTGCCGACGTCTACGCAACTGTCTGTTGAAAATGCCTTAACTGTTCCGGGGCTAACGGGCCCGTCGGCACCCATGCCAATTGAAGCAGCGCATAGAAAAGTTATAACATACAACCCACAGCCTGCGAAAACAAAAAATAATGTTCAGTTAAGTAGCCAAAAGGATGAAGAACAAGAAACCAACACATATAGGCGGAGAATCGCTAGAGCCCCAACAAAGTTCTACGGACCACCACGTAAAAAACAGCGTACAACACAAACTGGAGGGTGGTTAAACTATGCTTAAAATGGTAACACTAGATGAAATTTACCTGGATGCCGGGAACCCCGGTAGCCTTGGAGGAGATTGAACGTCTGTTTAAAGAAGCTCAAAACATAATTATACACGTCAGCAAGTTGAACAATACTTACAGTCTAAGGACGCGTATACACAACATAAAGCATACCGCTCAAAGTTTAAACGAAGAAAAATTATATCAGTAAATGTAGGAGACCAACACCAAATTGACTTGATGGATATGCAAAAGTTTCGTAAAGAAAACGATGGTTTTAATTACGTGCTGACGTGTGTTGATTGTTTCTCCAGATATGGTTGGGCGGAGCCAGTGAAGTCAAAAAAGCCGCCAGAAATTGCTGCAGCGCTCAGCACAATTTACAAACAATGCAGTCCGCCACTGCGCTGTCAAAGTGATAACGGTAAAGAATTTGTTGGAAGAGAAATGCGTGCATTTTTTAAAGAATGTAATGTAACCTTTTTTACTACTCGAAATGATGATGTAAAATGCGCAATGGTAGAACGACTCAACCGTACCATTAAAAACCGTATGTACGTATACATGACTGAAAAAAACACATATCGATACATAGACGTTTTGCCACAGATAATGCAAGGGTATAATAGCACTGTGCATTCTTCAACCGGTTATGCTCCAGAAAACGTTGGAGTAAACGAGAGCAACTCTATCCTTGAACGTATGCTCAGCGAACAAAAGAAATCAAAGGGGCCCGCATTTACAGCTGGCGACCATGTGCGAATTGCCAAAAGAAAAAACACGTTCGAAAAGGTTACGAAACAAATTACACGGAAGAAATTTTTAAAGTAGTCAGAGTTTTAAAACATAAAAGCCATTTTTTGTATGCTATCGAAGACCTAGCTGGTGAAGCAATCGACGGACACTTCTATGCTTCCGAACTGTCAAAATTTGTAATGACTGAGAGGCCATACCATCGCATTTCTAGGATATTAAGGGAGCGCACACACAAGGGTAAAAAACAATATCTGGTACGTTGGTATGGCTACGGCCCCGCGTATGACTCTTGGGAAAACGCAAACGAATTAAAATGAGTTTTTACTTGACACTGCCATCTTCGGCGTCTCGTGATTTGTATCCAAAAAACTGTCCCGGACATTTCACAACTTTATTAGCCAGGGCAGTGGATCTGGACGGTACCTGGGAAGTTGCGTTATCAGAATTAATACTTCCTCCTATGCAGTTAAAATTTAATAGCGGCTTAGTGGTTGGTATTGCGCGAACTAATTATCCCACTCGGGAGACTCGTTTTTTAAGTGAAAAGCATATCCGGACGAAAACCGGTTAATACACGCTGTTAATGTGCTTTTGCGTGATGGCGCGACGGATGATGAACCAGTTTTATATGGTCATATCGTAGTCAGTGGTAACTCCTCTGAACTAAGTATCAGACCAGACACCACCCTGACGTTCCACGGTGCAGAGTATACCCGTGCTTTAGGTTTGCTGCAAGACTACAGTTATACGGGCAGTGATAGCCCTACTTATGTCCTCCACCCGGGAAACATAATCGCATTGTACACGTCTACTGTGACATCATTGAATACGGTCTAGTGGGGGATGCTATGGTTCCTTTGTTGCGCACGATATCAACGCAAGCGAGCTCGTTTGAAGATACGTGCATCCGTTTTGAAAGCCCTCACTACGTACCTATAGCCCGTCATACGTTCCAAACAGTTGAAATTAAAGTATGCGATGATTTAGGTAATGAAGTGTTTTTCCATCCAGGTACTGCAATAATCAAACTACACTTCCGACTGAAAAAACACTAAAAATGGTACTCCAAGAACTTAAATTCGATGAATCTCGCTACATTCAAATATTCAATCGTCAGCACGGTTACGGAATGCCCGTTTACCGCGGTGCACCAATGACGGGTGGCAGCTTTTGGGGTCGCATCATAGGATTTGCGCGGGGGTTGTTTAGTAAGGCTGCACCTCACATCAACAACATGATTGCTACCGCCCAACCACACATGAAGACATTTGCCTCGAAAGCGGTAGAATCAGCCATCGATAAAGCTGTCGAGCACGTCAGTGAAAAAATACGTCAACAAAGCGGCTCAGGCATTAAGGGACGAAAGAAAAAAATAGTCAGCATTAATAAGAAGCAACGAGCAATTGACGCGATAAAAGACAAACTGTAGCAATGGCGCTTATAGAAAACGGCTCAGAGCCATCAATGTTGTTAGAGAGTCACTTATTCTACTTACCTTCAACACTAACGGAACGATGGAATACCAGAGATTATTATTTGGGGCCCTCACAAGCCACGACCGACGAATCCAATGATTTTTCATTTACTGTAGCTCCATGTCAGTCGGAATTGGTTAGCTTAGCCGATATTCGATTTACGTGCGATCTTCACGTTACTAATGCAGCTGGAACCATACCAACGGATAGCGACTGTTTGGCCCCTATTAACAACATTGTACACAGTCTTTTCGAGCAAGTTAGTGTTACTCTAGGCGGTCGCAGTATATCGGACAGTAGCTCGATGTATCACATTCGCGCTTATTTGGAGAGCCTTTTGGGTTATACAAAACAAGCGCAGCTAACCCAACTAAGTCTGGGTGGGTTCGCTATGGACACTGAAATGTCCAAAGATCCGATTTTCACAGAGAAAGTAGACGGAAAATCATCTTTCCATAGTGAAGGTGCTGAAAAAAGGCGAAAGTGGATACAAACATTGAAGCCACTCCAGTTGTCAGGCAAGTTGCTCTGCGACTTGTTTCAGCAGGATCGCCCACTTATACCAGGCGTAGAGTTAAGCATCAAACTGATTCGTAACCGAAAGAATCTAGCGTTTATTGCCGATAGCGACCTGGCAGCACCTAAAGTTGTAGCGATTCGGAATCCCCGATTGCGTATACGCAAATACGAACCAGCTCCGGATTATCTTGCCGCAATGACAAAGCAACTGGTTGGCAATAATGCAAAATATCACGTTGAACGCGTTGCGATGCGGCAGTGTACTCTGATATCTGGTCAGCAACAACACGTGTGGGCGAATATCGTGATTGGACAGCTCCCAAAGGTAATGTTCCTAGCCCTATCACCCAGTCGTTCTTTTGCTGGGGAATACAAGTCAACTCCCTTTAATTTCGATCATTTTAACCTGTCTTATGTCCATGCCGAGATCGACGGCCAGCTGTTTCCCACTCGAGGATACAATTTAGATTATGAAAACGGGGCCACAGCCGAGGCCTACGAAGGACTTTTAGACACACTGGAGCGTTTAGGAGAAGGTCCGGGCGAGCTACCCTTTGATCGTTCGGATTACAATGCTGGTGGCTTTTGTATTTACGGCTTTGACTTCACTCGCGGACATACTGGCCGCGGGGCTCTTTCTCTAATTAGGCAAGGCAATCTTAACATTAATTTTAAATTTGCCAAAGCTTTAAAGGAAGGAGTGGTGTGTGTTGCAATGTTAGTCTTTGACAACGTTATCGAAATAAATAACAACAGACAGGTTTTGTTTGATTTTGCTCCATGAACAGTATAGAAATCGACAATGCCCTTAGAAGGGATCCAATAGTTCGTGATATTTTTGTTGAGTCTTTCCTTGTGATAAAATTCCTGACAAAGAATTTCCGGGTGCCTACATCGTGAATACGCAACCTAGCACTGCCTCGGGAGAGCACTGGGTCGCATTTTACTGCACTAAACCCGGTACAGTGGAAGCCTTTGACTCGTTTGGACGAAACCCAGCAGAGTATTCTCCACACATCAAAGACTGGATAGGTCAAGACTACATTACCATGTCAAATACGATGCGACAAAGCATAGATTCTACAGTCTGTGGTCAGTACTGTATGTTTTACGTACTTCTACGTTGTCGAGGGTATTCCTATGAAGATGTTATGTCCGCCTTAACCAAGCATAAAGGCGTGAATGACAAATTTATTCGAAAATTTATAAACAAGTACTTTAACCTGCACACTGCGCTACGAGACGATAATTTTATAAGGCAACTAATAAAAATGGATAGACCCCAAAAAATAGCAACACTTATCTTCTGGGGTCTTATGATCTCCGTACTACTAATATTCAATGTTCTTGAGATATGCAATCATGTTTCCCGAAAAACTAACCTGACTCAATCCAATGAGATCACTAAACATGTCTTGAACTTGATGATGAGTGATGCCGAATTCAGTAATGGATCGGTGTTTGGTCACTCACCGGCCCTGCCGGTGAGTGCCCAAACACCCTGCCGCTCGCCGCCTCTAAACAAAGCTGTCCACATGATTCCTGACAACTTAGACTTGAACACAAGTCTGGGAGAAAAGGCGGTGCTTGCCGCAGTATTTTAACGCCGGTAGTAGTGCAGTTGGAAATGGAAAGTGATTGGTTGTAAAATGCAGCAACATGCTCCGCCTTTTCGGCTGCACATTATGTGTACGGACTTCAATGTGCTAAACGGTCGCAATATTTTAACTGAGAGAAATGTTTAGCTGCTAGTCTGGGGTACTTCAAATACTTTCAAATACCGGTACAATTCGCTTATCGAGTTGTATCCATGTAGCGTACCGTATCCATGTAAGTAAATAATATTTTAATTTTACAAGGTTTGAAAGTAGGATTTTTCTAATAAAAACGTATTCCTCGAGTGAGCGCAGATGCGAAAAAGTATATCTTTAATTCTTCATTCATGCAATGTCAATATCCTGAAGCGACCAAAGTGTAATAGAAGGAGGGGGTAAATACACGGGATAGACAGGAAAAACGGCAATAATAAGGGATAACCATTCAGGTGTTGTGCACCATGGCCAGCCGCCAAGGGAAAGCAGTCCAGCGACACTACACAAAATTCATGCTTTGAGACCCGAGCTGCCTTCTCCGTAGACTCCTACGTTATACTCAAACACCTACGTCTTCGAGAATTCAGAATCAAACCGTGTAATCTACATCTTAAAGAGCAAGAAATAATTAACAAGATTTTCGATACCACGCAAGCCGTGATCTATGAGAAACAAGACAAGTTAGAGCCAATTAAGTTTCCCATAGACAAAGCAATGGAGCTCCGTGAAAACAAATCATCCAACTCCTATGCTTAGTCTACGAGAAACTCAAATGGTTCAGTCTTGCTTCAGTTTTAATTAGTGGCGAATTATTTCGTATCAAAAATCTTGTAAATTTTTTCTTGTTCTTTTGAGCTATCGATTGTGCGGATTAGTTCTGAAATATGCAAGACGAAGGTGGTTGTGTTTAACATAGAAGTCTACGGAGAAACAGCTCGAGACTGGAGTCTCAACGACTGATCTGCACAGTGTCACTAGAACTGCCTTCCTTGGTGGCTGGCCGTGTTGCACAACACGTGAAGGGTTATCCCTTATTATTGCCGTTTTTCTATCTTTCCCGTGTATTTACCCCTCCTTGTACCCGTAATTCGTTAAGGTTTTATATACGAACATTTAACAAATTTCAGTTGGCAATACATCGATATGTATTAACACGGCTGTCGTAACTAGTTACACTCCATGAACTCAAACCTAACATTTCCAGTACACACAAGTCGAGCGCGGAGCGCGAGGCTTACCCTTCGTCGACCGAAGCGTAACGAAAGCCTATGTTCAAGAATAATGCAAAATGTGGTGTGTATATGCGTGGGTAACCACCAGCAAATGCACGTATGCACGATGGTACCTGTCACCAAATGCACAGCACGGTTGCCGTATATACTCACGCCACATATAACTCGTAGTGTCTGTACGTCGGTCACCGTCAGGAAATGCTAACATGCACGGTGATATTTGCACCCGGATGCCCACCTATGCACGGTAACCGTATATATTGGCCGGTGGTAATCTCCCCGATATGATCAAAAGATTACTGCGTTTGCTTTTTGGTAACAATGGCAACATAGCGCTACCGAACGTTCGTGGGGGCATTATTACCTGTCACAAGCGATGGGCTTCATCACCAGTACTGGAATCGTTAGCCGATAGCGACAGTATCAATTTACCGGTTTCCGTTAAACATTTTTGATTCAATATTCTAGTTTGGTGTTGCAGACACAGTCCAGTACCATAATACTGTTCCTGAAACTCTTTTCTTGACACCCACTCCGGACTTCTGACATTGTACAACATAACAAAAACTAAGTAACGAAATAATACTAGAAAAACCCCAAATTGTGCAATTTCCGGCAAATATGTCCCCACAGACATTTTTGCAGTGCCCCATTAGCGAACCAAACAACCCTGTGCGATAAAAAAATCAAAACAAATTAATATCCCGGTTATTAACAAGTACCTTCTAGAAAACTGCCTAATCGGAATAGCACTCCGTTAGCATTACTAAGGGCAATTTCGTGTAAATGGTAGCCCTCCGGCCAAGTCGGTATCACCAGATTTTGACATGATAGACCTATACGGGAACGCTGCTTTTCAGTTCAGTTTTTAGTTTTCTATAAAACGTCACCAGCGTTACTAAATCCAACCCCTCCTACCGCATTCAGCAGATTTACTGTGCCATTGACTGCTTTGCATATTATGTGCATATTGTGGCGGTGACCTTCCACAGCACTGTATGAACCGGCATAAATTTTTCCACTAGAGTTGAAGAAATTATGATTTTTGTGTACAGTGTCGAAACATGTATTCGAAACACTTACGTAATTGCGAAATTTTATGTAAATGCTTACCGGCGCCTGAGGCCGAGATTTCACTATTGTCATTGTACTAAAATTATACCAGCTGGAATGAGAGCATTAAATAATCGAAAAAGAGTGCCCACTGTAAAACGGGGTGTCATCATTTAGGATATAGTCCTGCTCCGCTTCGATCCTGCAGTGCGCGCAAAAGCGAGTGCACTTTTCTAGTATGTAGTACACAATACTAAATACTTATTTTGTACATTTTTTATTTTTGCGGTATAGATTTACGAGCTGTACACTCTTCAGGCTGCGCAAGGCCGACCTCGCGCAAAAATTGCACAATAAGGTCACAAAAGAACAGCAACAGATAAGGTATTGGAGAATAAAAGCACTGACCTATTTTTACCGCGTGTGTGTCACTATTCCGGAAGCAGATGGTTGGTTTGCAAACAAAAGAGTACACTTTTGAGAAACATTTGAAGGAACTATGATGCAATACTGTTTTATTTTACCTTTACTCATATTCTACGTTTTAATTAGCACGCAGATCAGATTGTGCATATCCGGAATAAAGATCCGTACAAACCACTATTTAAATCTCACTGTCCCCTAACAACCGCATTAATCATTTTATAATTTTCAAATTGTAACAGAATGCCGCACGGTCGCGTAGCGAAAAAACTAGAGGTAGAGCCTCTCCCGCTCCAGGCGAGCCGGTGCAATACTGCCGGTTGGCCGTATTCACCAGGCTATGATTCAGGGTAGCCAAACTGAAGAATCCGCATCTGTATTCATGGCCGGCGTTCTAGAGTATTTGGTTGCCGAACTCCTGTTCCTTGCTGGAAACGTGGCAGAAGTTGCACGTGCCACCGACATCAAGCCGGGTCACATTGATCAAGCCATTCGTGACGATCCGGAGGTAGGTTTTGTAAATACATATGCTACTTGCTTATTACGGTCGCATAAATATTATCATTACACCCTTATTAAAAATTATCATTAAATATCATAAATATAATATTATAAAATTTGTAATTATAATATTTAATATTATCATACTCCCTTATTAAATATTACAAATATTATCATACACCCTTATTAAATCCGGCAATTATTATTATCTACAGGTACTGCAAGTCATGCTGGTATGCGACAACGCAAAAGCTATCTAAAATATTTATAACGCTCATATCTGTATAGACCTATTTGTTGATATTACGTATATGAAATCATAATAATACTTTCTTCTTCGCAGTTTACAACGCTCTTGTGGGGTGTGCTCCTGGGATGGTGCGATCGCCATAACCGCCGCTAATAGATTTTGCTCGAGATGTCGTACTGTCTGCTGATGTGCTAATAAAAACTTGTTTTCCTCATGAATTTTGAAATGTTAACAATATTAAAAAACTAAACTTGCTTTAGCTAGTTGAGTGGAATCTATATTCAGTGGAATGTGAATGTTATCCCGTACTTCTGTTTTGGAATAAAATAATTTTCAGGTGTCTCCCACACCTGACAGTCTCGTAGTCCATCAGGACCACATCATAATAACTGAACGCGTTACCAAGCCTGTCACAATAAACTGCCTTTGACAGCAAAAAAATCCTGCCGACTTTACAGTAAGCAGTAATATTTTCAGTCACTGACATTAAAATTCGGGCAATACTGTATCTGCACAGTCATCAATGAGAATCTATGAGAACTTAAGTGAGTGTATCAATGAGAAGTTGTGCACAGTCTATCAATGAGAACTTAAGTCGAAATACAGTTGGCTACCATACAACACAAACCGCATCGAAATAGTCAGTAGTAGGTACCTATTTTTACCGTATAGTGTAGAATAACGACGTAGTTGTCCGAAAATCCAGTTCAATAAGATCAAGAAAAAAACCCCTTGGGTGCCGTATCCTTAGCTTTTCCAGCATCAGTTATCAGTTTCCAGGGTGGTACAGCAACCGTGTTCTCCCTCACAATGTAACGTACCAGGATCGAATACGCTTTATTAGACTGTCCACTAGCCATGTAAAACCGACGTCCCACAAAATACAGTATGAGTACATTGCTAAGAGGTGTACGTCCATTTGGACCCCGCCAAACAATCTCGTGAGGCCCCAGGGCTTAACTTTTATAATAATTATTAGAATGATAGCCAGTATGAGTATGATAGAATGGGTATGATAGCCTGCTCATTACACAAAAAATTGTAAACATACGGTGAACTACAGCAATAAACAGATTACTGTACATACAAAATGCATACACAGTACGTACACAGTATAACTATACGAGTACATACATAAATTAAACAGACAAAGCTACTGTGTAGAAAATTTATATACAGTAGTCATTATCGTTGCACAAAGTGGTTCTCGTGCAAGCAGTTCTTAGGGCGTCAGTTTACCGATCTGATCATCGCCACGCCTTATCGCACCTGTGATATACTGTGGAGAGACAAAAGGGGAGTGTAAACATTCCGATTTTACAGCCAATGAGTGCCCATCTCAGCACATAGACACTATTGGGTAGAAAATACGGTGGCCAGCACCGCCTTTTCATCTCTCGCAGTGTATCACAGGTGTGATAAGGCGGAGTAAGGTAACAAAACGGGCGTCCAGCATTAACTGATTGTTATAACTATGTGTATGGTGCGTCGGGAGACATTCCATGAAAAAGTAGGTCACCGGACAGCGTCATGCTGAATTAGGTCGGCATATGAATAGGCAGTCCATCTCAAGGAATGTCTCCCGGCGCGCCATGCACAACTTCACTCGAAATCCAACAGCCGACGTCTGGATACTTAGTGTGAACAACACCACTGCACTAACATCATTATAATTTACTTAAACTAAACTACTTTATGGTAACATTAATCATAGTTAAATACAGAATACTATTGCGATAGTTATTATTATTGTTTAAGAATTTAAGTTAATAACGTAATTTACTGTTAGGATTATGATTATAACCATATAGCTAACTAAATAAAAACATAAGTTTGTTGTTGTAATGGGTTTAACGTTGTTGTAATTATAGTCGTAATTATTGTTGTGTTCCAGATGTTATTGTTTATTGTAGCTACGCCGAATTATTGATGTTTAGAGTGTTTGTAAATAATAATATGTCTGTTATTCATAAACAAGATGTTAATGTTTGTCCGGTGACCATTTCAACGCTTCTTTTCTTCTGATATACAGCAGCAGCAGGAATATCTGCAGCAGCGCCTGCAGCGCCGATGGTATGGGCTGGTTGCCATAATAATCAAAATAATAATTTTTTAATGGATTAATATACTGATTACTGAGCATAATAATTCTGACTTTGGAAATATTTTATTTTTATTAAATATGGCCTTTGCTAAATTTAAAGGTGCTGTATAGGAAAATATAAAAATCGCAGTAGGTGGTACTAATTTCCCGGTATTGCTGTTTATTTTTTTATTACAGAATTGCCGATGTGTGTGGTTAGTACTTACTGTTCTGGTTGTCTGGTTCAGAGTTGTAATATTAGTAAAACTGTATTTTATGTACAAAAAGTTTCCAAAGGCTCGGACAATAACCTGACGGTTGCTGTGCACATTCAGACAGTGCATTTTAAATTTTGTTTTAATTGCCATATTACTTTCAGCATCCGGATGTTGCGCTCCCAAATGTGTAGTTACGGTCCGGTTACAAGTCAATATAGACAAATGTGTTGGCTACACGTATACATGATTTAAAACAATGCAAAAATATTTCGAGACGGGCGAAAACGAAAGGTTTCGTTGAATGTATACAAAGCTGTGCCGGGCCATTTCCTTGAACAAAATCTGTACGAAGTATGGGACTTTCTAGGATCTTCGATCCTATAATTTGGTCGCGCGTTGCCGGAGTCATCCATCAGTGTAGTTACCGGTGCTGTCGTGTTAGCAATATATGCGGCATCTATCCATAACAAAAACCTTTCCGGTAATCGAGACTACTGCACTTTTTGACAGCATTATATCATGACAATGTTTAGTACTAGTATCGTACGACATAGTAATTATGGCCGATTTGTGACGACTCTGTAGTATTTTATGCACTGCTACTTATTATACGAGGTACTGATTATCCAAGTGCCGTTATTATACGAATATATTTTATTTCACGTCGGCTGATGTTTGGCCGCTGCTGAGGTGCAACCGATTTGTTCGTTTTCGCACCGTGGTTGATATACATATGTTTCGAGTGGGTTTCGGAATATTATACATTCATCTACGCGTCGACATTTTTCCGCACTACACCGCTTACTGCCGCCAGTAATTCCGCATATCTGTGTAAAATATATTCCGTATATAATTACTGTGTGCATGTAGATATTCTATAATACTAGATTACTGAATAATGCATCGAAACGCAAGCTATAGCGCTCCCTTACCATCGCTTTAATGTAACCACATTCATGCTTTTTTTCCCCAAATTCGTTAGGCTGCCTACACAGTTACGAGTTTTCGTATATTTGTTTATTTTATGCATCCTCAGATTCACCGGATATATGTTGTAGTACGAGTACAGTTCATGGGAAAACATGCAAAGCTTTTCGATATTTTTCCAGCGTTACTTTGCTCAATACAGGCCGTTGCTTATTACCAAAATTATTATCCATTAATGCGCGGTATCTGTACATCTACGAGTAGTGATTTTTTGTTCACCCAATGCAGATACAATTTATTCTCTGTTAATTTTATTACAGTTAATTTTAACATAAAAAAGTACAACTACATATTTCTAATTTCGGCCGGTGCCGACAAAAGGTCATAATTAAAACTTTTCAGCGCAAAGCTTAATGTAAATAAATTCTTCAGCTTTCGCACTGGGGTGGTGGTCTGATTGTGCGGTACATGTAAAAGATCGCGTCCGCCACGAGCGGCTGGACGCTTCACATTCTTACAAGCACAGTAGCGTCACAGTACGTACTTTTGTGGCTTATGTGGAAGCGAGCGGTTCGGTATACCACCGGTTTTTTAACCAGTTTGCGCGTTGTGCTTTATTACGGGGAGAAATACATATATTGTACCGATCTAACGTACTACAATAAATTATTATTGTCGTAAATTGTTTCACGATATTCACGTTTTATCGAATGACTGTGTGTACTATGGACTAGCATCGTACTACAATATTTAATCTCATGATCGGTACGAGTTTGACCACTGACAATGGGTGCAGTGTAGCTTATTTATAAGCTGCCACGTTCCATCATACACGTAACAACTGCTTGTGGGAAGTCGTACGTGATTGATCTACTTCCTGCGGCGATGGATGCCGGTACAATTGTGTGCGTTGCAAAGTTCCGCCACGAATAAACTGCCGAAAAACGGCAATCATGCATTGAGCGCCATACGGGTTACATGCTTCATAGTTCATACAATACAGACGACGGAGAAATCGATCGCCGCTGGCATATATGTCGATCTCGCAGCTAGACAAAAATTATTCCGAAATGTAAAGCGGATAAAAAGAAACCTTGATGCGTGGTTATGCGTGACACTTGGAGAGATCGTTAAGGTTTTTTCATTAAGTGGAGTGGTGCTGCACGTTCATGGCAATTACATACTGTTGCAGTTAGCCCAAACCGGTAGTGATTAAAGTTCATCAAAATTTTCTATTCTAGTAAGTATAATATATTACTGTAATTCTGGAACACGATACCTAATTATGTAATACTGTCAATTTTTTTTAAAAATATTTTATAACATGCGCTGTAAGGAATTTAAATTTTGTTGGCGGTATTTTTGTCATCAATCAACAGTAATTTATACAATTATGTATTTATTCGTAATATTTTAAAATTCTTTATTTTGAATATTTTTCTATTACAGTACAATCAAACGAGTGAATTTTGTACCAGCGATTTTCAAGTTATTGATAATGTTACGAATGGTATCAAATAATTGCAAATATTCGTTCGAATAATAAAGAAAAACCAAGAAGAATACTCGTATTAAGAAATAAATATAATAAAAAAAATTGTTATTTTCAAGTTTTTCGCTAGTGGAAATCAATAAAATCTACGCCCATATTGTTAAATAATCGCTGCCTTATTTAGGCCTGACAATTCCCGTTAGCGGGTTGGGCACGGTTTCCCGGAACCCCGTTTCCCGCAGTAGGCGTTGCATAACGGCGGCCTAATCCGGTCCTTTATTACCCTGTAATAAGGTGCCTGTCATTCCCACCGTGTCTGTTACACGGTGATTAATCAGCCTCCGTCGGCGATGGTACATTCACTAACCCGCGGATACACCGTGCAACCGGTAGTACTGTGGATGACTATACAACAGCATCCTTTGCGGAAACCGCGAAGAAGACGGCAGCAGTATGATTACAACGCCGGTACGTACAGTACACGCTGTGTATATGCCGGCAGCTGATTACGAAAATGCGCACGTGGCGCTGCAAGATAACCTGTCTATCCACACGGGCCACGGCCGATATTGACATACACACACACGCAAATATGCGACGGCCGACGCACACACATATATACACACATAGCGTTGCGGATTTATCGGCGTTTTACTGCATCGTGTACTGCAGTATTCCGTAGTTGGACCCACAAATTTTTATTATTGGTAAACTTCTTCTTCATCGTCCCCGGTTCGGGTGTTTAGCACTCGCGGTGTGTGTCTCTCGCGGTTTGTTCAGCGAGAGCTACCGTGGTATGTGCTAAATAACAGGAAGAACGGCAACAGGGACCGCTGTGATCCAGAGCTGTTTATCAGATAATTATTATACAAAGCGCCCACTCATTGCTTTCAACCATGTTCTAGTCAGCCCACAACCAGGGGCCACAGATCTTGTTATTCCCGGGGAACGGTGTGTGTATTATTATGTCTAGTGGTTCCCACCTCCGCACATGGATGACCGGACCTTCGCCAAGCCCCTCCCCCATCCGTCCAGCCCCCGTCCGCGTGGGCCCCTATCAACAAGCAGCAGCAGTCGCTATCCGGACTTCCCCGCCAGCCCCCGCACTTCATTAACCCCCTCCCGTCCTTCTCCCCTCGTCCCCCCGACCCGGAGGTCGCCATGCCCCCCTATCAGCCCGTGACGATCATGGGCCCCATCGGCTATTACCATTCGCGTTTCTATGGCCTCCCGACCTTCCCTCCGGACCGCTACATCAACAGCATGGAGCCGGCGCCCCCGATTCTTCCCCTGTGGAATCTCTACCCGGTCCCGGCCAGCCCCGAGTCGCCCGCGCCGCGCAACCATACCAGCGTCATCTGCCACACGGACAAGACCAAACTCTCGCCCAGTATTATCCAGAAAGCCCCGTCCTTTCCGACGTCCCCGGGACCCTCCCGGGGACCGGAAGTCAACGGCCCCGGACACCGGCGTCGGCGTGCCCTGAAGCGGAAACACAGCGACGCCGGGTCCTCGTGGTCCAATTCCCATACGGATGAATCCGGTGGCCGCTCGACGTCGCACGCCGTGTACGCCAAATTCAACCGGGAACGCCGGAAGAAATACATCGGCGATATGGAGTTGTATCGAATAAGTATGCGCAAAGCCATCGCCGAGTCGCGGGTGCGCATGGACCGGATGCAGGGCGAGAAGCGGGTGCTGGACGCGGAGATTGGACAGCTGCGGGAGAAACTCGCCGGCAATGACCAGCTCATGGCCGTCTTGAAAAATCTCACTCGGTAAAAAAAATGCGGACTGGTTTTTTTATATATGTACATAATTAAATTTTATTTTTTTGGCATTGATGTATATATTTCCATGACCGGAGCAGTATCATAGAAAATTAATTATGAAGATGTTCCAACAACTGGAGTGGCATTTTTACTGGCATCACCGGATCGATTCGGTATTGATTTTGCAAGGCATGCCGTGCACGCATCGTAATTACGGTATCGAGCTTTTTGCCTGTATAGCTCCGATTAATTCCATCAGCAGACGGAGGCGTGCATGCTTCAACGATTTTTGCCGGGATAATTTCGTTGTTTTGATGTTTGGATATTTGTTTTTATTTTTTTTCTGTTCAGTGTATATATTTTTTTATAAAAGAGCACAAGTGAAAACACGCACAGATTTTCTATAAAATTGACCAGTTACCAACGCTGCAATGATTGGAAATTAAAGGAAATCTGAAGTCCCATCGGGTATAATTTCGTGGTTATGTATATGTCGAGGGAACTACCGATTACTGTAACTGAAATAACGTATAATTTCTCACTGTGACGTAGAAATACAATTACATTAATATTTGGCTAAGAGCTACCGGGAAAATTGGCAAAACCAAAATACACCGCTGCGATAGAGCGGCACTCAACCAGCGCCGTGCTTTATTGGGACAATTAATAGAGTGCAGTAGGACCGCAATAAATTATTATGATCGATCGGATAGTAAATTACCTACGTAGACATGGAAAAAATTCAACACGCGATTAATGCAGGCTAATGGAAATTTCAGCAACAAAATTATCACATACGGCGGAGCGTATTTTGCCGGTATAATAACATTCTAATTCGCAGATACATGGCTCTGATTTCTTCTTAATGCAGAAACCAAAGGTAAGCTTAAATTCTATGCATATAATAATAATTCTGGTTAGCCGTTCTTTGATACGTTAGTTTTTGTTAGTAAATTTCATTTTATGAGTATATTTTTTATATTTTATTCCATACTCTGCTGCGTCATTAAACTCTCCCAAATAAAATATGCTTCACCCTAAAGTCTCGTCATGACTTTTGAACGTTTGTATAACGAAAATACTCTGGACGTTTTGCAGTTAATTTTTAAATTATTTCTGTTGGTCAGTAGTTAAAGTGATACTTGAAATTATGTGCGTATTTGAGGTTTCAGTAGGCGTGTTTTATAAGTATTTTTAATATGGTTGCATTTGATTGGCCACGTTTAAAAATGATGTATTTACGAAGTATACATGTACAGTTGCATGTAAAATAAATCATATTATCTTTATCGAGTTAAATGACCATACTTTCTGTATAATTTGTGTGAAAACGCACTTTTTGCCACCAGACATTTTAATTTAAGAACTTTACATGCCGACAGACATGCTAGCACCTGGATCAAGAGAATGTTCAAAACATTTCCCAGAAACCTAATATAGTAATGCTGCCTAGAGAAATCTGGGGCTGAAAATTCCGAGTATCTGGAAAATATACATTACATAGATTTGTTAATGCATGGTTGACTAACATTTCCTTCAGCGCAATTAACTGCATGTCTAATACGCAGCCGAAATGTTGGCAAACGGTATTACGATACGCAAGTGTACGACCGCGTGAATTAAGCGAATATTGCCAAATTTTGAATCAAAAATGCCGGGATACTGTATTTTGTACTCGTATACGTATCTGTTGCACAATATAACACGTAGACTCGTATACATAGTGTTTTGCGTACGCATATGAATCACTCCCAGTTCGATAAAAAATTTGCGGAAATATTTAGCTTTACTTTAAATACATATTTGACCAAACGGAACATTCTTGTTCCTTGCCAATCTTACGGAACACACTGGCATTTTATTGTGTTAATTCTGGCATTTTTTCCAATTTTAAAATAAATTTTAAAATTTTGAAATTCATTTTAAAATTTGAAAAACACCATGGAAACCTGGACGTTGAGTGTTAAAACTTTCTTTATACGTATGTGCCTTTTTCTGCAAAATTTGAAAGAGATCGGTTCACAATGAGGCTTTTGGTACACCTTCTTGCATCTAACCTTTTCGGAATCATATTTCACTTCATAATTTCCCAACCGGATGTTGCGCGCACAACGATTTTCGCACCAACGTGTACTAATCATTTGGCTAGAGAATGCAACAAAACGATGCATAAAAGTGTTTGGGTGTGCGCGAAAGTGGAGGTTTTCGTATATGGACTCAAACTGGCACAAAAATGTAGCGGGCCATTTCCCCTAATATGGAGAAATACAAGTCCGACACTACCTGCAAAATTCGTAGATATAGTTTTTATTCGGCAACAGCCCGTACTCAATGACAAAAAGCCTGCGCAGATTTAAACTAATTAAAATGATTGAATTTTAAAAATGATTGAATTATTCGTAGATATTGATCTGTATCAAATGTCATTGGGAATTTGCAAAGATTATTAATTTAGAATGCAGTGTTTTACTTCTCCGTCTTTTTAAGACGATTACCCGTTGGTTTCATTTTCATCCAAGTTGTAATCAGCATTTTCTCCTAGAAGCATGTGCCCAAAAGGTTTTACGCACCTAACGTAAGTGGTTGGGGAATTTTTGTGCGTACCGGCTCAGCGTTTTCACGCAAAACACTAATTGATCCTTTTATTGCGGTGGTTAAACTATGGCGTTTAGAGCTGAGGGCGTATGGTGTAGCGGCTAGCACGTCGGACTCTGAATCCGTCGACCCGAGTTCGATTCTCGGTATGCCCTCTTTTTTTGCTTTTTTATGTGCCAAAACCTTTCCAGATAAATGTTTTTTGTAAAGGATCAGTTATAAACCTGTTTTGTGCAAGATTCATTAAGAAATTAATTGGATACCGCCCGTTCTTCCGCATCCACAGCTGTACGCGTGTATTGCGCATACCCGTTCTGTGCATGGTATGTAGGTACAGTCACTACAGTGATACGGTACGTACTATCCGTCTATGTACTATCTTTACGTACTATCCGTACATACTGGAGATGCGAATGCAGTTTAAACGTTGCATTGACTTCATAATTATTCAAATACATGCTATCAAGCTTAGATATTGCGCACTGCACGTCTGCACTCTGCACACTGTCTATCACAAAAATGCTCAATTCAGTGTTTTTCCATGTTTAAGCGCCAGGTACATATTTACTATTGGTAGATTAAAAACATTTGAAAAATCGAAGTCATCTATAAATCATAGAAATCTTCATTTATTAGGCCACAAAGCCATCAGTACAGATACTTAAGGCAAAAAGACAAAAGCAAAAAAAGTACAGCAAACAGGTAAATATTGCAGAAAGGTGCATTCGCGAAATGCGACTTATTAAAATGATTCGAATTCAAATCTGGCATCGTAAAGCAGCGCCATATTCTGCCATTTAAACACGCTCCAGCCGGGAGACGGCAGCAGTACAGGGAACTGGGAAACCGATCGAGTAAAGTGGTTTTCCCTCCTACATAAAAAAATTTAGGTTGGCGGAAGCACCATTTGTCTTATTTATTACACGTTACAGTACCTCTAAATCGCTGTGCAGTTGTTTCTGTTTACAGAGGTCGTGACAGTGGCACATGTTAGATGATCCAGCCGATTTTCCTAATAAAAGCATATGTCACGCATATCATATTAATTTATGTTAATATCTAGTTTATTATATTAAAATTTTTTTAAAAAATATAATTATAAAAAAAATCTGTTAAATTTATTACAAGCATTAAGAAAGGTAAAAAAAGATACCAGGAATGAAACTCACCGAAGAGTGCCTACACTGGGACAATGTACAAAATGTACCGCGTGCATGAAGCATGAAGTATGTTTTCGCTTCGTCATAATACTGCAGAATCGCCTAAATTACAAATAAAAATAAATACGGTTTCCTGCTGTGCCTGGCTATGCAGAACAAAGGTGACCTTTAGCTGGCTTATCTAACAATTGCCGCGTTGTTCCGTATACATATTATTATATATAATTGCTGTTAATAATTGTGGTCATACTGATTCCATAAAACTATATCAAGGACACCGAGAGCAAGGTTAATACATCCGTGCACTGCGATACGTGAGCCAGCAACGGTATGGCAACTGGATGCGAATGCACGGCAGACGGCATCTCCAACTTGTGATATTTAAGTAATTGATCCTGCATTCCTGCTTCCTGAGCCGACCAGCTGATATAACGATCCGCGGTATTGTGATTAAAACGTTCCCAACCAGTCTCCATGGGAAGTGTTCCAACATCATTTCCGGATTACTCATAATCTAATAAGGAACGGAAAGGTCACCGCATGACCGAGCCTTCGACAACAACTCGAAGCATCACATGCGCTACGTATTGTGATTCAAACATGTAGACACTGGCTTTGGTTAAGGAAATGGCTTGCTTTGGTTAGTTCGGTTGTTAACTTGCCTGGAACAGACCAACTTGCACAAACGAAAGTACTGTACTGTTACCCTGCACTTGCCGAAGTTTCGTACAGTGTGCGCAGTTAGGTGCTGTATGCCGTCTATGTGAAATTGTGAATCGTGATAGCGATTGTACAACGTACGCCTCGCTGCACCACTGAAACTTTCGGCAAGTGCAGGGTAACAGTACAGTAACGAAACCTTCCACAAGAAATAATATATTTGTCAACAGCCTGCATCTGTCTTGGTATATAAGCGGACGCGTGGCCCAACTGCGGCAATATGCTACAGAGTCAAACGTCATTTGCTAGCTCTCTTCCGCACTTAGCAGTTCCGCTGCCTAAACCTCTACCGACGACAAAATGCAGGCTACCTATCTCATTGTCTTGGCCTTGTTCTTCTTCGTCGTGTGCGTCTCCGCCGCTTATGATCTGGTTCGGGACCCCTGTTTCAAAGCTCCCTGCACTGATAAAGTCCAGTGCCCTAATATTAACTCGTGCGGTGGCTCCCAGGGTGCTTCCGTGTCCCTCTTCCCTGGCAGTGAATCCTGATCGTGTCGTCGAAATCTCCGACAGGATGCACCTGGCTCCGGCGTCCATGGGGGTTGCTTCGGGATGCCCACGGGTCCGTTGTCGAGCCGGCAGTTTCAACGCGATGAAGCGCGTCACTCTCGATCAGAACTATGCACCCATAGAGATGTACAGAATGCATCGCATCGTTTATATATATATATATATATATATATATATATATATATATATATATATATATATATATATTTTGGGCCGGAAGTAAAAAGCGCTGCGAGGTCTTCCCGCCGTTTTCTCCAGTATCCAGCCGCTCATGGGTGCAGCGAAACTTCCTCGGCGCATCGCGTAGTAGGCACCGCAGGTCCTGCTGAATGACAAACGTTCCATCGGATACCAAAAGGGAATCCGCTTTGTAGTCCAGCTCCTGGCCGAAGAGCTGGAGAAATCCCAGTAAATAACTCGCCCAGCTGTCGGTTCGCTGAAGGAAACTAATGACCATTAGTGATACGATGTACGAGTTGCAGCTGCCGATGTTGTTATTGGTTAGGTAACGACGTCGGATGAGCTCTTTGAGAACGACGAGGAGGCGAGCGAAATGAGGATAGGCACGGACAACGGACTGGATCCATTTTCTGTTGTGGAGTCCCCGGTGCAGAATGTACTGTACTGCACCCTAGAACAAGGAGCCAGCAGCTCGTCAGCAATATAATGTAGCCCGTTACTTTTCGTAAGCAGCGTTTCTTTTGGATGTTACCTGTGGGTAACGGAAATGTCACTTCTGTGTTGGGCACTTTGCTTTTTTACTCGAGGCGAGATAAAGGTTTTGATTTTTTAATATTCCCTGTAGTGATGGTAGCTCACTTCCTGATGCTCGAGTACCTAAGGCTCAGTAAAGGAGACAGAGTCAGTTTTACAATTCTGCGATTAGGTGGTTAAAATTTCACAAAACAGCCGCAATTTTCTATTGTCCGGCTTGTTGTTTCAGCGTTTATTAACGTACTCCGCAATTTATTAATCAGATATAGAGATATAGAGATATAGAATCAACTGATGCCATGCTGAAGAAACCGAAGGAGCCGGTAGGACGGTAAGACCAATAAGCTGATAAGGTTCGCACTGCTATCGTTTATTTACTCATGAGTACGAAAAGGTTGCTAAAAACATGCTGAGTGCGCTTCATGCATGCAGAGAGATGCAGGCGCACAGGTACAAGTTCTGTAATCAAATGTGCAGTACAATACCATAGGAAATAGCCCAGGATCACGGATTGGATTAGGCAAATAGAGACGGTTATATTTATATATGACTTAGATCATACATTTGTATTTGTTCATACATACGCTCACTTGACTTTGGGGCGAGTTATGAATATATACAAGTAAATTATCGGTACAACAATAGTTTTGAAAAATCTGATGACCATTTTATGCTTTTTTGTGGTTAATAATTATTAAGTGCTTTGAATGATTTGGTAACTGGTTAAATGGTTTTGTCTGAGATCACCATTCTTGTACGAGGTTTGCCTGCGAACGGTAAAACTACTTCGGTTCGGCATTAAAGTTAAAAAAAAGTATAATACAGCCAAAGGACACTGCTTTTTAATAAGATGGGATGGGAAAACACCAAAAATATTGGCTTCGTTTTCGTGTCTTTAAAACTTGCATGCACAACGAGCAGTAGCAATTTCCATTTGTAGGAAGCAAAGGCCTGCCGCTTGTTAGGCAAACTGAGCATTGGCATAACAGCGTCATATGATGACGAACATAACTTTAAGTAAACACTGGTAGGTAAAACATGCGAGCCGTGAAGCTATCGTACAGAATGCATAAAACACATTATACATGAATAATTATAAATTTATAATATACGTGAGTTATTTACAGTATACGTGAATTATTTATCTATACAGTGCACACATCGCCAACCGAAAATAAACGCTGCGACCTCCTTCATCTGGCTTTCAATAATGACCGCATAAGGGAGCCGCTCATCTCGATGGTAGCATTGACCTTTTCAACTGAAGCATTGAATGATGCGGTAAAATCATCGGCATTGGTGCGATTACTCCAGCAGATGGACGTTTGTGGCTGTCCCACAACACACACAATCTCGATGCAGATCAACAGCAGCCATGCCGTGCTCAGGAAACCACAGGTGACAACAACATACTGCCACAACATAGCTTTTCTCGATGAGAATGCTGAACCGTTTAAATTCGGTAACTGCTAACTCTCGTAACAATTAGCCCGTGCTGGTATAAACTAATTAAAACTATTCCGAATAAAGTGCAAAATGTAGTACGAATGCTGCAGATTTGCCGGAGATTGGTTTGTAAAATTAATGGAAGCATGTAAAGAAACTTGGACCGTTAATCCGCATAACTGCAAGTTACGGTGCCGGCTTTTGAGCTTTTATCGCCGCACAAAGCAGTACAGTCAGGATACCGACAAATTGCACTACAGGTGTGATCATAAATAAATTCAGTAAATGTGTTTACTGCGAATATCACAAAGCCTGACACTGCTTGAAAGTGGTAAATCGTAACAGTACATTATTGAATTATGGCGCGCTACTCGGCTGCGCTTTCATACTTTACAGCAGGAAATCTGGTTTTTGATACCTTATGAAAATATGCTGCCAGGCAGAATTTAATACAGATACCGTTTTTTACCGGCACTGTCAATATACGGCACTAAATTATCGTCGCGTTCTCGAAGTGCGTGAAATCATATTATTACTCTTCCCGGCATTATGGAATGATCTGGCAGAGACAACACTTTTTATTAGTAACGCGCAAGTGCTGACACGAACAATGCTTATTAAAGACACTAGCGAACATTCTGGCAAATCAAAGAAAATTATATATAGTCGATAGCGAATAACGAACGGACGCAATCAAGGAAAGTATAAAAAGCGTGGTTTCAAAGCAACAATTACTCAAAGAATTGGCGACAGCGTATCTTAATTAAGAACAGCACAAAAAAGGCAGCCGAAGCTAGATGCTTATGCTATAATGGACGGCTTAATGTAAAGCCGCATTTATTCTCTGAAAACATTTCGCCAAGTAAGTTGCTGCGAATAGTATTGTAGTACCGATCGTGCGCTGCCGGAATCAGGCGATTCAGCCGGTTGTACGCATCCGAGAATATGGCTTTAACCGCCAGAACGCCGCGCTCCGATGTCTTCGCAGCATCTTTTCCGGCATCCAACGGTTCCTGGATGCAGAGCAGCGTGCTGGGTTCCTCGTCCAGCACGCGCCGTAAATCGGATTTGTTGACAACGTCCCCATCCTGCGCCATCATGATAGCGTGGTCGCGGTAGTTGAAATCCTGTCCAAAGTACTTGAGAAATCTCAGCAACAGATCGCCCAGATTGTCGCCGGTGTTTTGGCGCTTCATGACAAAGCCAACGACCATCAGCGTCAGGACGTAGGAGCTGATACCGCCGGAGTTGATATCGGTGCGCTGGTGACGCCGAAGCAGCTCTTTCAGCACAACGACCAGGCGGGGCACGCTGGGGTACTGGCGGATTCGGGACTGGATCCATTCGGTGTTTTGCAGTCCGCGGTGCACGCTTCCTTCCTTCATACACTATGTACGTACAAGAAAATCAGAGTCAGGACAGTGAATTAAATGGGACGTTCACGTCATAAGCTACTGCTGAGTGGATTACATTACTGCATACAAAATAAAGGGAACCTACAGCGCTGTACACAGATATGGACAACAAGGTCATGAGCGTAATGCTGTAGATGTTTCGCAGTGAAGTACGAGTACATGTAGTGGTACTAACTGAGAATCTTGGCTGTACCAAAAAGTCGTGCTAGTGTTGTTGCAAGAGAAACATTTATGAGCTTCACCTCCGAAGCACGACAGTGCAATTTGACCGTTTCCGTCGCAAATTGAACAAACTGACCGTTTCCGGTCCTTACAGGTCTTACATTCTGGTTGTACTTGTAATCGTCCAAAAAGAGACTGCATGTCAAACACTTATTTAGAAATTCAATATCTGAACGGTTCATATAAACGACTACCGTGGCAACAACTTTATTCCAGTACGGTGGTAACTGGTTACTGGTTAGTGGTTACCGTGCATTGAGTACGTGGCATTACGCGCAAAAGGAGTGAAACGGTTCAGAACAAGAGAGTCATACAAGAACGCAAATTATGCCAAAATCCTATTTCATTTGACAGGGAAATCTAACCGATGCGCAGTGCTAAGACATTTCAGTGCTAAAACGCTTAAAAATCATATAATTATAAAAAAGACCAATACAGTGTGTAACGGATTTGGGCAGTTATAGCTTCACCATTTAACTGAACGCTGGTTTTTTGCGGTTCATTGAGTTTTGACGTTAAACTCTGAAGCGTAACTCGCTACCAAAAAAACTTAGCTCTAATGTAGCTCTCATAAAAATTATGTATATTGTGACTATTGCCTATGGTAACGTGGCTTGCGATATAACTCTAAACTCGGCTGACTTGCATGAATGAATAGCGTATCTCCTAGGGTAACTTGCACTCTCCCTGTAACGCTAAACGCTAACGGGGTGCGCATTTTCCATAACTGCCCAGGTCTGGACTGTACAACAGCACCAGTTATCTGCTATCATCGCAAATTCTCAATCATAACCCGACACCGACCGACCCTTACCGAAATGTCCAGTGTCAGCTGCGTCCGTTGATCCCGCACTTTCAGCACCGGTACGTTGGCACTGCTGATCAGGTTTACCGGGACCAGCGCGTAGGAATTACCGTTCGACATGACGCTCTGAAATGCTCGCAGGCAGCCGGCAGGATCGGATGCGTTACTATACCGTGTCGGCACCACGACCACCACATCAACGTCACTGGATGGTAACCCGCTCTCCGTCACGGAGCTGCCAAAGGCCTCCACCCTGATATCAGACCAGTTGTCGGTGAAGAACCGGCGCAAACGCTGCACCACCTCCGTTCGTTTGGTCTTTTCGCTGGCGTACCCGTGGATGTTGTTGTAGAAGGCGCTGATTTCGCCGTCAAGCGCACGGGTGAATGCCGCATAACCCTGATCGTTATAGCGTGCCATAGTCACAACGGAAATAGCGCAACTGTACGTAGTAAAGACAAAATTTCTTACAATGAATTCCAAAACCAGCGTAAGCTAATGTAACGACATGTACCACACTGGCACCGGTATATATAGCTGTAGTGTTGCGACCGACCGCAATTATGTCTTCCACGTCTTATGGAACATTTCTGGTCAACCGCACAATGCACAAAAATATGCAAACTGTGTCTTTCTGGATCAAAATGAAATCATAAGCAATCACGTTTACTCATTTTGCGATTAGAACGGCATGTGTTGTGTAGTGCATTCCTCCTGCTTCTTATCTTGTCTGTTGTCATGTCTGATAAGCTTCGCCGCTGTAACGGTTAACAAGACCAACAAGCCGGCAGCCGTTTATTGTATCATTTTGTCACGTACGAATACACATTAGAGACGGATGAATGATTTTTCCGCCTTTATCAGGGCATCATGAAAAAAAGCGGCGTAAATTTTCCGGCGCCACTTGGGTAGCGCTATCTCCGTAGTGTGTATGTGACTTGCCACGCCTTTCATTTGCTACAAGAAATTAGTGCTTGTAAAAAAATTAGGGTTTACAAATCATAGAATAACAAAACAGAAATCACAGAAAATATTAAAATTTTATATAAGAAATCACACTCATTCAGTTGTAATGAGATGAATTGACAATTAGACATAATTAGAATAATTGCACTTTGGTTCTACAGGTTGCTACCGGGAAATAAACCGAATAAACTCGTCTTCCTTAGGAAATCCTTTATTATGCTTTATTCGAAGCAATAAAAGAAAATCAAAAAACTGAAACAGTTACAGTAGTTATCAAAAATTCTGTAACTTTTATGTACGCATTGTAGTAGAACGACCGCACCGCCGCCTTCTCCGCGACAGGCTTATTTAGACGTGGCAGGACAAGACCTCTTGCATTAGTGGTTTCAACGTTGTATATGTGGCACCAGCACCTTCGCCACATGTCGCCTTAACGATATCCAAGGTATACGTCTCCATTAGACGACGATACACTCTGTAAAAAAGATAGCCAGTCGGCTGTACCTATGTGGATTTCGATCACATGTTAAGCATGTAAGAGAAGATATATAATATATATATATATATATATATATGCTCATTATGTAATGGGGTTTGTACTTTGTAGATAGCGTTGACACATTAGCTTTAGTAAGTGACTTATTTACCGGCACTGCCAGTCAAGGGAACTCGCAACGGTTTCGTGCGAAGGTTGTGCGCCAATCTCACTCAGCAGGCCATCGTTTCTGATAGTGGAGACGTTTGTCAGCGCTTTTTTGCATTCAACAATGCGGATTAATTGTTGATCGGGGTGCGGAACGCGGCACATTTGGTGAAGGAAGCCGGTGAGATTGAGGTGCTCCCAATAAAAAGGCATGTGTCGTGACCCTTGGTAAGGACACTCACGGGGTGCATTGGTTAAGCAGCTAACCACGCCAGCAACCGGGCTACAACGGATAAGTAAATATTTGGCATTAATTCAGACCGAATGCTTTAGTGTCAGTTGAAAACTTCAAACATAAACTTGAGATCGCTGACACTCTCATACTGGCATAAACAAAGTTGCCTTTTGCGATTTGGCTTACCCACAGAAAAATTCAACTATAGCTGCGGCAGTGGTCTCGTTAATGAAATCTGCGAAGATCGCTGATTGCACCATTTGCATTTTTAGTGTGCTCGTCTCTATCAGTGAGTCGAAGGATCGCGCGCATTGCTCGGCCCCTCTCTGACTTTCCGGTGTACAGGTGCTTTGCGACCCCGTGGCTGCAAGTGATACTCCCAGGTGGCTTCCTGCTATTGCAATAACCATACATAGTGTAAAACGAAAACGGAAATCCATAGCTGTCAAGCAGTCCTTGGGTCAGGAACAAAATCCGTTGCCGCTGACGGGTAACCGAATGTTGTTAATGTGAAAATACCACCGCTGCAGCGTAATGTCGAAGAAATTTATAGGCAGACTTATGCGAGCAACAAACATGATGGTTCCCGAAGGTTGTGTAAGCTTATCGCGGCAAAACATCTTCCAAGAAATTTTGTGAAATCGAAGATCGGATATCGAAAAAATTTAAGGCACTGCGGCAAACTTATCCGAGCAACAAACATGATGGTTCCCGAGATTATGCAAGCTTATCGCGGCCAAAAGATCTTCCTTTAATTTTTAGAATCAGTAAGACTTCTTGCAGTCAAAGTAATCAAATGCGGCTGTACTCTGTCATCAGAAGTTGTTTTGTAGTTTGACATTTCAGTAACGCAGGAAGTGTATTTTATAAATAATAATTTTACCTACATAGCTCTTTTTCGTTGATCAGCACCCTGTAACTACATAATAATATGGTTTTCCTAGATGAACCGGAAATGACTATTTTAGTGGATTAAAAACGTTTTGTAAGAAATATTTTGTAGGAAACATGTAAAAGTGTGCTGCTTAGACTTGGTAGTGCCTCAAGGGTTTGTCTGCTCAATGAATAACCTAAACCAAACGACAAACATGACCGACAATAGCTGACAAAAAAATCGGAAGCATTAACGTAGTGCAACGTGCCCGCTTCAGCGCTATCATTCGCTACATGGAAGTAACGGATAAAGTGTATCGGTCGACGCGTCACTGAACAGCCGTTCCTTGAAACTACAATGGGCAAAATGTGTGATAATTATAGTTATTATTGGTAAAGGTCACCCTGCCTCACGATCTACGCTCCGTTTGCAGATAGTATACCACCTACTCGCATCAGTTTAGGCATATATCATAAGCGCGTGCAAACTGGTCAGGGAAAAAGGTAGCCCGACAATCTTGGCAGTGGAAGTCGGCTTTCACTCTGGGTCTCAATGTATTTGGTCCACAAAACTCTTCTGCATGTCTTCCGCAAATGTATTCCACCTTCACGATATGTTTTCGGTCATGTGCCACCCGCAGTAGAGATTGCAGATGTTGATTGGCGCAAAGATCTCTATTGGCTGTTAAAGGCATTCCTTCGAAGTACAAGCTTATAGGAGTCGTGACATTCTGCAGAAAGCGGATCAGTTCGTCCGGCAGCGCGATAAAGTTGTTATGTCCAAGATAAACCGTGTCCAGATGAGGAAGATTCAGGGCTGAGGAAGCCTTGAGAGTGGTAATATTGTCCGATTCTGCACCGAGCTCCTACATATGGAACAGTAAGCCTGCTGTGTGGCTATAAGAACATGCCTGCGATGTTCAGTTACACTCTACATAACAAAGGAAATACATGCAAATTCTGTTCTCGGTTAAAATATTGCTTGACCTGTTATTCGGTACTCCATCCTTTAGGGAGTCATTTTGTGCAGAACCGGCTTTACCTATAGCTTACCAATAGCAGTTGACTATTAATTTTGCCTCAGTGCCGAAACGTTTAAAACCGGTATTCGGGCTTGTTTGCAGGGTTTTCATACCGTAAACACCATTAAATGGGACCATTAGTGTTATCTATAGGGTTGTTAAAAAATGTACTTGTACATGGAAAAACACGCTGATGAAGAAAGTTCAGAAACCAACCTGCAGAGTGGCCGGTAAGATAGACAGATCGAATTCCGGCATTTGGTTGTCGGTTAATTTAAGCCATTTTAACACCGGCGTCCCGTCAAACGATCCCGGGGCAATATGAGCCAAGCCGGTACGTATAACTTCTAAGCCCTCTAAACGATCAAAACCCTGAAACATTCCAGCGTTAAGTGACAGAAACTGTCCGTATATGAACGCCAAGGACACCACTGTGCTTCTGATATTGATCAGAAATGACTGGATGATACCGGTGTCGTTGAAGATGAAGGTCTCGAAGTACAGATTGCGTATATCATGTAGATAATGAGGTAAAGCTGGAATATTTTCCAAATACGACTTGTTAAATAAATTGCCCAGGGTCAGCTGCGCAGTCTCTTTGGGAAGAAGGCTAGCGTTGAACAGGTCAGCTACGGTTGCAACTTCGCAGTAATACGTCTGGTCATTGAGCTGACAATGACTCCCCGTTAACGTTAATTGTACTGTGACTTGTACAAAAGCGTAAAACAGAAACAAAACCAGTATCTGCCGACTCATTTTTACAAAGGAAACAAATTTGACGTTGATATCACCGCAATACACAAAGAATTACGTATAAATGACAGCCTCGAATACTTCCTTAAATATACACGAAAGGAAACTGTCGGCGTTTTTCTACAGAGAAACAGACCGGAGACCTGTTAGGTGCAGTTGATATTCCGCATACATATTATGTACTGAGAACCAGGTAAATTGCAGCCCTAAGGCTGCGTGCGGGTTGGGATTTGCAGTACGGAACTGTCATGATAAGGCAAAAATGCGGCTTGTAATTATTAATTTTGGCAACCGCTGCTGCCACTTTGAACGATAATGTTATAGTAGTAAACAAATGACACACATCTGACACACAATTATTGTGCGTACTGTACAAAATTGTCCCGTAATTTCTAGCATCACGGGTTTAACGGAAAGGTTGTGCTATGAGCGCTCGAGCCACTACACCACGTCTACCACAACGACAAAGTATTCCTCTCAATAGTTAACGTAACTTAATAAAAGAGCAAACTGCAAAGTTTATGTTTCAATAAATTAACATGTTACCAACAAATTTACTGTACAAGCTTGCCCCCAAAACTCCCACGGATCAGTATCGCGAAATATATACAGATTCATGGGTTACGCCAAGTTACATAATTATAATATGCGCGCCGCCACACTATTCGCGTACATGCAGCGGTCCATGCCGGGTTTGTATCGTAATCGATATAAAATTAATAATATCATAAAAATAATATTTACAATATTTTAAACATATTTATGTTATCACAAACGTATTATAAACGTATTTTGCATGGCTGATCACTTAATGTTGGTAATACACGCCTCTGGTGGTGTTAACTTTAGGCTACCCTTATACTGTAGATTAATGACAGTAAACTGGTGATTTGTGGCATACATTTTTTCTCAAAATAATTACTGTAATAATCAGTCTGGCGTAATTAAAAGGCATTTCTTAAAAACTTTGTAAGTGGTAATCAAATTTGCATGCTTTCTATGATGCCTTTAATTTAATTACACCAGACTGGTCAACATTAAGCAATATAGATATAAGCAAGTACGTATTGTACATACTAGCTTAACTGTAGTACGCCGTATAATGTAACGCATAATTAGCAATTTACGCATAATTAACATGTAGCCGCGTCAAGACGTAGTAAACAAACTACTTGTAGTTTGTAGTTCAATTCGTCCTGGGTTCTGAATTAAAAACAACTACATAAGTTACAGAAGTGATGCCATTGTCTCCATTTAGTTAATCACATATCCACGAAGTCGATTAAATTTTTATCAGCTGTATGTAATTATGGATTACTTAAAAATTTGTAACCTGATAAATGTACATGCTTTTCGGATGCGCGATAAATGGCAGCTGATTTTGTTCGTTTTCGAGGCCAAACCGCTTAATAAGAATTCATTGCATTCTGTTATACAGCGCGAACATTAGACGCGCGTCCCGCGATAGCTGACGCCTGTCATTGTCATGGTGGAGGTTCTTCAGTGTCCAGCCAGCTGGACTGACAACCCTTTCTGTCGGCCTGCACATTTGCCGGCATCGTCCAGCTGGCTGGCAGAAAGCGGCCATCTTTGGGATGGCATCAGGTGGCCGCACGGAGAACATCCCGTAGGCATGCCAGCGGCCTATTAACGAGAGGGTCTCTGGCGGCTACACGGAGGCCGTGCATTTCGCATCGGGCAACGTCCCGTTGTGCGTTTGACCCTGGGCATAATATCCACAAAGTCCACGTATTGGTAGTTGATATCTATGTAGTCACCGCGAAAGGGATGCGGAACCCTGTAGAATTGCAGGAACTTGAAAATTACATACAGTAAGACAGCCCGCAACATCGGCTGTCTTGGGAAAGGTCACCGGTTTATACGTACGTTTTTGGGTAGGTGATCTTCTTGCCCAGGAAGATGGAGCTGGCGGCTGCTTTCTCCCGCATCCGACTGATGGATGTCAGATCAAAGCACAGACGATACTTCCGGCACTATATATTAAGTAATAATAAAAAAATACCTTTACCGAATAGCCGACGTGAAAACTGTTTGAACACCGCAGCTGACGTTACAGACTACGTGTCCGTTTACAGCGTTGTGAAGAAATTACTGCTTATCTGTGGAAGGAAAATCGAAAGAATATTTTGATAAAAAATCGGATTTATAACCCGCCATGGGTGGAAAATATCCCTGAGTGTGAGTATCAGACTGGTCATCATAAGAAAGGACGGACTGGGCGGCCAGCGGCCCAACGCTGGTCCACCGGCGGCATGGATGGCTTAGGTGTCGGAGTAGGAAGAGCGGGAATTTGTAGCGCTGCACAAAAAGTACTTGTTCATTATTTTTTAGTTTATACAGCCATTTAATTTCTTCATTTGTAACTAGGGCGGCAAATGAGAATTAAGGACAATTTTTGTGTCTACTATGTTAAAATAGGTATGTACGAGTATTCAATATCAGATGAGTATAAATAAAAGAAAACCATCCATACTGTATTTAAACGGGAACATCTCGGTCCGCAAATTGTCGGGAAGCAAGGAGAACTGATTAGATTGACGGAGGTTAGAGAATTGATGAGTTACCGCGGTTTACATAGCAATGATAGCATAGACCAATCTGCACGGCAGCAAGGTTTAAGCGGCTTCTTTGTTCGTACACCATTTACCCGTAAACCTTCCCGCCGCGGCTGCATGCGCCAGTTATGTTACAACCGTCTTGCAACAAAAGAGCACATTGGCAGGCACACAGCAATAAAGCCAGGCAAATACGATAGTATCTAATCGGTATATGCAAGCGCAGGAAGATGTTTTCCGATGATAAGAGAGTAACCGGCATTCTTTCGACAAGCCGCATAGCTGGAACTTGCGAATTTGGACGCCGTTAGCGGACACGCAATTGCCACTAGTGTGCAACCTTGGATTTTCTTGTTGTAGGTTTTCGCTGGAGTACCAGCTCGTTAAAAGCGTTTCGAGTCAGACAATTTTCCAATACATTATTGGCATTACATAAGCATTTTTCAAATAAATCAAAAATGCTTTTTTGGGTGTTTCTTCTTTTTGCATTTCATGGAATAGCTTCAACAGCCCACGGCGGCTTGACTGGTAAAAAATGTCGAAATTTAGGTTACGCATTATTGTGTGTCGTTTTGTCAAATGCTATGCTCGAGCTTGATCAGAAGAACATCATTCTTTACTTTTAGGACTGCCAACAATTTCCACGGATTTAGAAACAGACTGCAGCCCGCAGCCACTGCCAGCACCGAATGACCAGTTGTCAACTGCGGTCATCTTTCCTTTCCGAACAGACTTGCTAACTGCTGCAGAATGCGCCGCCTATGGCCGCCACTGGATGCACGACATCACGTTCTGGGAACCAGACCAGTGCCAAGACCCTGGGACCGCGACGTCCAGCTTCAACCCACGCAGGATAACATATGTTCCTGTACGCTTCATCGCCGGCACCAATGCCATCAACGCCACCCGCTTGATTAGCACAATAAGTCCAACCCGCGCCGTTACCGTCACCGTCGAATGTAATGACCTTCTCCAGTCTGAATTACTCAGCCCCGCAGAAGACGCTCTGCACACTGATGTTTTCCAGCCCATTCGGCGGCAAGTGGTGGAGCTGTCGCGCCGACACTGCAGCACGCCCGATGCGACATACAAAATGTACAGCGTGGGTCTGCTGCCTAGCCTCATCCGACTCGAAATGCGCAACTGCTACAATATGACAATTAAAAAGAGGGATTTCGCCCTGATGCCACAGTTGCGGGTGTTCGAAGCCATAACTTCATCGATTGCGGAAATCGAAGCGCACACCTTCACCGATCTGGTTAATCTGCGCAGTTTAATGTTAGAGCGCGGCCTTTCTGATCTACTGTGGTACGGCAAAACCGGGCCAGTGTCTCTTCGTACACTGCCCAGCAAGGCCGATATGGAACACATGCGGCGACTGCACTGTGACTGCTTCTACGCGTGGCTCCGCAACTTCCTTAAAACGAAACCGTATCTTCTGCAAGACAGAGGCGACGGCGAAGTGGCCATTGTTGGGAATTATCGCACGACTGGATTTGGTGTGAAGGGAGAATTCCGTCCTTATCTGAATGTTGATTGCTCTCTGCCGTTAAACTTTGCAAACCTTCCCAATGTGCCTCCCGGCGTGGCTGCACCATTTGCTTACAACATGCAGTGCTATAATTTGACTTGCTAACTACAGCGTGTACGTATGGCTAACAGTCCAAACTGTAAGCTGTTATTTAACTTTTAATAAGTATCATGGTACGAGTACAAACTATGCACCACAACAAAACGGCGCTTACAAAAGAAACACTTCCTCTATGCTATCCTGATCGGGGATCGTACCCATCACACAAATCGCGTTTCCCCGTTGTATTTGCATAGATATTCGCTGTTTAAAGAACTCTTTCGCCCGCTTTTGTCCAGTTGAAGTCGCTATACCGTTTCCAACCGTTTCTACTAGCTTTTTAGTACCGTCTCCAAAAGGTCCGTAAATTTCGAAGGCTGCAGCAACAAAATCGTATCTTGTTTGCATCCATGCGTGTTTCGCCAGTTTCTTTCTTTCAGCAAGTTCGGCTGCTGCGCCGGCGTTCACGGAAGTGCGGTCGATGTACGAGGCCGCCAGCGTGTCCACGCAAATCACATCCACTGCCAGCGGTTTTCCGCGCTTCCACGGAATGAGGGTGATCACATCCGGCCTCTTCTTATCTTTCAGGGATAGACCTTTTGGTTCCATTCTCGAAGGAAAGCCAGTTGATTTCAGGCCCCGAGTGAATTCCGCGCTGATTCCGTCGTGTCGTGGTAATCTTCCGGCAGACCGCTTACAACGAAGTCCGTGCCGGCCGAACTCGTCGACCAGCGCACCACAAACGCATACGTGCGGAGTGACGATCGGAGCTCCCAGACGCAGCGCGACACTTATGCGAAAAGCGTTGTCGTCTAACAGATTACCGAGGCAAGCTGCCGGCAATGCGTGAATCCACACGCCTGCTTCCGGGACTGATACCGCCTGCCGCTTTGCGCAGGTTTGACCACCTATTTGCCATTTTAGTGAAAACACATTCCTTATTGCGATACAACAGTGCGGTTACCCTATCATTGGTATTAAAATTACATTTCCAGCTCTCTGGCATGTTTATGGCTTGTGTCTATTTTGTTGTTTTCGGGAGTACACTGTATTACTCTTTTCTCTCGTAAATTTTGACCCAGCTTTTCAGCATACTCTTACCGACATGCTGGTCCATATTTAGTAACTTGGGTCAACCGGTTAAAACTTTTGACTAAAGGGAAATAGCCCGGTACATGGTGCCAAATTCGTGCACATGCACGGAAACTTTCACTTTCGGGCACTCTCAAACATATTTTTGTTTCGGTTTATGACATTCTGTAGCCAAATGATTTTTATACACTGGCGTTCTTCGTGGCTATGCGCATTTACCGTGCAATGTCGGAAAGAGATCGGTCCGTAATGAGACTTTTGGTACATCTGAATGTCCTTATTTTGGTAACTTTTTGGAATTTTCGAACAACCGTAACTCCCGAACCGGATGTTCATAACAGGCGACCCTTAAGCGGACGTCAACGGCGAACAACCCGAATTCTTTGGCCCGAAACCCAGTACCGGGTCGGAACCCGATTTCACCGATCGAAACCCCACATTAACGGTCAAATTCAAAATTTCACCGGTGAAAGCACCGACTGCCTTGGTCAAGACGAGGGTACGTCGAGGCAGGTCAACGTACCATTGCCCAGCAGCACAGGGAACATCGCCTTGTGCCAATCAAGACCGTCCGCTCGAAAACGACACTTCCGGCGCCACCGCCGATGTTCGGGCCGAAATATCGGGCAACGAGAAAACGCCGTCACCAACTGACGACATGAGGCGCCTACTCGACGTATCCTGGAAGCGGCGCATCCTGCCAGTCCGGAGGGATTCCTCCGGATACTAATGCCGATAAAGCCAGATGGAGCCATTAGGGGTTAAACGGCCTTCCCATCGGCACGGCGGATTAGCAGTTCTCGGGGACTTCTTCCCAAACTCTCTGGGATTTCTTCCCACACTCTTCCCGAAAACCAAACCCGTCCCGAAAGCATCACCGATGTCAACATTTTACGGCAGGGAGCGGAAACGGATCGTAGCGGAAAAGCAAATCGTCAGCTCAACGGAGAACAAGATGGGAACCCCGGACTACCTGCCCCTGCGGCACACTCGATGCCGCAGGTGGCTCAGCCTCCACGACCGAATCCCGACCTAAAATGTGGCCGGTGGGAGGGCTGTGAACAGGGCCGAGATCGTTTTCAGGAAAATGCCCCAAAGGCGGTTGTCCGCCGTCACCAGGCCGATCTGTCGAAATGCAACGGCGACCGCGCCCAACTGGACCGATTGATAAGCAAAATCCGGCGTCTAAACCGCCCAGGAGCGGATACCAGTGAAACGGATGCCGAATTCATGCCAAAATAAAGCGTGCTCTCTCCGTCCCGGTACGCGGTTGGTACCAACACTAGTCACCACTGAAACCGGAAGCTGGATGGCCCGGGAGCGTGCGGTTCGAAGAATCCGAGGAAGTACGTGACTGTTTTCTCCTCGCAGTTAGTGAATGCCAGAGAGGTAGTTTAAGTTACTACTTTTTAGGTTTTTATGTGCGCCCGCAGATCATCAGAAACGCGAAGGCAAGTCGAAGCTGTTTTTTTATGCGCGTGTAATCTGATGGGCCGACGATTACATCATAATCATAAAGTGACCACAGTAATAATTATTACGTATAGTGACCGCCCAGCTGTATAGTTTAGTAAACATTTGGGGTTGTCAACAACTACTGTAGTGGAATGCTTGTAAAGCTGTAATATTCGCGATAAATCTCTTTATTAGTCAAAAAACCGTACAAATAAAGAAAAACAACAATAATTATTTTAGCTCCAAATAACTTCAATAATCTCTCTGCTAACCGTCATAAATACGGCTGGAAAACGACAATACATTAAATGCGGCCGTTATCCGCGCCAGAAATGGCAACCTTAGGGAAGCCTGTGGATTTCTCGAAAGCCTAAACAAACCGGTACGAAAATATGAACGTGTGCGAATCAGCATTATTGTTTAGTGTTGCCCGGACTATCGACCGCCAACTGCCTGCATGTTTTCGGTCAAGACGCCGCCGATATGTATTGCCTTTCTTTAGCCGCTCTTGTCCAGACTGAGAGAGATCTCCATGCGGTTGTTCTTCCGGGCGACTTTCACCGAGCCCGGCGGGGTGACGTCCGGCGTCATGTCGGGTGTGCCCTGTGAGGCATTGGCGTCAAAATGCACTAACAGCATACTGCTGCCGAAGTACACAGGAAACCTAAATAAAAGCATTGTTTTTTATTCACCGATAGCCAGCTTTAATACGAAAAAAGATGCCTGCATTAATACACATTAATTAAAATAATCCGAATTTCAGCAATGTAGTACTTTATTTCCAATCGGTTTGGGAAAACTGCTTCAAAACCAATAAATAAACTAAAAAAATTCAGGACTACCTACTAGCACTTTTTGGGACTGATTCTCCCTACCGTTTAATAAATATTTAATTACAGCATTTATTTTCACAATATGCACTTGTAACATGCTAAAGATAATTTATTAGATAACACATTAAGTTTTGTCCTTATTTTCCGAAATAATATTAGTATAGAATATTAACATGCACATAATTATGTGCATGTTAATAATTCATCATTCCCATATTATTATTAATATTTATGGGAATAATGAATATTATGATTTGTTTTTTAAATTAACAATATTATTGTAACAATTGTGAATATAATTCTTTTGTACTATTATTACGATATTAAAATAACTTAATGTTATTTTATGAATTATTTGAGCATGATTTATTAGAATACGTGGTACGTACTCGGGCGCTATCATAATTTCCGGCGGTTTCTGCGTGATATTCTGCACAACCAGGCACAATTTGGTCACCATTTCAATCACATGGGCGCACTGGAACATGAAATCCCCTTTGCGCTTAAACAGTTCTCCCTGAAAATATTTGGCCTTATTATGCAAATTCTATCTGTATTTAATCTACTGGTTCTTTAAATCCAACGAAGCCGGTACCGGTTTCAAGTGGATGACCACTATATCATCCGCATAGGGACTGACGGATATCCGGGCAATATCGCCGGCCTGGATGCGATATTTGACGATCATAGTCCGCTGGTCGATGACCAGGAAGGCTTTGGTGGATATCACGGAGAGCACATAGCTCGGCTGCACAAATTAATAAAGGGTTGTATTTAGAATTCATTACTAAATAATAGTTCGGTTGTACGAGAACATAAACTGTACACATTTTATTCGCAATTTATTTGCCAGATAATTTCCGGATAACACGACTGCAAATTAAAATTATATGAACTTTATTTGGAATTTATTAACTGGGTAACTTCCGTTAGCTCGGTTACAAAATAAATTCTATATGTTTTAGTTTGTATTTATTTACTGAATCACTCTCCGAATGCCCCGACGGTTAAATAAATTCTACGCATTTTCTTTGGAATTTGATTATGCAATTTATGCGCCTTCGACTCAGAATTTATTAGCTGGATAATTTCCGGTAGTTCGTGTTTATGTTAGCCATTTGACTCACACGTCCGGTTGTCCGGTTGATCTTGGGCATAATATCCGCAAAGACCACGTATTGATCGTTGGTATCCGCCGCTAATTTCCGCCATTTGACATTCTGCCGCAAACGCACATAGTCACCGCGAAAGGGATGCGGAACCCTGTAAATTGCAGCAACTTATTAACGATATCAGACAATCCGCTACATCGGCTATCTTGGGAAAGGTTACCGGTTGACACTTACGTTTTCGGATAGGTGATCTTTTTGCCCAGGAAGATGGAACTGGCAGCCACTTTCTCCCGCATCCGACTGATGGATGTCTGATCGAAGCGCAGACGATACTTCCGACACTACGTTAATAATACGAAAAAAATACGCTACTATACAATTTATTAATAATCGAAATAAAAGACTGTTTCCACCGCGCGGCTTTTGCTCTACAGAGTACATGCTCGTATTATGCGGACGATTTATACTGGTTATTTTGTGCTTTGTAAATTATGTATCTGAATGTAAAGTTGAATTTAGATAGAAGTTGAAAACTTTTACTGAAAAAGATTAAGTAAATGATGATTACCCGCCATCGATGGAAAGTATCCCTGAGTATCAGATTGGTCATCATAAGAAAGGACGGACTGGGCGGCCAGCGCTGATCCACGGGCGACATGGATGGCAGATGTCGGAGCAGGAAGAGCAGGAATTTGTAGCGCTGCAAATGACATGCATTTATACGTAGCAACTTCGTGATTTTTTCAATATATTGCCACGGTTTTAAGATAGTTTATAAACATTTTACGATGATATTTCCCGGGTTTTAATTATTATGGCGCTCTGCAAGCTGACTTATAGCTGCATTTCCTAATTTTTATAAGCTACAAAGTATTCTGTATTTTATATAAGCTACAGAGTACAAAGCAATATTTGCAAAAGCCATTTTGCAAAGAGGAGAACAGCTCCAAAATGTAAACCTGCTCTGTTGTGATAATTGATAGTTGCTATCGGGTATGCATATGTACACGCTAATAACACGCATGTACGTTTAGACATTTACTAACTGTTTTTTTATGAGCACTTTGAAATAAACTTCCCAAAGTTCATAATATAGAGCTGTAAAGAACAATTACCACTCGTTTATACGCTGATGGATTAAAAAAAAAGTAATAACTAACTGGTCGTAAGTTAATTTACAGCAGTTGATTCCTGACACTGGTGTGCGTGTACATGTACATGGATAGTGTCCTTGTGAAGCATGCCTCTACACTACGTTCGGTTAGTACCACATGTGCTCATAATTATAGCAGTACTTACTTTGCAGCGCTGTAAGTACTACAAACCAGAAAAACGGATAAATGCTTCAAACGTTGCCCATATCCCAGCTCAGCATTAATTCTTTAAATTAAACTGCTGATCGTGTACGTATAATGGTAATCCACCAGTCACTAATCAACTAATCGTGCAAGGATAACGAAAGATTTCATCAGCCTTCACAATAAACATCATAGCAGATGTTATTATTGTTACTAAACTACGGTGCCCAAACCCCACTAAATTTTCATGAAAATATCCGACTTCTGTTGAAAACCTTGTTAACATTAATTTAGAAGATTTCCATTGTCTTAAGTTGATTGTATATCATTTAAGAGAAAAACGCTCCCTACCGTACAGATTCGAACTATCGAATCCAAGGCATATACAGTTGTAACGCAAAAATCATTACTTAGTGATGAAAAGTACAAACATTGTGCTTAAATTTTATGCCATCCAGGCTGACCCATTATTTAATTCAAGTTACATAATAATATTACTGTATGGAAATGCGATTTACGCGGTTAAATGGAGCTGTCCAGATTGTCGATTGATATGCTGATAAACTACACATTCAAGCCAGCGCATCGCACACCAAACGGTAAACACAACACGAATGTACAGCAAGATAGGCCGCGTGGCCCAATGGTTAAGGCGCCTGACTACGAATCAGGAGATTGTGGGTTCAACTCCCACCGTGGTCACTTTTTTCTTTCTAAACCTCGTTTTTTTAGTCAAACCATAACTAGATATATCGAATATCGATGACTCTTATTTCTATAATTTCTGAATAATAAACTTCAAAAATCTGGTAATTAAAAGCAAAACAAATGAAATTACATTAAATAATGTTTAAAAAACATCCAACCAGTGTTGCTGTATACAGCGTGCTTACATGATAATTTCGGCAGCACTCCGTGATGCGGCGGGCGGCCTCGTTGGGATCCAGCCGACGGTCAACGCAGTTGCCGATGGTGGCGGTCCGCCTCATGGGCGGGGGTGGTTTACTCCGTGGAATGCTATTAATGCTCATCGACGGGGTGATCTTGGGCTTGGGCGGCACGGGCGGTGGTGGCGTGGGATTGACGAAGGCCACCGGGGTGAAGGGGGCTGGGGCGGCGGTGGTGGCGGCCACGACGGCGGAGAGGATGGCGGCCGCGGTGGGGGGCGGAGGATGCGGCGAGGTGGCCACCGACACGGCACTCGGGCCAGCCGAGGTGGAGGTGCCGATGGTGGCGGTGTGGATGGCGGAGGTGGCGATGGTGGTGGGGGTGATGGTGAAGGGCATGGCCGAGGGGTACTGGCTGATGTTGTTGCAGATGGGCGTGTACGGGACCGACTGGGAGGAGTCCATGGAGGAAGACACCGACGAGTGTTGCTGAGCCAAAAAAAGAAGACACTCGTAGATATAACACTTTTAATTACGACTGATAGGTTGTCGAGAACAAGTGTCCACACTACTACAGTTATGCATATTTGTACCATATTTTGATAATTATATTTGAGGTGCAGTATTTCAGCTTTGGTATTACGTAAGCGCATATATTAATAATTTAGCTTCGATAAACTGTTGATTGTTGGCTTGTCGGCTGCCGTTATAACACGCGCTTATTATAATTATTAGTTTTACGTTGCGTCAACCGAAGCGCATTTTGGGATGTCGGTATTTAGCGCTAATCGAAAATGTCCTTTATCTGTTCTTCGCAGCCACTTCTTGCATTTTCCTAAAGCGACGGTACATATCAGCACGGTTTAGGTTAATCTGCGCATAAATGAACTGGATAAGCAAAAAAAATTTACCAACAAACCGCAGGGAGACGAAACACCATTATTAAACAATTTAAAAAAATGATTACCAGAAAACAACAAAACGATAAAAAATTATACGGACGGGTTTGCACGAGTATTTGTCCGCCGAAAAATAGCCTACGGACCGCTAAATGTGGTTAGTGGTTACGTTTTGCAACTATTGTAATGTCATTATGCCCAATTATATTGTATTTTCAGACTTAAATAAAGCCGTCAGTATTATAATCCTACAGATATAGAAATTACTGACTGCGGGACGAAAGAAAATAGTCATTACTCATTAAAATTAACAAAGCCCATAACATTACTTAACTGAACATATTGGCACCAATTGTGCAAAGTCATTGACAGCTCAGATTTTTTGCGCTGTTTTAATTTAGCGCTCGCAGTAGACTAGTGCACTATCGTAGTCTTTAGATTTTTTTTTGTAGGGTAAGCATGGTTCAGCCGGACATTATGGCAAACGAATTAAGATTACTTTTCTGTGTGCCCTCGGAAAATGCAATACAAACATCATAATGCAATGCAATACAAACACCAACTCATACGAATGCAAAATGTACAGATGCTCACGTCATTGCAGAGCGACCGGAGCAATAGTTTGGACAGTCTCTCCCCGCGGCGGCCGCTGTCCTTTGAGCTTTGACTGGAACTGGGTGCTGAGTTAATGGCCATGAGCTTGAGATGTTTCCGTGTGCGATACCCACGGAAAGACTTTTGTATCAATACTGCCACATCCTGTAAGGCCGCGCGCCTGAGATCATCCAACCGGTTTATCTGCCCACAAAAACATCCATCCGGTAAGCCGTCGAATTGTTTCCCAGTGAAACAGAATGTAACTATCCAAATTTCACTAACCGTTTCATAAAATTTGATGTACACTTTGGTCCTGCCGATAATGTATTCCATCTTGTTCATGGCCAGCGTTAAGAGAATCAGCCGCACACCATCCTTGGCATCACCGGGATACAGTGGCCATGTTAACGACGTCAGCATCTTGTAGTGGCGCATGAAATTCTCGAAGGTATCACGGTAGGCGTAGCCGGCACGCCGCACCTGCACTTGATCCACCAATCTACAGGCATACCCGCGCAATTGTATGTATGGTCGATAATTCCAATCGAAAAAGGTTCGGAATTTTTTTAATTTTATAAAATGACTTCTATTTTTAATTTTATACTTATATATTGCAGCTTGTATAACTGTACTCAGAAATCGGTTACAACTCTGCACTTCTCAGCTGAACGTGTTTTTTTAAAAATTTTGCTGTTCTAGACTGCAGGAAACAGGCAATAATGGTACCTCATGTAGCGAACTTGGTGTTTGACGCGTTCTTCATCGAAAAACCCCGGTCGTTTACTGTCGTTGGGTTTAATACATTTGATGAGCGTGAAACTCCTCCCGGACAGTCCACTGAGCAATGCCGACAAGGAAGCCTGCAACACAGTTTCTTCTAGGCAAAAGCTTTTCAACGCAAACCTTTAGGATAACTGTACGCGTAGGCTGGCCGCCATAGTCAGTGGCCGCTTGGCAATGGTCCGCGCTGGATTTCCTATAAGACAAACCAATTGTTTACAGCGTTGCTAGATTTATCTTTGATCCAGCATTACCGTCGGGAAAGAGCTCCTTAACCAACGGCATCCGGCACGAGTGCATAACCTCGGCGACACTGCGCGGCAGGATATCCAGGTTCTTCTCCGCAAAACCCCGCGAATGGTAGGTGACGGTGCCGGCAAAATGGCGAATCTTGAATTGGTCCATGGGAACGTTGTTGCCGGCGCGCTCCTGGGGCGGCTGAAAGACCGACTCGGCGCCCTGATGACGGGTGAACTTGTGCAGGAGGTGCTCATCACTGACGGAGTCCTCGCGCAGACACACTTCGTCCAGGATGGCTAACAGGCTGTGATGGCCCTAATTATCACCGATGCTATTAGATAATCGTCACCCCAGTGAAAGATCAAAGCATTCATGTAAAGTCACTCCACAGCCTACAGCTTTAATAAAATCAGCAAATACTGTGCAAGAGCACATTAAACTCGCATACAATGCCAGCGCTGGTTTCAGAAACAGAAGCTTTTATTTGCGCAAAATGTGTTAGAAGATTGTTTTTAGTTTTACGTTGCAGTTGCTTGAATGATCAAGCTAACCAGTTAAAAAGGCGGTTTAACGGTTATTAGGAAGATTTAAAACGCCTCTCAATAAGCCGGCTTTATTTACGGTGAGCTTTGGATACATGTTTGAGCTTTATTTGAGAAACTACGTGTATCAGACAAAATTAACAATAATTCAACCGCTGCGATTTTCGAACAACCTTTATTTCTATGATATCACAAACTTTTTCTTTACTACCTTTTCCACGTACCTTTTCTATGATATCACAAACTTCGCTATTCGTTGTATAGGGCACATTATTCCAGGGCAACCCCTCCCGAATGTATTCCTCTTGTTCGTATTTCAGTACCAGATCCATAACGAAACAGTGCAGCTTCTCGGATGCGTAGTTGATGAGGAACTGCTCGAATCCATTGTGCTGCAAACACACCGGCAACCCACCAATCAGCAACCATATACGAATACAACAGCGCGTGCCAACGTACTTCCAGATTCTCGAATCCGTACATATCCAGTACGCCGTAGAGCGAGCGACTGCTTGAGCTAAGGTATGAAAGGCCACTGTTGATTTTGGAGATGATCCACGTTACCAGGCGGTTGTAGAGGGCTTTACACAACTGATCCCGCAGTGCGCTGGCCTGCACGGAGCAGCGGTTTTTTAGAATACCAAATATTGTATGTACCGTACACCGCAAAAAACAGAAATGTTGATGGTGAATCCGTACCTCTTGTGCGCTGAGTGTCATCTCCATCTGTTCGTCGCGCAACTGAATGGATCCCTTGTTCAGCACACGTACAAGTGATTTGACATCAGGACACTCCAGTAATTCGGCGACATCTCCCGCTTCTATAAAGGTCAAGCCCGGTAATCAAACATGTGAGAAACAGCGTTCTATTGAAGATTACAAGCGTTTTACATAAGTAATTTAGTCCCACCGACAAAGCGATATACGTCACTTGTTAGTGTCAAGCACAAGGCAACACTGTGACTCGCACGCGATTATACGTATAATAGAAAAAATGTGAAAACAGTAAACTTTTTTCAGACTTGTGACTTTCGGATTTAAGTAGCAGTACAATGGAGACCTTGTAAACGCTGTATTGCATTTGCGACTGCTCAAAGCACTATTTTACCGTGTTCATTGAGCATTGTGGCAGATTCCGTCCCATCGACATTGGTCTTGGGCAGGAACTGGATGTTGCCTAGTTTTAATACCGCGGCAACAATCTGAAAGACACACTGGCATTCGGCAGCTGAGAATCCGAGGATCTCCAAGGCTTCCTGTTCAAGCACAACGCATGCTGTTACCGTACCGAACGCTTCTGATTGGCTGGATCATGTATAGTGTAGCGAGCTGTTACCTTTGTAATCACAAATTCTCTCTTCTCATCAAGGCCCTCAAGTTTATATACCCCGCTGAAGCGGAGAATACTGTATTTCTCAACGTTTCGTTGTAGTTTTAAAGCTTCTGTAGAGCGAAAAAGAAACAAATAACGGTTAACAGTGCAACGAGGAATACAGTGGAAAGAGCGAATAAGCGGAGACTGACTGAGTAAATGTACATCTGCACCGGCAAGGATTTGGTAGAAGACATGGAAATTCCGCTCACGCGGATTCTGGAAGATTACGCGCGACTGCAAGCGACACCATACAAATCTCTCAGTAAATCTCCGATATACAGCTCCACGAATCTACGACGCTTACCTTATCCAATTGATCTGCAATGCAGATAAACAGCAAATTTAACGCTTATAATGTTCACATAAAATCGCATTTTTTTGGTACGTACAAGCAGTTAAATTGGCTCCTAACGTATCACCATGAGAATCAAAGGCAATATCGATGTATTTTCCCTAAACAGGAGAACATCGCGCAGTGTTTATAATTGTCATGAAAGCACACTTTCGCATTGACGTCAGATTGCAACTTACAAATCTCGAAGCGTTGTCGTTCTTCTCCGTCTTGGCATTCCCGAACGCTGTAAACAACAGATTGGCCTTTGTCGAGCCCCGGTTAAGTGGCGCTAGTTGACCGCACTGTAATTACCTTCGAGTACTTGGTTGAACTGCAGCAAGCGATTAGTGACCTTCTCCGCCTCCTTCGTATTGGATGCCAGCGACGCCACCGTATGGATGATGAGCTTCGTGTTTTCTGTAGATAACGTACCGTTTTAGCTAAGAAACACAAGCATTATAACTGAATGAATAAAAATCTGTTTTATTAAAACACCGATTTTCGTCATTTCAAACAAGCGATTACGGAATCATGTTGATATGACGTTTGAATTGTACGTAAATTAAAAGATTGTTTTTGATACACGGAGAGCACGAAAGTAAAGGTAGTAAGCCGGTCCGCGAAAAATTTTGCAAAAAAGTATTTAAAATTATAGAAATTATTCAAAACTGAAACTGCCAAATTCAACAAGTAGTAAAAGTTTTTTCTACAAGATCCTTTACCTGTCTTTCCCGAGCCGCTTTCTCCGGTAAGGAGTACCGCTTGATTAAGGCCATGCAGAGTGAGCTCGCGGTATGCCGCACCGGCCACCCCAAAACTACAAACCAAATCCAGTAAACTTTGTTTAACATCGAAGTCCAGTTAAATTGGATAATCGATGATAATAATGGCATACATGTGCGGTGGCAGATCGGTGATGCGCTGATGCCGGTACAGCCTGAGCGTCTGTTCATCATAGAGGTTCAAGGGCCGGTACGGATTAAGCGACAGAATCAGGTTGCCCATCGACGTCTGCAAACCAAACCCGGAGTGTAAATACAAACGATCCATTTCCCAAATAAATCCCGCCATGACTGCGTCATGGCTGACAATAGCTCAATAACGTTTATCATCTTGCGTTGAGCATTTTCATTTGCAATTTTTTATAAGTACCGTCATTTTTTGTTTTTAAAAGTACGTAATTTTGCAAGCGATTATAAATGTCTATTTGGCTGTTGATAGGACAATTACTCATCGTTGCCGGCTTGTAAAGGCCGCACCGTCATTACCAACACGGAGAAACTAAATCGCAGCCGGATAGTTAATTACAGCTGACACATTATTGGGCCAACATTCCGCCGCCGCCGGAAAAGCTGGGGCAATCATATCCGGCGTCGACCGTGAATATTCTTCACGGATTTCTGGCGGCGCTGATCGCGACCATTTATCATCCCACGCCCGCTCACCACGGGCGTAATTAATTTTCATAAAAAATCTTGAGCTTTATATCGAAGAATTTCCCACAAAAAAAATTCGTTCAGTTTCTACATAATAAATTAAAAATTCAGAGGGTTTTGAAGACGGACAATTTTCCGGGCATAAACGGCCAAAAGCGATCAGTCTTCGATCCGCGCTTTATGCCGGGTGTGGACATGGATAGTGTGCGTTTGTGTGTACAGTTTCTGAAGAGCTCTGGTAACCCCCCCAACATTATTTATCCATGCAGACGCGACAGAAAAAGCCGGAGCGAGAGAGGAAGCGAGAGAGAGAGAGACGCCCGAGAACCGGCAGCAGGAACGAGACAGCAAAAGGGGGAGATCAATAAGGAATCGTTCAAATGCCAAAGAATAATATTTTCTCTACAAATACAAAATTTGATTAACTCTCCCCCTTCGCCACTTGTCCGCTGCATACTCCCTGCAATCCCGGCTTTTTCGTGGATGTGCACAGAGTGACGTGCAAAACGCTGCCGTGGAGAATTATCCTGTGTTGGTGGCGTGCGGGCAAAACACGCAAGGTCATTTCGTGGGATATTTTCTGCCACTTGCCAACCACCGACATTTCATGTGCGTGTTATTAACGGGGAACGTGGAAGGGAAAACTTGTTACATAAAGCCACACACATGTGCAGTGTATTTATTTCTGACAACACGGAATATTTACATAGCTAAAAGCACCCGGCGAAATTGTGTTAGCGCTTGTCGTGTTCTGACGAAAAACACGCTGCCTACGCTGACGACAAATTACAGCAGTAATAAAAAAATTTAGGAATGACGATCGAACTATCAGGCTAACTGTGCCCAAGAAAAAATGTCTTTCGGAGAAAAAAGTTCTCTGAGAAGCCAGCAAAAATTGCTGCGCTGTGGACAGAAAATGACGTTGGCAACTGTACGCTTTATCGCAGCACGAAAACCCTGGAAATTTCTCTCGCTAAACATTTGCCCGTTAATGGGCATCTCTAAGGTTTTGCCGCGGCCGTTTGCCCAATAACCGGGCTGTATAAGTGTATATTAATTCGTTCAATCAGGCGCAGATTTCTCCTCGGCCAATTTTCTGCCCGAACAAACCCGAACGGCGGCCGGCACTCTACCGGAAATAATCCCGTCCCTGTCAATGTTTCTCCTTGCTCTCTCGTTCCATTGCCTCACGTGACACACACTCTCACTCCCGCTGCCAAATATTGCGGGGCATGGTGTGCAAACACACAGAGATCTTTGATGCCTGGTACTTTCTCTCTCTCTCGTGCGCCAACCAACGACCTGTCAATCACAACCCGCTTGCCGGTTGGCCAAAAAAGGTCATTAAGAAAACGACAGCACACACACGTTTGGCTGGTCGCCAGAGTACCGCGAAATATCTCAGCGGTTCATTCACAAGATGTGGCTGGCTCACGTGAGGAACCCTGGGTGGTTTTTAGGGAGCGGCGCACTCTCTCACATGTACATTCATACATTTCGCCGATTCCACGACAGCTGGCACATATATAGCCTTGCGCTGACATTGGCTAAAAATGGCAGTGCATGTGTGTGAGAGACTCTGAGTGAAAGACACGAGAGAGGAAGAGAGCGGGAGAGAGAGACAGCGCAGACACGCTAATTCTTCAATTTCTAGTGCACACACGTGGCGTCCATTAGGAGCGGCCCAGCATGCTATACTTCCGTCCGCGTGTTCCGGAATAGATTTGTCATATACTGTACGAAGGAACCTACGCCCGCGGTTGGGAGAAACCAGCGCGCGCTGAATGGTCGCCGAGGGGGACGGAAAGGCGGCAATGGTGTCATTAACGGCGTGCTGACCATTAACGCTCTTAGTTACGCGGTGATGGCCGCATACACACACACTGTCACCGCGAACGACCAAGCGAGAGACTGATGCGCGGTTTGGTAATGGTTCGCGCCACGGCTTTCCGGGCCGTTTATGGCGCTGCTTTTGTCGGGCCGGGTATTATTCCCCGGGTTTCTCATGCGTGCACGATTAGCGAAGTGTGGAAAGTGACTTTTTTTGGGATGTGAATGAAAAGCGGTTAATCCTTTTCTTTTCTATGGAAAAGCCCAGTAATCTGGTCATTGCGCATACCGGCATACGCACAGAAAGTATCGAATACAAAGGCAAGGCAACAAATCTCTTTTTATAACAAGCAACAAGGCTCCGACTATTTTTTTACGTATTTCAGGGTTGTTAAAATCTTTAAGATTTATTTTAAATCCTACAAAAAACCGCTACAAACAAAATTTTGATCCGGTATACTAACGACCATCGGTGAACTCTAACTCGGCAACAAAAATGTTGCCCACAAAAATGGTTTTCACGCCAATGGTTGTCTACAAATGGTTGTCTACAAATGGTTGTCTACAAATCATTTGGCTACTGAATCAAAAATCGAGGCAAAAAAGTATTTAGATGCGCGCGAAAACGAAGCTTCCCTGCATGTACGCGAATTTGCTACTATGTACCGGCTCACTTCTTTTCAAAAAATGCGTAACGCTCAACAAAGTTGGGATGCTCAAACAGTATCGACTAAAAAGCCCTCACATAGTATCGACTAAAAAGCAGCCCGAAAAGATTCCTCTACACTGTGCCCAAAAGCGAAAATATGATTACCGGGATTATTTTTGGGAGCAGCCATTATACGAGCACGTGCTCGGCCGCGGTTGGGCGAGCACGGGCTGCTGCGCCTGACTGCATTACGCGTAAGGCGTGGCATGAATGGTCTAACTTACATAAATCTTATCAGCATGGAAGCGGCGACGGAGATTGTCGATGAAGGACTGCTCGGTTAGCGGCTCCAGGAAGAGCAGATCACTGATGCCGATATCTTCGGTGGCGTTGACGGCGGCGGCGGCGGACTGGGGGCGCGCCTGCAGGCCATCGGACATGGTTCTTGTGCAGCCGATTCCGCGGGCGGGGGCGGTGCAGCACCACGCGCTCTCAGACGACAGGCAGGAGCACGACGCCGGCAATCATCCGGCCAGGTGCCGGCATTGACAGCCACGCCGGGCGCAGTGCGATGCCCGCCAGGATGGGCTGGGCTGAGGAACGGTACGACGCTGTGGGTTGCAGGATAAACAGGGAGATCCCGGACTGCGTAGTACCCAATCTGCAAGACACACTGGTGTAATTGGTGGATTTACAGTGTGAAGCAGTAGATATTTAGTTTGGTGCATGAGTATTTTATTGCATCGTGAAAATGTCAACTGCCAATTACGTCTGTATCGCCTACGTGTCGACCGCTTAGAACTGGCGCCGCTTTTCTAGACAGGAGGATCATTGTTCCTGTCTACATCACTGCAAACTTGTCAAAAGATTTTAGATTCTGCTTTAAGTCGAGTATCATATGAAAGTTTTATTTTTGATTATGCGAACGAGGAACGCGACGATCTCGAAGTTCTGATTGCAGAAAACACATGCCAAAACCGGCCCGCCAAATTTCTTTGTAATACGTAGAAACAATTTAAAAGACATCTCTGTTTCGAAACAATTTTTTGATCAGGAAAATTGGGGCATTTCGTGTATCGGGATTTTAGTATTTTCGAAATTAGTGGTGAATAGTGAAAACAACGTTTATACTGGTAGTCGACAAGAGCGGATGAAAATATTTAATCAGCGCTGCCAGTCGATGCGAAAGTAAAGCACGCGGCATCGTTCTCAACGCCGGCGAAAAAAATTCTGTTTGGTCTCTGCATGCTATGTCCCCGTACAAGCAAAAAAACCACCGTTCCCTCCGCTGCCTCTCCACCATCGGGTGTGTTCTTCCTGTTTCGTATACCCGGCATCGACACAACGACAACAGCGGATACTAATCTATCGTGTGTGTATACACACTGGTACAGCTGGTGAATGGGGCGCAATTCAGCGCCAGTTGCGGCATTAAATCAATCTGGACTGATTCCCGTCTACCCACACATACACACGATACAGTCTACACACACACAGAGTGTGCATGCAAATTTGCTGTTTTGACAATGAATTTCCTATCAAGTGCACTCTAGCTGGCCCATCATCATCATCATTCCAGCCCGCAACGCGCAGGCTCGTCATCATCATCACGGGCCCATATCAAAAGCCCGTCATGTGCAGCACACACACATCCATACAGCGACTGTAGCCACCGCGTGAGGGGAGGGGGGCCCCGTTAAAGTGCGATCAGATACTGTAATTAACGGCCATTCAAGCGTATATAGACTGCGGTCGCAGCGATATACTGGCCCGGCCGGCAATAAAACCGTCAATCATGATTCATGTGTATATATTTATAGGGATAAACATATAGGCATGTACGATCTTCTTCCCTTGTACCGCACCGTGGCACTCCACCACTTCCGGCGCGGGCAATTTGCACAAGGGGAATATTTCGGGGAATTATGTCCGAATATAGCCACGGCCTGATTGCGTTGTGGTGTACGTGTACCGAGTGTTTTTTCCTCTGGTGTGTTGGCTGGAAAAGAACATGTGGTGGAGTTGTTCTCGGCGGTCTTGTAAACTAATTTCATTGCGCTGTGCGGCTGCGCTCCGGCATCTATAGTATAGATATACCGAGGCGCGCGCTGCGGCCCAGGAAAGAGGACGAACAACCGGAAATGAATGTCGAGTTGCTGGTGCATAATCTCCTGTCACAATCTCCTGGGAATGCCCCGGGAAGCGCGCGCGTTGCACTGTGCTGTTATGGACAGCGTAAAATGCAGCGCTGCTTTTTATGCAAAAATTGCAATATGTTTTTTCCGGCCGTATAGCATCCTGTATTTGTGGAGAAAACCTCGCTAAACCCTGCTGAAAAAACACGTATACTTTTATAAAAAACGGCGTAATAAAAGCTGTGCGAAGATCGCATAATATTATATCAGCAGCATGAAGCTGTTTACAGCGAACAAAAAAACAGCTCCATTGGTTTCTGGTCGTCGTTTCTTCGCACGGCCATTTCCAGCGTCATAAACGCGGGTTTCATGAGCCCCAGCACATAATCCAGCCGACTTCCGGCTGGCTCAACCGGCGCATTTTCTGCCGTAGCCCGTAAACCGTGCAGTCCGCGTATGCTTGGTTACACACCACTTTTTCTCCCTCATTCCATTTCTCTCTCTCGGACTGAGCAGTGAGCGTTGGCGTTTTCCCCCAGCAAAATTCAATTGTGGAGAACTTTTAACGCCCGCTCCATAATGTGCAGCGCGCCCGCGTTTAAGGCGCGTCCATGGTGCAGGGTACGCGAGCGAGCAGCGCGGCAATTAAGCGGACGCGGGAATATATATCGCGGGATATGCCCGGGGGCGCCGTGTGTCCATATTATATACCCACAGAAAATCCTGCCAAGGATTCCTGACTGAACGCACTGGGAATGCGTATAGTGATCCGTATACTATGCACTGTTCAGGACAATATTCCGTTTCCGCCTCATATTGATGCTTAAAGCGCAACAAAGTAATTCTGCGTTCATAAGGAAGCGTACAATATAGGACTAGATAAGCAGGCAACTCGTTTTAGCGCTCATAAAAAAAGCGTACAAAACAGTATCTGTAAATACTCGTTTTAAGGCCTCTGCGCCAACAAGCGCCTCTCTGTTCGAACCCTTTGGCGACTGTGCATCCACTGCACAATGTTTTTTGATTTTTGTTATTGTATTTTTTTAACCACTGGCCGACTGGTTTTTTTAGTTCTACAAAGACCGTTTTTTTTTAGGAAAACACTAAAAAAACCGCTTTCATCGAGCGACCAAAGTGGACGCCGGCTTGACCATTCAGTTTTTGGTCAGTTGTACGACTGACATGATAGAACAATGTCTTGGAATGCCAGATACCTTACAAGCAGTGCTTTTCCTATTCCGCGCACAGGCTTGGGCCACAATCCTGCCCAACCGTGTCCAATATTATCGACAAGTCAATCCGCTGAAAATCACTTGCCAGAAAAATCGCTGCGGCTGCAGGGCGGCACGCTGCTGCTGCTGCTGTTGGCTGCAGTCAGTCGTCGATGGAGGGGAAAAAATCCGCATGTACAGCGCTGCGGGCCCGCCGCCGATCTCATCTGGCATCGTTAATGTAATTATCCCAAAAACTTGTAGCACACTGCGTCTATAATACTATATCAACTTCGGCACTGCGGGTGCGGCTGTAATGTAGCGTATCTTTGACAAAACCATCACTAAATTTTTCAAAAGAACGTTAACCTCTTTTTTACACAGGTACAACGTACACACAGCTTTTTTTACAAAGAGAACTCCTGTTAATTCCACGAAACCTTATAGCGAAAATACAGGTTTTAAATATATCACACTTTTGTGCATTCGCTGCAACGAATTTGCTAAAATTTTTTTGGTATAAACACGTGATATACGTAGCTGTTACTGCCCACTGTATACCAGATCGACTTCATTAAGACAAAACTGCGGGAACATCCAGTTTTGACCGGGGTTCGATGGGAGCATTTATTCCGGCAAATGTGGAATCTGTTTAGTATAAGTGCTGGCGATAAGACGACGCGATTGCACGAGAGAGAAAAACGAGAGAGAGAAACAGAGAAGACCGCGCAGGCCCACACACACATCTATCCCTCCTGACACAGCGACAAGCATCGCGATCCGGTGCGCGCAGAAACGAGCCGGGCCGTGGCATGGTGTGGCCGTATACCCGCAAGATGATAAGCAGTGTGTTGACTGACACCCGTGGAATTAATTTTTCCCGGCCGTGTTGTCCGAAACTATCCGCCCCCACGTCCCCGCCACCAGGGGCAGGCACAGAGAGATCTGATTAGGATTAAACGGGGAGCTTTACTGAGATTCCCGGGCGCTGCGTTGCCCGACTGCGCCGTGATCAGCATACATACCCACAACACAATGTTGGACTAAAAAATGTTAGATGTTCACGCATATCGCGCAAAAAAGCGCTTCGCCCACTGTCTGCTATTTTATTATATTTTTTAACTGGCAAATTTTCACGGTTTTGGTCCTACATAGTAGATATTGTTATGGCGCTTACGTAACGGCGGCGCTCGCATAGAAACGATACAAGAAAATGACAAAGTTCCTTGACATTTGAAAAGCCGGACATTATGATGTATCGGTGTGAGAGAGTGGCGCAAAGCGTCTGGGTTAAACGTGTGGCGGCGGCGGTTTGTCTGTATACATGTATACACATAATACACCTCAGCTACGGAGTGTCCTTCGAACGAAGGTCAAACGCCGGGCAATGGCAACAGTGGCAGTCGTGCGCGCGCCGCGCAGTCTGATGGTAACCTTCAGATACTGCGGGGACCACAGTGTGTCTCCAGTCTCCGCAACACAGCTGGGGTCTGCGTCTACACGCCATCATCATAACCGACACGCCGGGGAAAATGTATACAGATATGCGGCTAATCTACGAGATGGATCTATAAGACAATTCCAGCAATTCGTCCCCGGGAAGAGGGACACCCGCAAATCGATACCCGATAATTTATTAAAATATCCGCTGCTGTGTAATGTTTTATCGGTGATGTGTATTCTTGACACCTTACGATTTTGCCATTGGAAAGGAATACAGACGCAGTGCAAAGTAATTGGCGATATCGGCGCTGTAGTTTTTTTTTCGGTAGTCGGGTGGAAATAAATCAAATGCCCTGTCAGTGCTAAGCTGGTTAATCAAAAGAAATGTGTTGCACTTTTTCCCATAGAGAGCCGGCGCGTTGCGCGCGCGCGGCTCGGGCCCGCGTTAAACAGCACAGCCAGCACGCCGGCGCAGCACGCGTTACGTAAGACATCAAGTATCCATATCGATTACAAAGTGATTGTGAAATGAAGTTTGACAGGAGAACAAGCAGTCAAATTCCCGGATAGCGGCTGGCGTGATCAACGTTTCCCGGGCCGCGTAATACACACAACACACACAGCATTCTGAATGTATATAACGCACACTTTTCTACCTGCCAATAATACACTCAATCTACGCCAATGTATGCACAGGATATTAGGTGATCGTTAAGCAGCAGGATATCATGTTGACACATCCCTGCTATTTTTACCGCAACACTCCGGCGTTTGACGCCGTACAATGGACACTCTATTAATCCCCGATGTCAAAGGCACCTTTTGCACTATACGCGCACACTGTGCTTTACCTGGTCACGTGGCCCAGCGCAGTGTCCTAATGGCGGTGCACGGACTAATGGAGTAATGAGCGATCAGCGCGCCTAATGAATTATTCATATCCCTCCGTTTTAGGCACACAGCCACGCATTCAGGCGGTGCGCGCCGCAAATAGCAAATCCACCAATTTTCAACACAAGCCCGGTTATGGTATAATTATTTATCCGCGTATTACAATACCCGCTTCCATGGCGGATGTGGGAGATTAGCAGGACACAGTGGTGATCAGCGTTGATCGGTAATCATGATGATCAGTGAACGCGCCGCGGAAAGTGGCGATAAAACACCGACACATACACGGTTCCTCCAGCGCACGACGACGACACGCAAAGGATATATGGGTTATTGCGGGGAGAGATATTGCACACAGCCGCGCGCGCGAGATGAGGATAGGTTGTGTAATTTTCTCCGAAGGAAAATTATGTATTAGGTCGGAGAGTTTGCCGATATATGCGCTCGTGTTTGTGTGTGTAGCAGTGTGGGCAAGCGAGACACGAGAGTAAAGAAAGAGAGGAGAGAGAGGAAGAGAGCAGAGAGAGAGGAGAGCATGGAAGTGATCTAGTGATCAAGTGCCATGCCGTTTTCTTGTAGCGTTGGATGCTGGCGGAGTGTGTGTGCCACTGTACGTACGCCGGCTGGAAATGACGCCGGGAAAAACACTGTTGCGGCTCATACACTGCTGTGCATACTTCATCCCGTGTTTTGCAACTTGGTGTAGTGCGGCGCGCAGTATCCGCCATTCACAGTCCGCTGCATGATTCAGCTGGATGGTAGTGTGTGTTGCGCATGCTCCCACTGCAACTGACTGACTGCTCAGACGCAGCGTGCCCGCATGATACCGTGGTGCACGGTGGGTGGGAAAGGATCACCACTCGTGAACGCAAAAAAAATTGCCTGATGTTGGTATTATTAATTGTTATAAACGGTTCCGACTTACACTAAAACACGCTTTGGAAAAAAAACTTAGGAATGATAAAATAAAGTTTTCTATTGAGATTTTTCCGCAGTGAAATAAATTTAGCGGGCACGTTTGCTAGGCCATGTGGCTACATACGAGTTGACGAGCGATGACTTGTTGTCGCTTTTCATTCTTCAACAAAAAAAGACGGAAAGATATGACCCTGATGTTTCGCGGTAACAGTTTAACACTGGTCACAATATGGACGATATTTGACTACACGTTATTAGGCGCGGAAGACGAGGTTTCCATGCACCACTGTTAGTTTACTGCGTTTAGTATGCTAAAGGCTTTGGTACCGTAACTGTAAGAAGTTTAAAGATTCAATTCTACGCTCCTTTTCCCTGACGGTTGACTCTGTCTTAACCAGTTTGGCCCGGGATCATTTGTCTGTCTGGTGAGCGGGGTATGTAGCAGGATTATAGATGCGGAAGAGGAAGTGAGTGGCGGTTACGCCAGTATCAGTGCTCGCTCGTACGGGGAGATGTACCAACCAATGTCTATGCTCGCCAGTACATGTATCCCGATTTGAACGCACAACTCGTACGGATTGGTCTGCACTCAGCAGTACTGTGCAAGCAGCAACATCTCGTACAGGGGTGGTCAATTGCTGTAACAACGCGCTTGGAAGCTGCAGTACTGATAATGTACGCGGTACAACACAGTGTCATGGGGATAATGAATTATTATTATTATTATGACATGTATTCGGCGATTACTTCGCTGGTGTATAATTGTTATGTACGAGTATTAATGAAGTACGTAGCGAACCAACAAAGTTATAGTATCATTTAAGCAATAATCTGTACTCATCTGTAAGTTATTAAACTGCCGCGCAAATCTGATGGGTGTCTTGCTACGCACAGAATATGGTCAAGAACAGACATGTACGTATGTGCTCCTGTGGTAAATCACACTATCACAGTATATGTCTGTAATGCATGCTATCCGATCGTACTTTATTAAATAAATATATTAAATAAATATATTAAATAAATATATTAAATAAATATATTAAATAAATATATTAAATAAATATATTAAATAAATATATTAAATAAATATATTAAATAAATATATTAAACAAATATATTAAATAAAATAAAACAATAATAAAATATATTAAATAAATATATTAAATAAATATATTAAAATAAACATAATAAACAAACATATTAAATAAATATATTAAATAAACATATATTAAATAAACATAATAAATAAATATATTAAATAAATATATTAAATAAATATAATAAAATAAATATATTAAATAAAATATAAATAAACATAATAAATATAAATAAACATTAAATAAATATATTAAATAAATATATTAAATAAACATAATAAATAAACATAATAAATAAACATATTAAATAAATATATTAAATAAATATATTAAATAAATATATTATTAAATAAATATATTAATAATAAATCTATATTAATAAATATATTAATATAATAAATATACTAATAAGTATATTAATAAATATCTAAAATTAAAAATTAAATATTTAAAATTTAAAATTAAATTAATTAAATATATTAAAAGATAAATATATAAATATAAATATAGTCTGTATAATATCCAAAGGCATACACAAACTGACCACTGAAAGATCACTGATTAAAAGAAGGTAAAAGATGATTCCAAAAGACTAGAATAGCCATCAGATGAGCGATGGGCTGATGTTGTACATGTACGAGTATTTCCAACCTTCACGAACCAAGACAGCTGAAAACAACTGACAATGAAGATGATTTTGCGACATTCTTGAACCCAGCAAACAGGAAGACCGACAAAAAAACGAGTACGAGTATTTAGTTAAGTATACTTCTGTAGCTGTTCAATTCGAATTGTAATATTCAGCTGTGTTTCGGAATCTCGGGGCATCGAATAAAATCCGGTTAGGGATGGCTTGGTCAGCTTTCGAAAATTCTGCCCCGAACTGGTCAGAAACTGGCAGTTACAAGGTTACCAGCTTAGACACGTTTTTTTCTGCTGTAATTTCTAGAGCAGGCGGATCACTGCCCATTATCTGGAGATATCAGCTGACCTATTGTTGTGATGTATGTACTTGTAGCGGCGGCGTATACCTTATTAATACGACTGCCCGCTACGGAGCCAACCAGGCAAGTAAACTCTGAGCATGCACAACAACAACACTGGACATTTACTATCCCGTTGCTACGGCGCACTATCCTCAGGACATCTTTTCAAATTCACGAGATACTCGTACAACCTTTGTACGAGTACTTACATGCACTACAAATTTCGAGAGCCGGCGGATCATTGTCCATTTACCCCATGTCCATGTATCTGGAGATATCAGCTGACCTATTGTGGCCACTGGGGGGCAATCAGACCTGTGACGGGTTTGTAGCAAAAAAATAGGGCCTCATGGGTAATGTCACCACGGCCGGCATTGCACAATCAAGAATTGAAAAACAACCAAAATCACCAATAGCATCAAGTTTGTCCGTTCCCGGTAAAGTTCCTAAAACCGATTGTAGCATTTTTGTACTGCACTGAGAGCTACGTGGGCGCTGTTTTTTTTTAACTACTAGCAAACCCCCTTAGTTCCCAAAATTTGTGTTACATAGACTGTCATAGAGTACCTCGTATATTATCTATACGGCTGCCGTTCTTTTATCGAGTTATATGCCCAGGTGTGCACTCGCAACCGCAAATCTTTGGTAGACCTGCCCGCATACTATTAGAATAAATACGGTAACCCAGTTTTCCATGCATCTGATCAGCGTGAGACTGTAAATAAGAATTATCGTCTTGTCTCCGGGATACCCGGTTCGCCAGGTAGCACTTTTTTGAAGTGTGTTGTGCAGACCCGAGACGTGACGGGGACAGTATGTTTAAGTAGAGTTATCGCGCAATGTTTGACGTTAATTGGTACGTCCGGAGTACGTAGACTACGTAAAATTACAACGAAATTGTTACAATTAAAACGCATCCGTCCTGGCTCCGTATTTTGACGGTGCTCGGCACATCTAATCCATGAATGCCTTATTACGAAATCGAACCGGGATAGTCGCTTAAAAAAAATTGTTTCGTCGGATTCGTCTGTTAATAAAAAAAGTGGGCTCGGTAGAGTATATGTGGAGATTTGTGCTTAAGGAAAGTGGTAACCGTATAGCATACTTTCAGGCGATCCCAAGAGTTGTAAAATTCTCTATTATTTTGCAGTTGTAAACATAAATACAAATTTATTGTTCAAACTACAATCGCCTGTATCAGGGCTATTGGTTGCAAATGGACGCATACAATATTCACAGACGTGGACGAGGACTTACTTTGCATAAACTTTATCCAGAGCCCACAGGTTTGATTGCCCAACGGAATCAACAGGAAAGGATAGGAAATCATTGTATTAGAAATTATTTCAAAGAGATAAGCATTCCCTTAACAACGATTCTTTCGATAACATTAGATTATAAGTGTTTCTATCCCTGTCGCAAGTCAGCAAAAATCTGTCGTGTTCCCCGAAAATGCTGCCACGAACGCCATCGTGCAAGCTTTGGTTCTTTCGCAACCTTTGTCTCAGTGGATGGTGCCGGTGGGATGCTGCTTGATAACGCACGGTCCGCATTTTGCACCAGTTTGCCGTCCGTTTTGAGCACCTACTCAATCTCTTTCTTCAATGCACCCAGTTTCCGATGTTCAGCGTTTACAATGTTCAAGTCTGACACTGTATGATTTCATAAACTGTCAATTTACAACAAAGTCGAGAAACGGTAAAGTGTTTGACGGCAGTCTGCTATGCAACGGTTAAAGCCAACGGTTAAGGTTATTATGAATGGCATTTTGGGCATTTTTGGCTTCCGTAAATGCTTCCCAGCAAACAATACCACAGAGAATCCAGTTCGTGGAAAGGTCATGCCCGAAGCATGGACTTGTAATCACTTGTAATGTCCGTCATTGACCGCTGTGGTTCGGTTACAAACCCTTACCTAAAGAAATCGGCTGGTAATCTCGAACAATGCCAGAGGCGATTCCATATAACAATACGACTCGGCAACAACGTCTTGAACTCCGAGGACACACTGAAGGATTAAGTGGGATAACCGGCACGTGCGCTGTTTGAAAAAGCGCTTGCGTTCCTTTATAAACCGGTGTTTCGCATTATCCCTTTGAGGGAAACTATCGCACTGTACTTCCGTTTAACAGCCGAAATACGAAAACTTTGGGCTGCTGTACTTGAGTCTGTTTCAGGCAACACCAGATTGCCCAGCGCATGAGGGACCATCCATGCCCCGTGTGGAACGAAATTACCCAGAAACCTATCGTCTACACCTCCCCGAAATTCTTCACCGCAGCACTGAAAACTGTGGAATGGGAAAAGCTGTTGTCACTTCAGAAAATGGGGAGAAAGTTCGTTTAGTTGATTTTTTATTAGTCTAATTCATTTCGTCTGTTTACAGGTACCACGGTTGCGATTCAGTTAATATCACACTTAAAGATTACGTGCGAAAGTGTTCTTTCTTACCTTTTTTCCACGGTTTTATTTCAAATTTTTGAAAATTTGTGATTTAACAATAATTAATGTGTGTGGGTGTATGCATCAACGCCAGCGCGATCGCCTCCCTACCTTTTTCCAAAAATTAATAAAATTAACGTATCGCAACCGTACAGAGCACTGGTTTTTGTGCTGCTTTCTTTTGCATGGTGCCATAAAATAATTTCATGTTTTTATTCTATAACCGCTTATTTCCTGTTGTGTTCTATCCATGTTGTTCTGCTGTCTGAAGCCTAGAGGGGGCAACCGCTCCGTTGCAAGGACAATAAACTTCGTTATTATTATTATTGCAAATTACTATCGCATGGTTATATAACTCCGAACAGCAACACGCACTGACACGGGTATATTACCATTTTTTCTGGTGGCGCTGAATGGCGCCAGCTGTAAGAGTGTGGGAAGATCACGGCCCAAATGCAGTTCTTTTACCAATACGAGGACTTCTGTCCAGATCCTGTCGGCACGTGGATGGTCAACGCCGTATTTTTATTTAATCACAGACGAAGCCAGACCACCGATCTGGTTGGCCAGTGTCAAAACGCCGGCAGAATTTCCTGCCGGCAGAATTTTTGTCTGGTCAAAACGCCGGCCAAATTTCCGGTGGTCAAAACGCCGGCAGAATTTTTTTAACATTTTGAACTCAAGTATAGTCAAATTAAAATAATAAAGAAATATTACCTGACACACAGTGTATGTACGAATATTATTACACACACTTAAATAAGTGCAATATCTTTATCGGCTGTCACATTATTTGGCACGTTTTTGGTGTTGCATTGACAGCTTGCATAGAAAGCTCGGAAGAGAACAAAAAGGACATACAGGGTAACCAAAGGGAAGAGACAATCAAGGTTTTAAAAAAATGCCACTGCGGCAATGACACCGAAATGTGAGCTAGTCTGGTCCCTTGTGAATCGTATCGTATCGTATCGTATCGTATTGTTTCGAGTCGTTTTTGAATCGTTTTGAATCCTAGATGAGTTAGAACTTCTGAGTCTATACTGGCACAGCTGACTCCCGTGAGGGAATTTCCACGCGCAGACGCAAAAAAACAGCGTTCGTCGATGCATTTAACGGCAGAAAATTATTGGTCGCGCATCGCAACCGCCGCTGCGATTTGATACTAAGAAGTGATAGCTTTTCTTGTTGTTTTGCTAGTAGCCTAATTATGATTCACTGAATACAGTGTATCTGTACATTTAATGTGTTGACCCTTTCCGTAACTCCGTAAAACAAATACAAGTAAATTCGGTAAACAAATTTACGCACAAGAGAATTCTGTTTCTACACGCTGTCAATGCCAAAGTACTAAATCGTGCCGCTAAAGATACTTACCTATGTGATTGTAAGTACAGAATCCACAATTCTTTGTTATACACGTACATCGCATGGCAAGTATACCTCGAGGCAGGTAATATTATTTTGTATTTGTAATTTTGGCTGTCAGTTGAAAATGTTAAAAAAATTCTGCCGGCGTTTTGACCACCGGAAATTCGGCCGGCATTTTGACCAGACAAAAATTCTGCCGGCGTTTTGACACTGGCCATCTGGTGGGTTTCACCCCTTGAATTCTTAACAGAAAAAATTTGGTGGCATCTTTAACACACTGAATACAAGGAGACTAATTTAGTAGACGTCAATGTGGCATACAAGTATAGCTTATTTTGTAACAAGAGTCCAAAGCAGGCTCACATTTCTAGAGCAGTTACGACCGACTACATTATTGAAGCATTGCGTGTTTAACCGCATTATTCGGGCACTTTTTATCATACATGCCTCGTGGCATATAATAATGCAATGTTGCATTTAGCCGAGTTTAAAAATCTCTTCAGAGCTGTAGTATTATTTTTACTTTTGTGCACACAAACACATGAATTCAAAATATTTGCACAATCGTAACTGATAAAACAACCACAATTATCTCCGTTGACATCTAATTTGGATCTGGCAGGGTATGTGAAACAGCGGCGGCCTTTGCCTTCTTTAAGCTTAACAAGGTGCGCCGGTTCAGGAAACCGGAAGCTCTGCTTTCTCTGATCACCTTTGCATCGGAAATTTTGTTTCCCACTATTCGAGCAGAAAATGCAATCATACTTGTAGCTGTGCACTACGGTGTCCGTTCATTTCGGAAACCATTCATGTCGGAGACCATTCATTTCGGAAATCGTGCATTTTGGAAACATTTTCTTCGGCTTTCTTATGCTTTTTTATGTTATTATTCAAATGACTCTTAGGTTTCTCAGGTTTTCTTAAGTTCTTAATTAGGCTTCTTAATTAGGGTTCTTAGTGAGGTGATTTTCTTAATGCGGTGGTATTATTCAAATGTTTTAGGCATCTTAGGTTTTCTTTAGTTTTTAATTAGGTTTCTTAATTAAAAGGCTTTCATAGGTTTCTTAGTTTTTCTTATGTTATTCTATATACTCTTTATTCACCTGTGGTACATCGTATTGTTACATAATCAAAAAACTTCACAATTTTACAACATTAAAACTTCGTTTAACTTTTCTGCTCCTTCCATGCATTGTTCCCAAAACTGAGGCCGCGTTCCCCCGCTGTATGTTATTCTTGCTTTTTTATTAACTTTCTTAGGTTATCTTATATTTTTATGTTTTCTTACGCGATTCTCATCTTTTCTTTCGCTTTCTTTCTGGTTTCGAAATTTTTGGTTTCCGAAACGAATGGTTTCCGAAATGAATGGTTTTTGAAATGAACGATTGCCGAAATGATAGGGTGCCTGCACTGCACAGTATACGGCTTTCACATCATCCTACAACCAGCCGGATACTTACTCCCTACTTTAAAGGTCTTCTTGTCACAGCCTCCAGGAAATCTAATTTAATTTTGCTTTACATCCGCTCTGCCTTTATTATCAATTTCTTGAAGCGCACAAGAAAGGCGGCTCGTTAAGAGTCGCTTCGATGCCTATGAATGGTAAAAGCTAAGCATTCTTCGAATAATCTTTAAAACTGGCAGCATCTCGTGCCGCTCGATGCTATGCAAAAGTATCTAGAGTACAGAGGGAATAGTTATTGTGGCAGTCCTGTTACTTCCATAACATTATAGACACCCTATTTGCTTAGACAGGCATGTAGAAACTTATGCATATCACATAACTGAAGCCTGCTCGTAGAGTATAATACAGACTACAGATAAGTTTTGAAAACGTAATACGGTAAAGCTCGTGGTGTGATGGCGGCAAATTCTACGCACAATTTCTTGTTCGGTTTCGGTAATTCAACTTATCCACCTGTGCAGTCCGGTAACAGCAGTACGGGAAGTTTTTCCCTTGCCGGATTGATGACTATTGTGGCATCCCTCGCTGCTTTTTTCGTTAACTGTGGAGTTATTGTGGTTATGGCCAAAAGTCGATATCAACGCGTTCCTTTTGATGCGTACATCATCCTACTGCTCTCCAGTAATGCTCTCTACGTGGCCGTCGAAGGGCCATTGAAAATCGTAACCCTGCCGTACTCATACTGGCCGATCGGATATTCGGCGTGCACTTTGCATATCTATTTCATTAATGTTGTCGGTGCCATTATTGTCCAGACTCATCTTCTGATAAGTCTGACGCGTGTCTGGGCGTTTTTTTGGCCTACATCTTTCCGTGAGCGCCACACCTTAACATGTGCTTTATCTATCTGCGTGGCAACCGTTATTTACGTTCATATAATATTACTGCCAGGATTGATCTTGGAGGCTATGTATTACCGAATCCCCGCGAAAAAAGGCTGTTGGTTGGACACCCGATCACAAGTTATCTGGTCCACGATCAAATCCATCGTACTTTTTACGATACCCAAGGTTTTCATTCTCGTCTGTTACCCTTTTCTGCTGTGGAAGATTGTGAAAGAACGAGTCAAATTACGACCCGTAATGCCATCCGGTGATAATGCGATTCCGAGAAAAGAACTGTCTGTTCAAGAAAATTCACTACACAGACATGCTCACCAGAGGAAAGGCCGGTCGCGACCGTTCTTAGCGGTGACTTTACTCACGCTGTCTGTCGTCATTTGCTGGATTCCGTCTCTCTTCTACTACAACATGGCGATGGTCATTTCGGCAGAAATAATGGAAACATTCCATACGGTAGCTGACATTCTATTTGCGCTGCAGCCATTACTGGATGCGATAATTTTTTGCCTGAGTTTTCGGGACCTTGGTGAGAAACTTTTGTTGTTACAAAAAATGTGGAAGTGCTGATCGAAGACTTGCCCGGACTGATTCGCTTGAGACAACTTCGGGTAGGTAGGTACAGCTTAGGACAAAAAAGACGCATAACCCCACACCCAGATATCCGTACGCATGTGGCAAGTGCACTTGTACGACAACCGGATATTTTAGCTGAGCCGTACAGCGCACTGCGCTGCATGCGTTCGGAATGCTGTGGGTGGGATTCTGCGTCTTTTTTGTCCTAGGCTGTAAGTATAAGAATAAGCAAGTATAAGAAAGGCAGTGTACGAAAGAAAGTATAAGTACTGAATTCCGTAACATAATGAATGGCTGGAAAGTAACGATCGATCATCATCGAATAACGCTTCTTACGTAATTGCACAAAGCAACACTATTCCCAGATTAAAGCGTGCAAAAGGGCATTTTTTTAGTTAACTGTATACAAGGAATAATTTTTTGTATGATAATGCTCCTAGTGAAAAATCAGAATGTTTTGAATTTACATCCGGTGACGGGGCCCTGGTCAGTTAAACAATTTCTGGAATGCCTAATGCCAGTACCCAAGAATAAAATGTCATGGAGGAGACCTGTAAAGAATTGTTACACCTAAAAGATTTTATTTTGCGTTTCAGGTTACCTCGCTTCACCTTGGTGCTGAAAATCCGCGGCATTAGTACCACTAACAAGATCGCTTTCTACAACAACCTTGCTTATGGCATGGCTCTGGATAAATCTGGCGCAAGCAAATCTGCAATTTCCGAACTCGCGTAACGAGCACAAGCAAATTGTTTAACGCTTATGTACCTACGGAGCCTTTTTCACTATCCGAAGGAGTCATATATATGCTGCTGATGTTAATGGAAGCATCAAGTTTTTGCCTATCACAAAATAAGTACGTGTCTGGCTCTGACTTAATAGATTGGATTGTTTGATTTAACACCATTCACTGATGTTTGGCAATTGGCTGTGCTAACTTCTCTACACTATTATCGAAAGCGTTTCACGGTAAAAATTTTTTCAGAGTTAGTCTTTTTTCCGTCTTGAACTGAGTCCTGTTGTCTTATTTTCTGCTCTTGCCCCTAGCCCACCTTAATTTGCTCGCTGTGTGTAACCGCTAATACCGTAATCCATGAACCGTCGAGATGACCTTGCGTTATGTTGTGCCATGCTGTCTGCTTGATTTACTGTATCAGGCAGCCGCTTACGGTGATTTCAGCGTCATGGATGGAAATGATCGCGTCATTCCATTGCGCAATTTCTATGGGTTCTTTCTTGGACAGTAAACTCTTTCTTTTGAAAGAAACGTGTTCCTCATCTACGATCAACATCTAACTCTAGATTAATCTGCAATTCTTAATTTTCTAGGGATGCGTTAACGGTTATGACAAGGGCGCCGTAAATGTTGGTCAGTTTCTGGTTAGCATCGCTGCAGATCATGCCAGCCTTTCTCCCACAAACAGGCGGTAATAGCGGACAGACTAATTAATTATGAAGTATCTGTACGAGTACAGTAGGTTAACCACCCGTTACTCACGTACTAGAACCACATGCATTTAAACCGACTGTCGTTGCAAGTGTTGTGATCGTTCACTTCCTCCAGTGCAAGTCACCGGTTTCAGGAATAAACAGGAATTCTATCGGCAATCTATCGCTACCCGAAAGCCAAACCGAAACGTCCGTCGCCGATCAGGCGATTACAGTACATAAGCTCACGTCATCCTACTGTGAGGAGGAGCGGCCTCCCCGTAAACCCGCAGTCAGGTAGCTATTAAGTTATTTTGCTGTTTTTTGCTAGTGATTTCTCCATCTACCAGATCTTCGATCTGGTAGATTCTGCAGTTGCTAGCGATCGTCGTCTGAGTGATTTGCTGTCCTTTTGGCCCCGCAGCATTTTGCTGCGGGAGCTTCTGTAGTGTACTGTATTGTGGGTCGATAAAGTGTGCAGTTGTTTGTCGAGTGTTTCGTATATCTACGTAGCAGGCAGGCTCGCAGCATACAACGCTGCCCACTCAGCAGGATCAATCCCGTATTGGTCTCTGCCCGTGGATTCTTCCTAGATCCACCATCATACTACCATCACGCCGGCAATATGCTGGATTCTTAACATGAGTTATGTCAAACTAATTTGCTAAATGAATACAACAACGTTCTTCGCCATCGTCTGGAAGACTGGTGGTACTGGCGTACGTCTACATTGAATCCTGTCCACATATCGTCATTACGGGAAGGGATATCCAGACTGGTACGTAGGGCGATTCGAGAAACCCGGATCCAACAGTGGATCCGGGTGCGCAACTCTGGTTCCGTGTCCATTGTTTTTCGTCGGGCGATTCGACAACCCATTGGGGCGATTCAGCAAACCTTATTTTTAACAAATAGTTAACAACCTTAACATCATTTGTCATCATTTCATTTATCTTATTTGCGTGTAATAAGAAGTCTTCAAAATGGACGAAGATCTTATATTTACAACAACTAAGCGTAATTAGATGGCGATTATTTATCGAGGTTATTATCACACCCGCAAAGTTAACTCAAGGATGAGCAACAGTTACCTATACGAAGGGTTAATACAACAGCACCGGCACGGTATCGATATTTCTACGCTTAATGGTCGCAGGCAAACGTACTTGGATGTCACAACAAACATCTTTCTTGCCACTTTCCAGCTGAAGGACGGCAATATTTTCAACCGTTTTTATGAAGTCATATTATTTCTCAGTTGTTATATAGTTTTTGCAGTTGTTATGAGGAAGGCTGATCGAGTAACTCATAACTTAACTGTAACAGTGTAACGAGGGAGAAACATTTAAAGTAAAATAATGGTTTGCTGAAACGCCCGTGTTCCACCGTTTGTCGAATCGCCCTGCCACTTGCGTAAAATGTATAGACTAAAAATACAATAAGCTTTTGTGAAGTTTAAGCCGTTGCGTACTATTGTTGTCGAATCGCCCTGTGAACCATCCAGACTACGTCTTAAAGACGACCGGTGCAACTTCAATAAGCCCGCCATCACGGCAGATTATCATCTACTTCCTTATCATGACACCCACTTATTACTAAAACAAAATTAACAGCCTTATGTTTTAAACATTACTGTGACTTCTGAGTAAATTCAGCATTGAAAGTCTTGCAGCCCAAGCTAAGCAATACGCTTGCGGTACTTAAACCATAACGCTGGAGGTACTCACGATGCAATAAAATGTATTAATCTATTAACTTAATGTCTTAATATCACAATCCGTTAACGGTTTTTACAGTAGATCAGTCTTATTTACTTTACGTTCGGCATCCTTGTGTTAGCGTGACCTTATCGTTTCTTGATCTTTTTTTGTGCCGAGACCCGCATCTTCTGTCTGATATTGTCTAAAGTCTACGCGTAGTGGTCCATATACATACATACAAGTATCGGTGGCGCTAGCGCGCCACCAGCTGTGTTTTAGGTATGTAAACATGGTTTTGGACGTCCAATCCAGGTGCGCGGGGCCGGCCTGGATTTCGAGGTATTTAGAAACATTTAGAAACGTTTAGAAATATTTGTGGTATTTAGAAATAGACATACATTTAATGGTTTTGATCAGTAAGATATCCAGGTATTTAAATACTTTGAACGCCTGATTTCGAAATTCTGAATCGCAAAAAACTGGAGGTAAAATGTATTTTTAAACATGTATTTCAATATTTAGATACTGAGACAGTAAGATAATGTGATATGTATTCAGATACTTTAGTATTTGAGAACATGGAATTTAAAGCTGTGGACCGACCAGAAATATTTAAAAATATGCACTGAACAATAGAGGGGCGTAAACTAATTCGTGTTATTATAGTTAGCAGCATTATTGTCTATGTTGCTAACTTGCAAACCTGTATGTTTTGATTCATCCTAGATGTTTCTAGAAATTTCTGAAAACTTAAGGGCTAAAGCACTGAAAACCTAAAAACGTTTTTAAAACGTTCTGGAAGACCAAAAATGTTTTTCAAAGTGCAGGTGACCACCTTTTATGGACGCTAGGTTTTTTAAAAATATGAACGGTTCTGAAATGTGAACCTTGAATTAGGAGATAATTTCGCGAAAAAAAGAACGTAGGAGTATACGAATCTATAGATAGGCGGTTCATTGTAAGGACAATAAACCTGCATTTGACACATGGTAGAGAGTATTATCCGCCATTTCAGACAAGGTCATTGCCAACAAGTACACCAGATATGTAATTTTGTTCCCATTGCCTACGAGACATTTGGGACGTTTTGTGAGGGCACCGTGGTTTCGTTAAAAGAGATTGGCAAGAAACTGTTTATGAGAGTCCCTCTCTTGTTTTTTTGTTTCGACGTTTAAGTTTGGAAATAATGCGTGGTAGCGCTATGAGTGTTTTGTGTACAGTCCCATCCCTTGTTAACTAGGACAAATTCTTCGTTTAATTTACTGAGTGCCAGTGAGTGGTGCTCGCTGATATGAATATTGCGAAAATTTTATTACACCAGAGTGTTCTATAAAGTGTTGTATCCTTATAGTCTATAGACGCATAATAAGATCATGTTGTTCGTTTTTATAGAATATCGTTTCATCTCGTTACAGCCGCTGGCATGAAGGTAGAGGTCCAATAATCATCAAGGCTACTGAATTTGTTTCTTTCTGCTTAATTTGAGAATTTTTAACAATGCCCACCGGAGACGGTTTGAGATTGTCCAGAACCTATTGTACAGTCTACAAGCATCACATACAGATACGTACATCGTGAGAAATAAGTCACCAAAAAATAAGTACAAAACCGTTATCTCCATGTCATATGAAAAAACATTTAAGAAAACACCGACTCACCGACGTGTGGTTCGAGAAAATGCTCTCTAAAGGAAAACCTCTCACAGACTGGTATCTGCAGTGACTCTCCGTTTTGTAGTACTGTACCGTCCCGGCGCGCAGGTTCCCGTTGGGTTCAGTGTAAGCCAAAAACAAGCGGATTTGGTTGAACGGCAAGGAACCGGTGTCCACCGGGTCTAACTTATCAGCGTCATCACAGGGCGACGTTACGTAATACGACTGGTACATTTCTGCATGCTACCGGTCCGCAGCCGCGCCACGCTACCGGCACACTGCCATCGGCTTCCGCCTTGGAAAAGTAAAAATACCAAGTACTCAACACTCAAGTAGTGCTAGCTGACCAAAAGTTTAGGCGCAAAGGTCATAGGATAACCTTATTCAGCGCAACCTAGGATCGGCAAAAGTCTCCACTTTTCTGAGGCGAGAGAGGTGCCTGTCAATAACATATTGCCTTCTGTAAAAACTTGGGTGGCGTGGTTATGTATAAAACTTTCGTTGTACCACAGCTGACTAAAAACACAGCCTTCTGTTAATATTGATCTGGTTATCTTCCGATCATACACAGTACTCCGAAATTTCGATGAAGACAGCTTTGACAGGCGATGTGGAACCGTGCGGTGCTCAAGTCAAAACTTACGTGCGAAATTCGCTCGAGATCCATAATAAATAAATATACGAATAACCAAAATAGGAGTCATTCATGGCGAGAGCGCTTAATTATATCCAGCAACTATAGGGAAAAACGGTTCTTTCTACTACACTGCACAAAGCTTGTACTACGCTACGCAAACCGAGTACCGAGTACGTACTCGGTTTGTTGGCTAAACGAAAATGTTTATGGTCGTACATTTGAAAGTGCATGCCTTCTCGTACTTTGTACAAAGCCTGTTTGCTTAATTTTCAGCTCTTCGTCTTCCTTATGCGTTCGCAAATTTATATCATGTACGCTGATATATGTTGTGATTCTTGGAACTGAGGGGCTCGTAAACTAACAAGACGCAGTTTTTTATCCAAATAAATTTCATTCTCGATATTCACAGAATTGATGCCAACAAAAAAAGGTATATTTGAATCTAAGACTAGAATATCAATGTATGCAAACATAAATCACAAAAACGGTCTGCCACGCTGCAAAAAGATAAGGACACGTATACAGAGTAATCTGAAAGATTTATAGTATGCTTCAGGAATAGAAAATACAAAAATATTGTAAGGAAACAGCAAAAAATATTAAAGAGCGGATATCGTTCCGTAAGCAGAGGATGCATTTACAATGCACTGATTGTAAACTAGGCAAGAGCGTAATCATATCATGGGCCGGCGCACCCAGCGCTGTTTAATCGCCTGGCAGGTCAGCATATCATAGGCGCAGCGGCGAAATTTCCGGGAGAACACCGTATAGATCAGTGGGTTCAGTGCACTGTTGAGATTAATCAACCAGTCACTGACCGGCATCAACACATCCCCAATCCAGTCCTCATACCCGTGGAAATAGAAAACCGCCTTGCGGACATGCAACGGCAGCCAGCACAACACGAACACCGCCACCACCGTCATCAGGATGCGCACCACCTTCCGCCGGCTGTGGATGACACAGCTCTGCCGGCGCCGGTCCTCCTCCTCCACATCCTCCACCACCGGGACCGCGGCCGCCGCGGCGAACCCTCCGTTGATCGCTTCGCGTTCCGGTGTGCGGACGGGCGAGGAGGGATGCGAGGAGACAGAGGTATAGCTGCGTAGGGACACCGTATGGCGGAACGAGTCGTTGACGCCTAGATCGGGTTTGCTGGAGCTCCACAGGCGCCGGCTGATGGCGACGTAGCAGACCGTCATCAGGGTCGCTGGGACGGCGTACCACAGGGCGAAGGTGATGAAGTCGTACGTGGTCCAGTTAATGTAGGTGAAGAAGAGGGAAGTGGTGTTGTAGTTGCGCGAGCATATGGTCTGGTTGATGATTACCGGGACGCCGTTGATGTATTCTACGTAAAAGTTAGGGAAAGCTTCGTAGCCGAGAATGTTGGGTAGGCTGACGATACAGCTGATCAGCCAGCCGAGGATGACCATGATTTTTAAAGAGGTCCGTGACATGAGGAAGGTGCGACTGCTGAACGGGTGGACGATGGCCAAAAAGCGCTCCAGGGCGATCAACTGCAAAGAAACACCAGTTACAGTAGTTACCGTATAACAATGTACGACTAAAAAGTGGAATTCGGTCAGTCGGTCTACGGTTCAAAATTTTTACTTATTGAAATCAACAAATTAGCCGGAGTCCAGTGTGCATAAATCCGTAGCTCTGGGCTCAAACAGAGTAATTCGTATCCGGTAAAACGAAGCTTAATGGATTTCTAGTTGCACTTGTACTATAGCATAGCATCAGTGCATGTACCCGGTCACCATTTCCAGTAATAAAGCTGGAATGCGTAACGAAGCAAAAGCAAATGGAAAAAAGTTCAACAATAAAACATCCTGATGACGCTTCTTCTAGCCGTGATATGCAGCGTAAACCATTTCACGCGATCGCGTCTCGTGAAAACAAAACAATTAAAACTGCTGGAAGTATGAAAGATTAATTGTACAGCTGACGTTTACACGGCGACAAACCACATGAATATTCTGTGCTAAAGTCTAAATATAGACCGGAATTCCCTAGTAAACAGTAGCGGGTGCACTGGGTTCAACAAGTTATTTCTTATTTAGAACGCCATCCTATCATTCCCACGTACAGGAATAAATAATTAATATGTCTTTGATATACTCGTACTATGTTGTTAGATCGTTAATATTACACTACTATTAAAATCAGGATGCGGCATTTAGTATTCACGTGGCTAAAGCATGATATTTCAAATGCGCGAAACTAGCTGAACTACAAAAGCTGGCATCTATCACCGACGCGACATTATTTTATTGTTGACACCATGCACGGACACTCACCATCAGAACATTAATGGATGACATGTACGCCACGTTGCGAACGAATCCGTACGCTTTGCATAATCCCTGCCCGACGGGACCGAATCCGAATATCCAGTCTTCTAGGCCGATAAGGAGGATATAGTGTTGACCGGTGCAGAAGAGCGCCACGGAGAGATCGGCGATGGCCAGTTGGGCTAGCAGGAAATTGGTGATGCCGCGCATCTTGGGATGGGTGGATACAACGGCCAATACCAAGGCGTTGCCTGAACGTAATAAATGATTTACGTATGTTATTACTTAGCAAGGCGCGCCTATATATGTGCATTGTACGAGTACATATAAATAAATGAATAGTAAAAGCATAAAGATAAATGTGACAGAAACGTGATCTAATGTGGCACGCAATAAATTTCTAAAAAATCGGTACAAAATAGATTAATTTGTATCAGGTTCGTTATGGATTTCGGAGAACGCTATATCTGCGGCCATAGTGAGAAATTATAATCGTTCCGTAAACTAAGTATGTACATCTTTCATAGACATTCGGCGGGTCTAAATTCAGAAAATTCTCTTTTTTGGCAGAAAGGTAAATTACTACCGTAGTAAACTTGAAAACATTTTCTGTGAATTAGTACTCTGTAAATATATGTACTCTGTAAATTCCCGGAAAATGTCCGTACAGTATTGTAATATGTAGTGATTTATCTTGTTTAGCCATAAGTTTTTTGTTTAGTAGTGATGTTAACCATCACCGAAAGAACTGCCTTTCAGCTTTAAGGTACAGTACGAAAGAAATCATTCTAGCTTTTTCCTAGAGTGAAGATTTTTCTAAATTTAGAGGCGCGGCATCTAGCCGTACGAGTAGTAAATATTACTAAATAATGAAAGATACGTGCTTGCACAAACTGCTGGAAATTTTTTTAATATCATATCCTAACAGACAAAAAAATTCGATTAAATGTTGCCGATAGCACGTGCACGGCCCAAAATCGTTGGTCGAAACTGCAAATACCGTAAAGGACATTGTAGCTGTAGTCATATGCATATAGTAGGCAACCATTCGATAAAGTTTTACGATTTTTAAAAGTACGAGTTGGTAATTGATTAAAGTTAATCATAAATTATGTATGAGTATTGAAAATCCCGGTTTATTTCACAGAAAGCGGTAAATAACAGCTTTATTTTTACATATGCTGTTTACATATATAAGCGCACGTTCTTATCAGTTATACTTTAAGGACAATTACTCAAGGAAGATTTTTTAGTTGACTATCTTTTATAATCTCATGATAAAAAAATTGGTTTTACTTACCAAAAATGCACGCAGTATGGACAATAACATACGCCGTAATGATTAGCCATTTTGGCGGGTAAATGGTAGGATGCGACTGAGCGCCGTTCAGTCCATCGGTGCTGTTGAGAAACTCCCAGATGCTGGAATTATCCATCTCTTCATCCATCATCAACGGGCAATTAAATAACGGTTAAATCAATATCTTCCCGAGTTAAATCGCGCTCCAATAAAGAAAGCATCCAGTCCGTAGACACTGAAACGACTCCGACCCGTCAAAAAGCACCAAACTGCCGCAGGCTCGCTGGTCGATTCAAGAGGTTCACGTGAGTCAAGCGACAGATCTCCATTCTTCACACACCGATGCCTTATATACAGAGTACACGCACAATTACACAGCCCAGCGCTGATTACTGAAACAACACACCGCTGGTAACAGATTGAGGTCACATTGCCCTTTACACAAACGGATATATACCGGAGTCCCGACTTTCGGCGTAGCCGGCAGCGCTGAGCCCGCGTTGTATTATTAGAAAAAGCGATTAGTCCTGCAATTTGGTCAGGTCCCTATCAAATAGCCGATGTGGCGTTATTTATATTGTGTCGGGCCGTTTATATATAACAATCTGGAAATGATGTGCTGGCCTTTATGAAGAAATAATGAGACTGCTTGCGTATGTTTGGGGATGACGACGGTGGCCGGTATGTGATATTGAAAAGATAGGATATTTAAGGCATCATACGTGGGTGGATAAATTTCCGCTTGCTGGATCTGATTGCTGAGACAGCACCGATCCCGAGCTATCTGCTAAGAAGTTAGGGGATTGTACTCGGGATGGTTAGCGGTGGCAGGGGATTCTGATCGCTGCTCTATGGGGAACATTTCCTACTTTTTGTTTTAGTATAAATAAAATGGCCGGCAGTGAGTTACAGGACAACGCCGTCATCTGTCATGAGGAACTCATGGTAATACAATGCGCCGCTCGTTAAGTGACGTCACTGTTTGCGTAGGATAATTGGGATTTGGGAATAATTTGTCAGGAGATAATTACTCTTTATTGCAGTGATAGGGATGTCGTGCATTTAGATTATCCTTCTCGTAGGTTTTGCCGGAGGTCACGTTTCTCTAAAATTGTACCAGATAAACTAGACGATACGCTAGCTGTAAATGCTGTACTTGGGTTCAAATATTTTAAACAGCTCTTACGCTATATTATAGAAATAATCAGCAGCAAAATTAATGAAGTCACGCAAAAGTAGATTTGATATTCCAACAGTTCGGGTGCTAAACGTTTCTTAAAGAAAAAAGATAGAGAGAAAAAGCTCTTAGAGATTTAAAGGCGGAATATTTTTTTCAGTTGTCTAAGCCATTTTGTAACGTGCGTTGCCACGGCAACAGCGGATGCTTCCACGTTCGAGAAAGAAATCGGTACAATAATTTCTACAGGAAACTGAAACTTTTATTATGCAACAGTCACCAGTGGTTATTTTGAAAAACCATTCCTTATTCTCTCGAATGATGTTTCACGTCTTTTGGACACGAGTCATCTGAAATGGCTGATGAAAGCCAATTTTAAATAAAGTCCGGTAAATATGCAACCACCGCAAGCGGCTGCCGGGTTCATGATATGACCGTTTATAATCACCATTTGCTAAAGGTCATATATAATAGCTTCACTTCATATATAACAGTTTTTCAAGTACGATCTATAAAATCCAACTGTTTGGTATAATTTTTTCTTAGTGTGGAAACGGATTGTGGGCGCAACATCCGGTTGAGCAGATTTGGATAAGATAAATCCGATAGGATTGGGCACATGTTAGTTCCCTGAACGTCCCGTTACTCCGTTAGGGATTGTTCTTCTTTAATGTTCTCACGTAAATGCACGTAATTATTTACGCAGATAATTTCTACCTGTCACTATGAAATACTTTAACTGGATTTAACTTTCCTTGGCCGTCTTCGTATGATTTTTAAATTTCTTAATTTTGTAAATTTGTATCAGTTCATTTTGAAATTTCAGAAAACCACCACGACTTTGTTCTGATGTGAAAACTTTGGTTTCATATGCACTCACTGTGAGCCACAAAAAGAAATTCCGAAAGTGGACTTTCAATGCTCCAGCATGCGCTTAATAAATATTAACCTTTTAACATCATTCTATACTCGTAATACTCATACATTTGTCCAACCGGTTGTTGCGTCTGTACTCCGTATTACACCAGTGCACATCTGTACACGCTGCAGAATGGCGAAACGCAACAAGTACGGTATTTTTAAAAGAACTATCAGGAGCGCGCGATCGGCTACAGTTTTAACAAGAAATCCTGATTGTAAAGCCTGAAGGATTTACTAGATCATTTTCCTTCAACCAGAGTATGTACAGTAACGACAGGAAGGAAAACTATACGTGTTTGTAGTGGCAAGACGGAGCACCTCCCCTCTTCGTTCTCACGTATTTACATGTATTTATTATGCAATCGTTCAATTACGTACTTCCACGTCCGAAATTTATGATGCAATTTTAATTTCATCACAGATGTAAAAGTCGACTGGCATCGGTTTTGTATTTCGCTGAATACCTTAACTGCGCTTTTGTCGATAAATCTTGTTAGGATCTACAGAGTAGAATTACTTGCTCTTAGATGGGTTATCGATGACCTTATGTTTACGTCTACAGCACTACTTAAAAAAAAAATAACATTAAGATAAACCTTTATCTGTATTTACAGAGTACATACAGTATCATCGGTGTTGTTGCACGCTGATGCACGCGGTGACATTCAGATTGTGTAAACGGACACGATCCGGCAGTGGTGACCTTACATCATAATAAGAAGGAGCAGAACACTGCTGTTCAAACGCCGCCTTTATTTTTAATATTCCCAGACGAATTTCAGAAAAACCGTCCATTTTAATGTCAAGCAGCGGAGCAAATGTCAAGAAATCTTAGGCCTACTGATATTACCGCGTAAAGGAGTGAATCGTTAACCAGAAGCATTTTCATGCCACAATACGCAGATATAAAAACGGTAGCCAACAAAGCATTGTGCGCGGGTCGGCCGTGGATTTACAAGTGGTTCATCCGGCGGTAGATCCGTTTAGCCCGGATATCTCCGCTGACATACTCCTACGACAAAGTGCAACAATTAGTCAATGCGCACGCCGATCCACCACGTTTCGCCGGGGCGGAACCAATCGCCGGCACAAAAGCGGCTCGACGTCGCTGATTAAATTTAAACATTTACCGGCACATTGCGCCGCACCCCTATGCAGTACTATCGATTCGACACGGTTTTGCTCTGTCCCGCTTACCTTCATGATCTTATCGCCTTGGACGTTGTAGATCTCCTCCAGGACAATGTTCTTGGAGGCCACACGCTGCTGGACCACCAGTTTGTTGCCGGACGTTTCCTTGTAGACAAACTGCAAAAAAAAATTAAGAATGAGAGCGTCTTACCGTACAGTTCGCCAAAGCGCCAGTGGGCGAAATTGTTATATGCACAAATCAACTAATTAGTAAAATAGCAAAATAAATTAATTCAGGGAATATACCAGACTTTTCAACACTCGTACCAGGTATTTTTTTCAAACCGCCTACTCGTACTATTTAAACAAAACCAAATTTTATCAAAATCCTATGAAGATTACACTAATAAGCGGTTATTTCTTATGCAGCGCGTGTACACGATGACGCATGCGCATAATGCACATACAGAGTCTGTACATAAAGTTGTAAGCACTGGATAAGTAAACCAGCAAAACTTTTGACCTTTTCACAAATGTTATGCACATTATCTCCTGTCGTGAATTGATAATTTTATCACTTGAGATTTTATCGTGCACTGAGTAAAGATACGTATGCCAGCTACATAGTTATTGCTAGTGTTAGTTTTCCACTTAATCGACATAATAAGAAATGCTTTATGCGTTGAAAGACAAAAGTAAAACATCGGCTGCGTACTAGCTAAAGTAATTCGGATAGATGAGCGGATATGACACTGAACTACACCCAAATACTGCTAAAGGCAATCGTCAGAATTCCTGGAGTGTACTGAAATAGAAGAACCGGCAATACGACACTGTGTACGTACTGACCTTCACTTCCGGCGCACCCGCTTTGTGCAGGGTCCCTTCTTCGTTCAGCTTGAAGCTGACCTGATATTGATCTTCACCTTGGCCGATCTTCACTTTATGCACGTAGTCGTCATCGCTCTTGCGGACAAAGTCGTGGATAATTTTCTTATTGGTATAGTATGGGAAAGCCTCCTCTGCAAAACAAGTTTATCAAATTCGTAATCAACATATTAATAAACAAATTAATATTAAATTAATAATTAAAACCTAAAAAATAATTTAATAGATTAAATTAATTAAATAGGCAGTAATTTAAAAAAAAATTCTCACCAGAATTTATTACAACAAACTGTTGGTTTTATTATTTATGCACATGTCTAACTGTCTAAGTAATCAAAAATGCTAATTAAAGTAATCATAAATAAAGTAATTATGTAAATAAAATCCGAAATGCCAAAGATTTCTATTACGGATTTATAAATGCACGAAAAGCCTTTTTCATAAACTAAGATCCATAAAAAAACCTCGGGTATAAATTTAATTAGACACATACATAAAACTGTTTTAAAATAATTAGCTAGGATTTCCCGATCAAACGTTTTACGTTTTTCACTGACCATATTATAAGCGACGCACAATATCATAATAATCACACTTAATAGCAAAGAATTACTAATGTACTGTGAAATTCTAAATATTTCTACACAAAAATTTATGCGTGCAACTGTGCCGGGTGGAAAGAGTGATCTTACTTATGGCATCCAGTAACTGGTCGAAATTCTCTTCACTTCCTTGCTCGGATTCCCATTTTCCCAGCCACATATGCGCCACGTTTTCGTCGCTGGAGCCGCCCTGATTCTTCATGTGCGCCCGCCCGACGGCAGCGTGCGCGCCGACAAAGCACACTGCCGCTGAAAACAGATAAATGCGTAAATACTGACTTTGTACATATAATTATTACATAACATTTACCTACCCATTGATTGTTACCTCAACGCTGACATACATATTGAAAATAATACTTAATATTTATTTTTATGCAGGATACGTATCACTACTTTGTAGTATTACTTTTAATAATTGCGCTATAATTATCCAATTTTTAAGCAGAAATTTATGTGAGTACAAACAACACCTCATAACCGGTATCATGGTTCGTTATGCAAAATTATATATAAGTCGGCCTTAATTATCGATTTCTTCACATTGAGGTAGTACACGCAACATATTATCAATGATAATACAGTAATAAGAATTTAATAAAAATAACAGCTCCAACAACAAAAATATTTTAAGAACAAGCTGGATGTCTAAAAATATCTTCAACGCTGAATAATGAACATTATTATTCCTGGAAGACGAATACTGTTAAATAACATATACTCAGTTAATTAGATTTATACTGGTTCAGTAAATTACGAGTAGAATTTCAATAAATGTGTCATTGACCAATGAATTCGCAATATAACAAGTTTTAAAATAAACGCATCGCACATTTTTACTCCATAATTAATTTCTATTTCTATTTCTATTTCGTTCCAGTGAAATTATTAAAAGGCGAATAATAAATGAGTTTGATTCGCCTAAAGCTGGCCTATTAAACACCTCGCTTCTCCCCTTACCAATGACGAAGATTTCACGCAACATTGGGCCGGTGTTAATTGGAAAAGTGAAGAAATAGCCTGTACCAGAAGGTGAAGAAGGCAAAAATGTCAACGAAAGGTGTGCACCGGAGCGAAATGAAACAACAGCCTGAAATAGCCGCCATGAATTATTTGCAGCGATTTATACGCATCAGGTGCAGATGTGCGGAAATTGCCACGCGCACCGTGCAAAGGTCATCGGTAAACAATAATTAATTTTGCATGCGACGTGGAGATTGGCCTGACACCGGGTCCATTAACACCGCACAATGCCGGTGTCAAGCTGACCTTTGACTTGCCGTGAGAAGAAAAAAACTACTACAATTTGCTTGAAGTTGTTCATGTATACGTATTTACTGCCGTTTTAACTTGACGCTTTTATAAGCGTCATGTTATCCATTTATTTTCAGACTATGTTTAATATTATTCTGTAATATCCATATTGCGTTTTCTGTGGTTTTTATTTCTGAGAGAATTTACGTGCGTTGCCGGTAATATATCGCAAATCATAAGCCACGGTAAAACTACATTAACCGTATACGTTGGCAGATGCGAAAAGCTTAGGAAAATCCCAAAAACAACATGTTTGAACCGACAGATACGTATCAAGTTCAAAATAAAAGAGACTAGATCAAGTAAAACAACCTTTCTAACTCTTTAAAACAACCTACACTTCCAAAGCAGCGGCCGCATTTTCCCTCTGAATTTAAATCCTTATACTGTACGCTGTTAGGATGTGCAGTACTGTACATAAGGTTTAAACTTTAAACCGTGCAGATTATTTATTAGAATTTTTATCCTTAATTTCTTTTAGCAGTTTTCAGTGTAATCCGCTGAATTTTTTCTTTTTATGCTTATTACTTATTAGCGAAATTTTTCCTTATTAGCGCCTTTTGTTTATCAGCAGGCATTTGCTGGTCAAATTTAATTTAGCAGTTTTCAGTGCAAGATGCTGTGTTTATTTATGTATTTATTAGCAAATATTGGATGGCAAATTTAATTTAGCAATTTTCACTGTCAGTGCAATCCACTGTATTTATTTATATAATTATTATACTGTAACCAAATATGCTGTCGTTAATCCACAGTATTTATTTATTATTCAATTATTTTTTAGCATTTTATCGTAAATTCAAGTCAGCAGTTTCCGGCAATCGGCTTCAAAGGATTTTCTTTTAATAATTTATTCACCTGCGGACGTCAATCGCCATTTGAATAACTGAAAGCCGACGCTCTGCTCCACGCTGTCAATTTAATAACGCTTACAAAATCAAGAGAGAAACTCAATAAAAACCCCATTCCACCGTCTCCCATAAATACCCCCCATAAACACCACGCAGGGGAATGACACCAGCAATTCCTTAAGAAAAATAGAAAAAAAACCACCTACCCACACCAGCACAGAAAAAGAAAGAAGACGACAATAACACAATAAAATCATCCCGGTCGGTCCGTTCGGCGTTGAGAGAGGATCAGAAGCCGGGATGTGCCGCCCCCACGGCGCCGCCGGCGGGGCTCTTGACGGCCAGCCCCAGCTGCTCGTGGACGATCTGGCCGGCTTCGCCCACCTGGTAGGCCTGGATCAGCGGCATCATCTCCGCCTCGCTCTTGGCCAGATCCAGGCAGCGCTCGTACAACACGCGCGCTTCCCGCAGATTCCCCCTGCCGAGCCAACAGACGCACGTTAGGGGCCATGGGGAATAAATTCAACCATTTAAATACTATTTTATTCAACTGTTTTTCCGGTAAAAATAGCGCTTTGTTGACCGCCTGCGTTTGATATTATCTGCCCACCCTGGATGCCAGGAATAAAATAAAAACAAAATAAAATTCGAACATTTCCCGTATTCCTATTTATCCCACTGCCACTGGACGCTTCGAAAGCATTCTAATTAAAAGTCTAAATGTGTAATACGTTCAAAACCACAGAGATGAAACTAAAAATCAAAATTCGAAAAATCTGTAGCAAACAAATTTTTAATATTAATAAAATTTCTACATATTATTAATTAAATTGATATGACTAAAAATTGCTTAACACCCTCGTTTTCCAGGTAAAAATAAACGTTGTATAGACGGCTTATGCATTCGAAATTGTCTGCCCACTCTGGATGGTCAAATTTCATACTTATCACACTGGCTGTTTAAAAGTTAAATTGTACAGATATTCATAATAAACTATACCAAATAAATCGACATACTGTCACAATCATATATAAAAATAAATCGGCTTGAAAACGGCTTCAGTCTTCAAAATAAATCCCGCATATTTTATACAATTTACTAGCGATCTGAGCTGTAGCAAAAAATTCCATACATACACATTTGTAAACAACGACTTTCTTATATTAAATTTAGAAATAATTGTAGAATTACAGCAAATTTAAACGCAGTATACAGAATAGATTTACAACAGCCACAATTCCAACAGTATCCATGATAAAATGTAGTAGAGTGGCTTACGCCTTCCGGATCACCAAAGTTAACCGTATACATTTAACATAGCACGGCACACGATAAATTAAAACCTCAAACTATAACGATTCTCCTTTTTTATTTACATATTATATAATAAAAAAAATATTTTTTCACTTTGCATTGCAGAATAACATTATTTGGTATGTGAAACGTCCATTTTACTATTCATATCAGATTAACGTACGCTTGTAATTCCATATCCATCAGCATCTCGATGGCCGGTGTGTAGTGCTCGTCGGCCTCCATGGCCTTGGTCAGCAGGACAATGCAGGCGTCCCGGTTCTCCCGCGCCACACACTCCACCAAACTACCCACAAATAACAACCGTTTCAACACACCGGAATATCGGCCATTTTTCCTTTAATATTTGAGCGAAAATTCCGGATTAAAAACGCATTATTATTATTACCCGAGTTGTGTGTATACAACGGCGTTGTGGGGATCGCTGGTCTTGGACAGAGCCTGCTTTAGGAGCTGCTCCGCTTTATCGAATTCCTGCAGCTCCATGTACAACTGCAAGGACCAGCCGTTTTTATTAGGCAGAAACCCGGAGAAAATCGTAAACAATGAATAAGTTATTACTGCAATTTGACATCAGTAATAACTGTCTTTTATTTTAGTTCCTTCTAATTACCACTTATTTTCTGAAATCTTTTTTGGTCAATTTTACACCAAGAGTTTTTAGGCGAAAATAAATTTCAAAAATGTGGAAATTACGGAAAGTCAAACAAGATTTAACGTTCAGTGTGTGAAATATGTACAGTCATACAATGCGAACAGGCAACAGCACGCGAAGCGAATACCAAATGTACAAGCAGCTGCTACTAAAGAAATAATCAAAATACAAGTAACTGAAAATAATCGAATATTATGCTCATACTCGTATTACAGCTGATAAACAAATTAAGTATTATCAACGCGATAAACAGTGTTTCGCTAGAAATCAAAAAAAGTTTAAACTTTCGACGTAATATTTTTCTAACAACTGTAACATCACCGTCAGCTCACCGAGGATAACACTGTGCCACTGCACTATAATTTACTACGTCGGTTCCATGAACAGTTCACCAATATTCCACAATAATATTTGAAATAATCCAACAAATTTTTTTTAAAAAGCGTATTATGCTGACCTGTGCCACGAGGGTGTAGGCATCGACGCTCTTGATATTCTTACACACGGTTTCTTCTAAGATGCGCAGGGCGCGCTGCTGATCGGCCGGCTCCTGCAGCACATGCAGCCGGTACTCGATGTGGGCCACGTGGAAGGCCGCCACCGGGTCGCAGCCGCCGTTGAGGGTGCTGCACTGCCGGAAGTCCGTCAGGCAGTCCTCCATGTTGTTCACCAGCATGTGCACCTACTCACCAGCAAAGGCACCTTATCTTACCGAAATATTCAGTCAATACAAACAGAACAACCAAAATTAATGAAAATAAAAAGCAGATGAAATCAATTAACCAACAAAAAAAAAACAGATTTACAGGAACAAAATAAATAAATTAGGAGTATAAATATAATTAAACAGGAAAATTTATCACATAAGTTAACCAAAATAGCCTAATAAAAAAATAAAGCAAATGAAATCAAATGAAACAATTAAAAAAAACAGATTTACAGGAACAAAACAGAATAAATAAATTAGGAGTATAAATAGAATTAAACAGGAAAATTTATCACACAAGTTAACCACAATAGCCAAATAAAAATATAAAGCAAATGAAATCAATGAAACAATAAAAAAACAGATACACAGGAACAAATTATAGAAATATAAATCAGGAATAAAAACAAAGTAGAAAAATTTATTACACAGGTTAAAAGCGACTAAATAACCGAGTAAAAAGAAAACGAAATAATCACAATCAGAAAAATTCTTAGTGGCTGTCACAAGCCCCACGCATACCTGGGCCCGGTGGAAGTAGGTGTCGGGACAGGTGGGATCACTGCTCAGGGCTTCGTTCAGCACGGCCAGACACTGCTCCGGATTGTTCTCCTGCAGATGGATGCAGGCCATCTTAATCTTGGCATTGGTCTTCTCCTGTCAAAACAATAGCGAATCATATTAATAAAAATTACGACACACAGTCACATTCACCGGAAACCACCAAAACCGTCAAGTAACCTTTTTATTACATTTTCCCCCGTTTTTCTTTTACGAAGAAACAAGTGTGAATCGGAGAATTCATGTTACTGATCAAATTGTCAATACACTGAATAAAAAAAATAAAAAACTGATAAATTACGTGCTAACAATTACTGCGGATAATATTGCTTGGGATATTGGTATCCAGCCAAAAGCAAGCCCGATTCAACAAGCCACTGCACTACAGTACTCATCGTTCCTATCAGTCGTTGTACAGCTACTGTACGAGAAGAAGAACAGCCGAAATCGATAACAACTACATATTATACATTTATGAATAAAAAAGCATATGGTTTCAGTATATATTTATACAGTATTTTTTTTTGCGAAAACTGATATTAGTTTATTTGTATTATTCAACTTAATGAATTTAATTCGATAAGCTTTTGATGTTTGTTTGAAATTTGGCTAAATCCACGTACCGCCGTGGAGGCGTCGTGGGCGTTGATGACGCGGTTGAAGTCGACCTTGGCGTCGTGGATGTGGCCCATGAGGAACTGTAATGTGGCGCGCAGCAGCAGCGCCAGATTGAGATCGTCGCGGGTGCCCAGCGCCGAAGCCTCGGCCACCACCTTCTCGCACTCCTCCAGTACGGCGTCGTAGCGGTGCCGCGACCAGGCTTCCAGCGCCTTCTTCGTCGATCTGCCGGAAATACACAGACACAGAACATCAGCAACACACAATCCCGTACTCACCCAGCACAATTTCCATAAAAATCAACAAAAATAAAAAAAAATTACTCTGATAAAATAAGAAATAAATTATCACAACAACAGCAGGTACAAAAGTACAAAAACTTATAATAGAAACATAACCGTAAACGAAATTGTTTGAATAAATACGTAACCACCAGAACGAACGATAGCACAATCAAATACAGATACATTACAAAATTGACAGGAAAATGAGTACATCAAATTATCAAAGTAAGAAACAAATAAGCACAACAACAAACGCAAAAAAACTTACAAATATTAATGAAAAAATTTAAAATAGATAAAAAAGGAATAAATCGAAAATGAAACCTGTCAGCGGATAATCATCTTCCCCGGCGCTTACGGGACAGTTGGATACACTGACACATCACAAATAGTTGGTCAAATAAAAATATCGATTTATTTCACAGACAGCGCCAATTTTCTTTTATTTATCATTTGTTCACTAATTCCCGCTTACCCATACTTAGAGTCCATATTCTTGACGGCAATCTGGATGGGATCCTGGCTGAAACCCTGATTGAACTGGCGGACAAAGACCTTGCTCAGCTTCGGCGTGTGACCCTCCGACGAACGTCTCTGGAATAATAAAATCCACAAAAACCGTCAAAGCGACAAGCAAAACAAATCCCATATAACGGTGCAAATAATCAGAAAATATTCCATACATAATATATCAGAAAATATTCCATATATATCACAAAATATTCCACTTATCAGAAAATATTTCATATAAACCGGAATAAAAATCAGACCTACAGATAGTTGCCTGGCAGAAAATGTCGAATGAAATTAACGACACAACGATGTTTAATTATTATTCCACAAAAAAAGAATCCAAAATCCAGCAAGTGTAGTATTTTATCAGGATGCTGGACAAATGCTTCTGGGTGAATTAGAAAATTTTATAAACATTTGTTTTTCGGTTTGCCAGTGAACTCACCCGCATCTCGTCTTTGGCCATTTTAACGGCCAGCTGCACCATGAGCTTCTCCGAGCGCTCGCGGTATTCTTCGATTTTAAAATTGGTCAGAATGGCCGCGGCCACTAAATCTGAACAGAGAAAAACAGAATGAAATTACGGTTACAAATGTACCACAGCAAATGCCATAATATCACCACTGAATTTCTGTTTTTATTTTTTCGGAAATTTGACATTTTTGTATCCGTATCTCTGAATTTTTCCGTATATTTCAGAAACTTTAGAAGCAGCCAATTTAGCTGTAGGCGTGCGTGGAAAAAAGTCTAATATTTTAATTTACCGTAAACGGCTTGTAATAAATTGCCGCAGCGTTCGTGTCCGCGACTGCGCCGTGCGTAGGCTTTCGCGTAGTGATTATCCAGCTGCAGCGCTTCCGTACAGTCACTCACCACATCCTCGAATAATTTCTACAAAAAAAAACCACGTATTTATTTTATTCTAAAATAAAACATAATTCGGCATAAATTGTTCGTTAACTCCATTAGCAGCAATTATTTGCAATTTACATGGAACGATCCACAGAAATAGGTAGAAACAGTCATTTTCAACTCGGAAGCCATCAAACTACGCTGATAATCAATTTTTCGAGAATTAAAACAGCAATGAGAGGAGCCGTATTTTAAACAAACAATCCTATCCTATTTTAAACAATTTAGTTATTCTGGTGTTAAAGATTAAAAATAAAAAACGTAAAATTAGAGTAAAATGTAAGAGAAAACAAAAATGAATAAAAAACCAAATTATGTGCTTAGGAGAACTGACAACGCTGATCCAAACGACCAACTCACGTATGACTATGCACCATAATTTCCGTCTTACCAGGCTCTCATTGCAGGCCGCGCGATTCTGGAAGGACTGCGCCAGATCCTCCTTCACCTCCTTATTCTCGCGGAACGCCCACGCCAACTCCACCGCCTCCGAGTACTTCTTCTTGGCCTCCAGGAAGCGCTTATCCCGGAACAGCGCGTTCCCCTGGTTCTTCAGCGCGTTCAGCCGTTCCGCCACGGTCTTCTACAACACACCCTGACACTATCACCAACCGCCCGCGGAAGTTGTCTGAGTGTTCTTACGGGTTCACTGAGCGGACGACCGCCCTTCTCGGCGTCCAGACCCGTCTGGGACGGCGCATCCCCGGCGGACCGCGGATGGTACGCGCGGGTCTTCCCCCGGTCCACCCGATCGCTAGGGGTGCGGCCGTTGGGGCGCGAGCGAGGGGGCTGACGGTGGAGGTAGAGGTAGGCCGCGGCCGCTGTGACGGGTACGCCGATGAGGAGGGCAATGGCCCATTTGGGCCAGGTGGCGGGGGAGGACAGCTGCCAGGTAGGGGATGCAGTGAGGAAGGTGGGGGTCTCGAGTGGAGGGCTGGGGGTGAACGGGTACGCGGCGGGATGAGCCGGAGGCGGCATCGTGTCACCCGAAAATTATTGGACAAAAATAACGTCGAATGTGATTTTGGGAATGGTGAATTTCCGATGGAGACAAGATATGGATAACTGGAGAAATTTTTGTTAGGTTTGCTACTCTGCTGCAGCATGTTTCTGCAGACTGGGTCACTGGCGTATAGAATGCTGTGGCGGGGCCACGCGCTTAGCTTTACTGAGGGGGGGGGTGAATAAAAGTATTTTCATTCAAGTCTGTATCTCACAAGTTACAAACTTACAGTTACGACGTACAATATGCTTTGCAAAAAACGAAGAAGACATTAACTGCATGGGAATCGCTAGCACAGATTATTCATAAAACCAGGTTGTGGTAAATAAATTAAGTAATGATTTTAATTTACCATAATTAATGATGGTGGGGGCACGCGCTCAGTCCTATTCCACAAGGGGAAGCGAAGATTTATGTGCTTATACGTGGAATTCCCACGCGGTCGTTGTATATAGATATTTGTACCTACTCTAGCTGGTAGCGTTCCTAAATTACTGTTCTTTGTGCCTGTACATGTAATCCAGTCAAACAAATACGGCTTCTTTTCCCGAGTAGATTTATTTTCGAGGATTTGGAGCAATTTGCCAGGCAGTGGCGCAGGCAGTTGCAGGTGAACTTGCCACTGGATTGTGTTACTGGCCGGGTCGGTTTAAATCACCCGTGACCGGAAGTATGTGTTGTGCATCAACATGTGCGGTCGGATGCTGGAGCTTTCAAATCTGGCTATTGCGTACCGTCATCGACATGCTACCATGTGTTCGCCTGTTAAATAATTAAGATACTGTATTTCTCGAAATGAAAGCCTTCTCCAGAATTGTAGCGTCCTCTACCATATCTGTATAAGCCCCATCTCCCTCTGAATTTACCATACTCCCCCCTTTGTTTTTTTCAAAATACTCTACCGTATAAGCCTCCCGGGCCCGGCCCTCCCCCTGGGTATCAATGAAAATTCTAATCCGAAAAATACGGTATTTCATTAACTGACTACGTGGATTTGTGTCAAGAATTCTGCGGCTGATTTCTAATTCAGATTATTATACAGTACGTTAGTATTCGTTCAGCTTTACAAATAATTGCATATTAATTACTATAACTATGCCGATCTTGTAAAATGAATCTACTTAATATTATTACTTATTCTGCACAGAGTATTCTTAGTTTATAGTTTGTATCCGCTAAGAAATTAAGAATGAGAAAGACGCTTGAAGAAATAATTTAGCGAATGCAATGTCCTGTACAGAGTACATACTACAACCGTGGCCGTATCTGTAGGTGCACATATTATAGATATGCAGAGTCATATGACTCATATTACGTAATTTCAAAATGAAAAGTACAAAATCTGTATAAGCTAAGAGCATTGTATGCCAGAGAAATATTCGCAGGATTTTTATATTGTTCGTCCATTTTTTTACGTTCGACTCCAAAGTAAAATATAAAATATTCATATAATGCCGCGATAAAAGTGATAGATGGTAAGATGGTATTAGGACCAAATAAGTGCTGTAACGGCAACGAAACACCTTCTACCAAATTTCGATGTGGAAAATGGAACCGGCACAATTTTCCCAAGCCCATTCTTCCGTTCGGTGTGAACGAACCAACTGGTCTCCGCATGCGTTGAATATAGTTTACGATAAAGGTTTTCAGAATAAAGGACGTATACATCGCCAGGGCAAAGTCAGTACTATACTATAAAAATCATATAATCGTATTGTGCATCACGACTGATAGGAAATCGTTACAATTATCAAACAAACATGCATGCCTGGCCGCGTATCATGATAGCCGGCGGGCCACTGTAGCCAAGATAAACATGTACCGCATCGTAAGAAATCATTAACGGGCAGATTATGTGGTAACACCGCAAAATCACGTTAACAATAATTATTATAACGGTGCAGATATACGTGCAGGCCATGCGGAAGTGTGCTGATAAAACCGGTTTGTCCGTTCACCTTTCGTGTCGAGTGTGTCGCCGATAAGGCTGTGACATTTGCTGGCGTAATGTATTAAGTTCAAGGTTAAAACCGGATCAATAACCTCACTGACTACGGTTGTCTATCGTGTGCATGTACGAAACGCCTTGTGTAGTATAAAATGCTGGTAATAATCGGTTTGTTGGTGGTGCAGAATTATTTCCAACGTCTTTTTCAATGAACGTGTATTTCTTGCTTTAAAAATATCAGATGGTGTGCAAGCCTAATTCTTCCCGCAGTGATAACAGTCGTATTATACTGGATTAATAAAATCATCACAGTGCTGCACGCAGAAGAATGTTTTACCGTTTTCTGATGGTATAAATTTTATTGGATTTAATTTCATTTATTTAAATTATTTGTATCAGTCATGGATGTTGTTATCGCAGCGTCTGTTTTGGCCGTTTGTGCGTTGATGATTATGGCGGCCGCCCGCGTTGTCCGGAGATCCAGCTTAAAAAGCAAGAAAACACTGCCGCCTTCGCCGTTTTCCCTTCCTTTCCTGGGATCGCTACCGTTTGTGGATCCAGCTGGATTGCATTTAACCCTGCGTAAATGGGCGTTGAAATATGGGAATATTTTCTCCTGCTACTTGGGACCCAAAGTCTACATTGTCCTCAACGACTTCCGGCTGGTCAAGCAGATTCTGCATGCCTCCTGCGAGGTGTTTGGGGGACGGCCCAATTTCTTCCTCACGCAGATGTCGCTGAAGAAAGATGAGCCGTTTTCCAAAGGTTGGTTACATACAGGGTGTATATGCAGTTCACTTAAAGGCACACTGTTTTTATGGCATGAATTCTGTTTGATTTCATATGTGTGTACTGTGGTATGTGCTATGTAGATATTATGTAAAAAAAAAAAAAAAAACCTTGTAAAAATTATACGAGCGTACGTATGTATGTTTATTTACGTATATATGTTCTTTTTGATTACGTTGATTATAAGCTCCTGAAAGAATTTTTAAGCAGATCGTAAATATTAATACGCTACATACAAATTAATACGTTCCTCATTTAAAAATGGAACTTTTAATGCATGCTCGTATACTCTGTACATGTGTTTTGGTTTGTTTACCTGAGAAAAATTAAACCGAGTTTAGTAGTTGTATATGATAAAATATATGAGCTTACTGTAATACGATACACAAATTTCAACCTGCCCGTTGAATAATCCTTTACTGTTTTCAAAATACAGGTTCTATTTAAACTTGTACGCATAATTTTATACCGGGATAAGAGCGCTAGGTTGCAGTTACAGTACATTAAATTGGTATTACGATTTAGGAGCATAATTAAAATTTAATTATCATTGAACTGCACCAGTATCTGTAGTTTGTATTGCGCTAAGAAAATTTACAAATTATTTAAGATAATACACGTTAGTGACGTTATGTACGTAAAGCGGTAAATTAAAGCGTAATTTTCCGTTAATTTTTAAACCACCGTTCTCTATTTAACCTTTAGGCATTGTCCTGAACGAAGGCGAAGCATGGAAAGTGCACCGGCGTTTCGCGCAGAAAGTCTTCCGTGATTTCGGCGTGGGCACCAACGTCTTCGAGCAAGTCATCAACGAGGAAGCCGTGGCACTGTGCAATGATTTCGAGCAGGAATGCGGAAAACCCTTTGATAATACGTGGTTGATTAAGAAAGCGGTGGGCAACGTCATCGCCTACATTCTCTTTGGCACGCGCTTCTCCCATGAAGACGAGAACTTCCGGCACACGGTGAAGTTCATCGATCAGACCATCGAAGAGAACATGGCCAGTTCGGCGCTGCTGAATTTCTTTCCCTGGCTGCGGTATATCCCGCCGTTCTCCCGGCAGTATCAGTCGCTGCGCAAGGAGCTGGAGCACTTCCGGCAGCGGAAGGCCATGCTGATCAAAGGCCGCGGGGAACTGCCGGTCCATGATGCGTCGGTACAGAATTATGTCGATGCGTTCCTGAGTCATATGGAAACAACGAAAGATCCGTATTTTACTGGTATGTATGGGACTGTGGGAGATTTGGAAAGTATACAAATCGGTAGCATCATTAGTGATTTGTAAGTCACACGTCAAAGTTGTTTACGATCATAGAATAATATTCTGAATTACTTACTCTAGTATTTATGGTATGTTTCATGTAGAATAATACTTCTTGAAAATTTCAGTTTTTTTGTTTTGATAAGCAAGCGAATTTTCGCTCTCTGCTTTTAATACGACGTATCGTTCACAGAAGTGCTATGGCATATGCGAATTGTAGTGTAGTGACAAGCAACAGTTTCTTATGGACGAAAGACAGATTAGTAACATTGCTAGTACAGCATGTTAAAATGTTATAGAATTATGCCGGCAGATATACATAAACGTTTGTTTTTTTTTAATGATTTATTGATCTGCAAATACGTCTGCCAATTAAATCCTCGAATGACGCTGATATTACGTTTATAGTAATTATGCAAATCTTTTCATTAACGGCCTTGTTCCATACGCCGCGCGCTAAAACCTTGTTAATTATTCTTTATTGCCGATGTCTTAAATGTTTCTGTCCGAAAAATTGTAGTAACGCGAAAGTGATTTGCAGATTTCCAAATGCGGCAGTGCGTCGGTGAGATCTTTGCGGCGGGATTCGCCACCACCGCGTCAACCATACGCTGGGTACGATTACAGCATTTGCTCATAAATAAACGTCTGCAATTATGAGAATCTTTTTCTACATCGCAAAATCAGCAGAAATCGAATATCACTTTACACGAAAAAATTCAGCATATATGTCAAAAGCGTATTCGCACACCGTGCGTAAACCAACCTGGATAAAGTATTACAACAGCGTTTAAACCTTATGGCACTCACTTGTACCTTTCTGAGAAATGTTTTCACCATGCAGATACTGCTGTACATTGCCATACACCGTGATATCCAGGACGCCATACACGCTGAACTGGATAAACATGTCGGCTTAACCCGGCAGCTACAATGGTACGCAAAAACTGTTTTAACTTGCCCGAAGCCGATACACTGTGTGGTCCACAATAAGTAGCTTATTGCGAGAAGAATTACGTAACCATTTGCAATGTTTACGCAGGTCCGACAGGTCCAGCTTGACCTTCCTGGAAGCCACCATCCTGGAGTCGCAGCGTCTGGCCACGGTCGTGCCGTTCCTTATACCACGCCGGACTCTCCAGAACACCACGATCGGCGAGTATTACATTCCCGCGGATACGGTGCTGCTGCCGAATGCCTGGTACATCCACCATGATCCGCAATTATTCCCGGAACCCGACAAGTTCTGCCCCAGCCGGTTTATCGGTCCGGATGGACATGTGAAAATCCCCGAGGGGTTCTTACCATTTGGGACAGGTAGAATTAATTACGGATTTTATTTTAAAATATACAGCGATTTAAGGGGAGTGGCGTGGTAACAGGGTACCAAATTCGTGTACATGCGCGAAAGCTTTCACATTCGTGCACTCCCAAACACTTTACTGCTTCCTTTTATGACATTCTGCAGCCAGATGATTTGCATACGTAGAGGTGAAAACCGATTGTGCGCGCAACATCTGGTCAGGGAATTTTTGCTGCAAGAAAATTTCAAAAATTTTAAATGCACTCACTTATAAAAAAGTCTCATTACTTATTAACCGATCGTTTTTAAATTTTGCATGTAACCGCACATATGCTGATGATATTTTTGAAGATTGTTTCTACACCGTACCGCGCTTTTGGAATTTTTTTCAAAATTTAAAATGAATTCTTACAGAAAATTTGAAAGAAATTATGCAGATCCGGTGTACTAAAAATGATCTTCATAGTTACGCCCATTTACGTGCAAAATCTTAAGAGATCGGTGCGTAAAGAAAGTTTCCGTACACGTGAATGCACTTAAACGTTTTGGAATTTTCTTACAACATTAACTCCCGAACCGGGGGTACGCGAATGTGAAAGTTTTCGCGCATGTACACGAGTTTGGTATCATGTACCGGGCCACTTCCCTTTACTGTCCAAGTGGTAAACAGTTATTGTATGCTTGACAGGAATAAGGGTGTGTCCCGGTGAGAATCTGGCCAAGATGGAGCTGCTACTCTTCGTCGGGACGTTGTTGCAGAACTTTGACGTTAGTCTCCCGGCCGGCGTGGTTCCCGATTTATCTCCCAGTACGGGATCGACGTACGATGCTAAACCTTACCAAATTGTTATTAGTAAACGCACAATCTGCCCGGAACAAAATCAGCCTGAGTAGTGGAAACTGGACGCTTACCAGCTGTATATAACTATGGTTATGCAACAGGCACACTGCAGTGTATTTACATGTGTCTGGAACCTGCAGCTATAGAATCGTTTGTTACAATACGAGTACTTAATTGTTGTAATTTTGTTGCCCCAGATACCTGTAGTCCTGTACAAATGTGCACATAGACCAGAATTATCGTTTCTGCAGAATTTTCATTATTGATATTCGATACCATTTCCAGTAACTGGGGATCGTCGTTAAAGCTTTTTCTGTGCAATACTGCCGGCACACGCTCAAAAATAAACTCATCCGATACGCATTACTCACTACAACTTTATAAACTACAGTATACACAACAAAGAACGTACATTCATGTCAATAGAACTATTTCAGCATGATCATCAACGGCCAATAAATAGCAATCTCAATTTCAATAAATAGCAATTTCAAGTGTACCATTAGCTCTTATTTTGAAATTGGGCGTTTCGTGCTATAAAAAACCACATAATCTAATTTATTGTAAAAATATTCACGGGGACGGAAATATTCAGTCTTTGTAAACGGGATAAAAATATCCACAGTTCTTTGTCAGCGTGGAGGGACATTCAGATAACGTCCCGCAAGATATCTCCAGAAACTTTTGTAATACAGAGAATCGTGAAGTAGGCATATACAAGGCATGCATGTACCGGTACATGCGTTGTATGTTGGAACCGATGTGGTCGCTATTAGTATCGAAGCAAAGTTTCCGGTCGATCGGCTAAGGCTGCAATATATCAGCACATCACGTACCATGACGTTCTTGATCCCTTCAAAATTGATCAAATAACTTCCTGGTCCCGCATACTTTTGTGGCGAAACAAGGGTCGTGCGCTGTAATATACCTATAAGCGCCTGCTGCAGCAACCTCATAGCCAATCACTTTAATTTTCATACCGAAAGACGAGAGATGAAGATTATGCAAAACATGGTGACCTTGGCCACGGGGCGAATGGGGCGTAACGCAACCGTTGTCGTTAAAAAATCGGTTGACGTATGCAGTTTATAGCAAAATAGTGACGGCAGAACAATGTGCCAACGATAGTGACCTTTGAATTGCTCGTGTTTCTTCGAATCTCCTGCAGCTTTATCGAATTCAGAATACCCTATATGGCTACTCTGCAATGCAGTCGTCGTAAACTCTACAACCCGGGCTTGATCGGTTTTTGCATTGCAGTTTGAAATTTAGTTAAAATTGCAAGTGTATCACAAAAGAAAATAGAAACGGAACGAATACAAGAAAAGATACTGCCGAAAGTGAAACCGCTCGCAATACACCGGCAGAGTTTGGCGACGTAACCGTCGTATTCTTCGTCACGGAAGTGATTAGCGCCCATCCCAACGTCCAGCTCACATCCTCATCATTCACCTACAAATTAGCGTCGACTAAGTTGTCAGTTTTTTAAATTAGCACTGCTGATTATTTTTCTAACCGATCGACTGAACACGGAATTCTTCAGTGTCTCATCATCCAGCCGGTACACATCACTCAGCATCGTCCCACTGTACACCCCGTCAAAGCAGGCGCGCAGGGCAAACTCCGCTTTCACATTAGCGGAGTAGGCCATGTCCATGACCTGCAGTGTTATGATTATGTCATACATCCAAGTATGCTGTAGATTAATAATTAATGGAGGAGTTTTTCTTCTCACGTCAACGTAGCGTGTGGAGCATAATTCATGCAGCGCCCGCCGCTGTCCATCAATGTCAAACGGCACACTGACGACAAACGTCCGGTTGGATAGCAGACTCAGTGTGCTGGCATCGTAGGCAAATCCACCAGAAGCCTGTGTGCGTGTGGGAAGATAAACGCATGGGTAAAGGGTACAACAACAAAGTGGGCTTTTTGTTGCATCATTAGGTAAACGACCGGCGGTAATAAGTTGCTAGCGTGCAGTTTGTTCTATAATTAAGCTGGGAACTAATCCGTCAGACAAGCGTAATCGATGTACAGAGTGTACTGGATAATACTGTTTTGTTACATCCGGTTTGATTTTAAATTTACAAGCAGAAAAGTGTAGCAAAGTTGTTTTTAGAAACACAGTTTATTTTTCAGCAGTTAACAGTTAATAAAAAGGCGCTAAATAAATCCAGCCAAACGAAGGGCGCATGAATTTGAGAGCAATCTTTCGAATACGGAACAGACGATTGCGTACTTAATACAATAATTACTATTAAATAGAAACAGCGTTTAAGTATGACGCACTCTAAAGAATAAAACATTTTAATCAATAATAAATCAACACTAAAGAATAAAATATTTTTAATTCAGTTGTGGCTTCATTTTGGTTAAATTACGTTTTAATTAAATGAGTAGTAATTATGAAACCCATAAAACAACTAACTCTACCCACCAATAACCGTCCGTAAAAAATATGCCCGCCTCCAGTCACCAGCGGACACGTCCCAGCATCGTTAAACGGGCACTGCGCCGGCTGCAGCGCAAAATCCAGCATAAACAGTCGCCGCGTCATATTCCGGCAGCCCTGGAAATCCGCCGTCCCGATAATCTCATAGCTCTCCTGGCTCGTCAGCTCCTCGGGCACACGCACCGTACTGCAGGCGGCATTAAAGAGATCCTTATGGCGGACGATAATCGTGTGATTCCAGGCCCCGCAGGGATTATACACCGGACTGACGAAATTGCTGCTCTTCACCAGCAGCGCTTGATAGCGCAGGAAGGCCTGATCTTTCCCGTAACAGATAAAATTTTTAATGAATAACGGAAACGTATGATCGAAGAGGGTTAAGGAGTAATCGGCAGCCAATCCGGCTGTCGCTGTACTGTCCCGCTTGCTGACATCCATGGAGACGTCGGTGGAGGCGCCGCCCATGTACAATGAAGTCCATGTGTTGTTGCGTTCCAGCTGGAAATTAACAAGGGACAATTTTATGGAAGCCTTGCGTGATGGAAAACCGCTTATCCTGCGTTTAAAGCGTTAAAGGGAAAATGTATTATACCGGATCCTGTAGCACTTTGGCAGCGTAATTGACAGCCGCCCAGACGTAGGCTGTTTCGTCTTCAGCCGGCAGTATGTGAATGTCACCCTCGGTGACGGAAAAATTGTAATTGGCTCGCAGATACTGGTAGATGGCGGTCAATACTCCATTAGCGGCAGTGGCATTTTCCGTGCTGGCAACAATGCACAAAGGTCAACATTTTTTTAGTTACTGTACTGCTACCCTGCACTTGTCCAGACTTTTGTACGGTTTGAGTCGTCTACACTGTAGACTCTGTAGGCGAGTGAGAGCTAAAGCCGCTCACGTTCAATCAGTTGCCTGCTCTCTGCACGCAGTTGTAGGCCGTGTATGTGAATCGTGAACAGCGAGCTGAATGGGCTCATACAACGTACGTGCGCCTGCACTGCAAAATAAATGGACAAGTGCAGGGTAGCAGTACAGTACATTTAAACCGACAAAAAATTTGTTTACAAGGTATTGTCATGTAATTACAAAAAACACTGTTATTAACGGTTTCTTCATAATGTAAGGTCACTTCTAAACACCGGAAAAATTCGGGCGCAAAGTTAAACTTTGCTCTTCAAAATTTTTGGCTGCATAGCGCTTTCAAAGTTTTGTTAATGTTAAGCCTTATTGAGCTGTGTAAGTAGTTACACTAAATGAACAGTAAATACTTTTATTTACGTGCTTACGCAACGATTCGCATGCCGGCTGTGGCTCCCAACCGAACCCGTGTCGCGGTGTGCTTATCCGCTGGAATGCTCTGCGCGGCAAAATCGAAGCAGGCTTTCAGGCTGGGTCCGACCCTTTCCGGCTCGTCACGAAAATCGCTTAGCCGTGCTGTAAGTTTACAACGTCATTAATCACATGCGCAGTTGAAAGTCAGCTGTCAGTAATTGCATTTGACAAGCAACCTGTGCAATTTTCTAACTACGTTAGCGCTGCATCGGTGTTAATTAAAACGACCAGGACCCATACCGTACTAATAAAAATCGATTTATAGCAACGCGGAGCAATTTTAAGAAAGTCCCATTGATTTAAAGTTACATCGCAACAATACGATCATAGACTCATAGTACGTACTTCACTTGTAATGTAGTCAACTTAAATATTTTTACTACCGGTAATTATAGCTGTTACAAAATACGGGCTGTTACAAAACACAATTTATTTAGGCGAACAGTTCGCAATCAATGTTATCAGAATTCTGCATAGACAAGTTATTCTTGCAGTTTTCTTTGAGAAGCGATACCTAGTTATCTGTAGATTGCAGCACGGGTCCAGCTTCTAGACACACGATTTTTCTAAAACCTATTTTGCAAATACTGAATTAACGGTACTATAGCAGACGGTGAAAGCTTGAAAGGTTTTCCTGTTCCCATGACCCATATTGCCGTACACAAAATAACGATACGGAATAAACACAAACTGATGGTTGTTTATCTCTGCAGTCACTGCCTGCGTAAAATAAACACAGAGATAGTCAAGTCTGCACAAAATATCCTGCAGCAATGTCTTGCCCAGTGTTCATCCCAGCATACCGTAAACAAATGTTCAACGGATATATTCATCGAACATTTTATTGAAAATCAATACTTCGTATAGTTGAACAGAATATAAAAATTTACGCTCAACTGAAAAAATAAAGGAAAAATTGATCGTCAGTTGTTACTAGTGCGCAAGGACGGGAAATGACCGATATTATATGTTTACGACCGAGCGAAAAACCCATAAAACATTGAGCGATTATGACGCTCCAGCAAACTGACGTTTCTATAATTACAACCCTTACTGCTGCAGTTCCGCGCATCGTTCTGCGGGGTGACCAGGCCGGTATTGTTCATCACCTCGTTCCAGTGGTAAATATACATGCGCGTCCCGCTGGAACCGGCGTCGAAGAAGACGGCATAATTATACTGCAGCAGCGACGCATTGTGGGCGTTGAGCGTGGCCGCCCATTCCACATCGCGCGTGGTCCGCACATCCATCATCCTGTGGGTGGCGGTGGAGTAGGTCTGCGGCGGACGGACGACGGCCGGGGCCGGCAACGGCGCTAGCCGCCGGGCGGTCCATCCTGACGCCGCGCTAACGCTCAACAACGCAATCAACACATTGAACATTTTCCCGTCCAGGAAAAAAAATACTACATAAATCAACAGATCGCGAGCGGACGAAAACGCAGTGAAAGATTATGTCCACACAACATTGGAGAAATTATCATCGATTGCCGTAGCGTACAATACAGGCAATCGATAAGGGTATTATGTTGCTGTTGGATAATACCGGCATTGTATGTAAATACGAGCGATAAGTAGCCAGCCCGGCAAACGCGCGATGCTATAACGTGTTAGAAGAAATTGCGCGCACGCTCTCACTTTTATCGGCAATCTGGGAAAGGATAATTAATCTCGCTGCAGTGGCGGGCAATTTGTCATGCTAACTCGACACACTACACATAATACTGATCCGCCTTTTGAACTGGCTGTCACACACACGAACGTATACTGCCCGCACGCAGGCGCCGTTTCCGGGCCCACTTTGCCTTCGACTGCGATTTTAAGAACAGAGCGTCCGTTTGGAAAACGGTTACAGCCCGAGTTGTAAACTCTTCTTTAGCCCGTAGCGTATGCGTGATGTGCGTAAAATATTAATGCCTTTCTTTCTTAAGCCGGGACCGAGAGCGGGCTGCCGTGTTAATGGAGGATGTTGAGCGTGGTGGAAGGCGTGGACAGCCAGATGTGTATGTGTTGCAGTGGCACACAGCTGACGAGTGAACGCCGCCATCAGCAACGGCAGCCGGTGCGAACGTAAATGTTTATATCGGGGTTTTAGGGTGCAGAAATGTGTGGGCCAACATGTTTCCATTGACGAGATGGTGCCAAGTGACTGGTCAGCGGATTATGGAGAGATATAAGGGGAATTATCCGGGCGTTGTCGTGCAGTGTCTAATTGATGGGGTGGGGAGGGAAACAAGAATGCGGTAATTGCCGCAACCGACACACATACACACGCTGCCAATCGATGGCCGCGGAGCATCGGCATTTAGTGCCGGGTTTGACGGTAATTTGAACGGGCATTGTTTGCGATTGAATGTGATTGGGAAGCTGGTTAGCGGCGTAAAGGCAGCGTTTTTACGGTGGTGGCACGTTTAACTCCCCGATGATACTAGAGTTGGGAAAAAGCTCTTTTCAAGTGCAATTAAACCGATCCGTCAAGGAGAGCAGACTATCATTTGAAGAACACGATCACCGCTACGAGAATGTGGTGCAAATGGATTTTTTTTAGCTATTCCGGAAAAAATCTTTGGTCTGAAAAAGTGCACTGCAACTTGCAATTAGCAGACTGTAAAAAAACGTATGATCATCCCGGCGTGTTTTAGCGTTTGAGTTTAACAGTTTCAACCACTGACTGTGAAGTGGCATGGGCGATGATTTGTACGTATACTGTAGCCGCTCGCCCAACTTGAACCACAGAGTTTGTATACGGGGAAATGAGCGCATGGACAGCATTTGCTTGCCTATGCATTGCCCGAGCACTACACGCGCCGCCCGTATGCTGGTTTCCCGTGCACAAACTCTGTGGTTCAAGTTGTGCACGGGCTACAGTAATTCTTATGCAATACCCATCAAAATTTCAACCTTCACCTCCTTTTAATCTATTTCCGCTATCTCTTTTGCTAAGTAGTTGCTAATTAAAGATATTCTTAATTAAAAGTATCTTAGATAAAAAACAGGAAGGTAATTTTCTTTTCCGCGCTGCGATAATCCCCAATACAATACAACTCACTACAACATTAAATAAGCATTAGTCGAGAAACTTCGTTGTACGGTACCAAATTATTGTGCCCAAATGCTGAGGTCATTAAAACACCTTGGAACTTAAGGCTGAGTTGAATCTTGAAAGCAATTTTTGCGACTTCACTGGCACGCTTGAAACGTGCTGGGCAATAGCGGGCGATCCCGAGGACGGTATCGAAGCAGTTCACTAGTACTCCATCCTTTGCCACAATGCATGTGCACCTCGACTTTGTCGGTGTGCTGACTGGCGTTAGCAAACCAGTGGGCCAACTCCTTCAGGTCGCAGCAAGTACAGGTGTCGTGCTCGGCGCAGACGGGATTGTGATTCATGAGCAACCTCATTGGTTTATTCTTATCGACGACCAGCACCTCCAGAACGTCCTTTGGAACGTATGGTAGGCGACCGTCGGCAAGGGCCAACATGCTCAGTTTCAAGGGGAATGATGGCGTAGTGCGCTGGAGGGATTGCAAGGGAGGTTTTTGACGGTTTATCAGAAGACCGCTTTATTGAAATGAGCATGTGTCGGCAAACACTCTTTTGAATGCTGTTAATTCATCATTACCCATTATTCTATATTAATTATTACTTTTACTAGTCTTTACCTACAAGTAACACCGCTGCATCGGTTATAATGCAGCTGACACTCGTTTTGCTTTCCAGTTTTGTACTTACGGCACTGGTACAAGTAATTTTAAAGAACACAGTAGTTAAAACAGTGGTTCAGTTTATACACTGGAAAAACATGCAAACGAGTGCTTTAATTCAAAATTCGTTTTAGCTCACGCACGCTGTACGTACAAAGCTTGCGCATGTGGACAAAACCCATATAAAACGTCAATAAAAACCGAATCGTTTACAAAGTAAAAAACCTACTGTTTTATTTGAGTTTCATAGTTTTCAGTAATTATTTTCTTCAATAGCGTGATAACAATATCAAGATCTAATTACGGTCAAACGAAACAACATTCTCGACGGTCCCCATTACTGAAGCAGCATTACCACGTTGAATTGCTAAAGAGATGTTCTGTTTCAAAATCTCCAGACTACGAATCTCGCCGGTTTGTAGCAAAATTCTCTTCCCAATCTCGTTAACAAATCCTTTGGCAGATGTACCAAAACTGCCGAATGTTTCAAAACCAACAGCCTTAAATTCGTATCGCCCCGAAAGGAAGCTGTACTACTCTATAAGAGTTTCATAGTTTACTTTTGCAGTAAACAAAATTAACAGTTATGCCAATGATATACAGTATATATACCGCCAATGATATATGTACCGTCCCAGTAGGTACCAATTTGCTGGCAACCGGCTTCAAGACTCCAAAGTCGAAACTGCTTAACGCATTCCCGCCTAAATTCACATATACCAGGCTGTTGGCTGACAGCGGTTCAAAGGTGTCTGCTGCAATACTGGCGATATCGTTATTTCGCAGGCCCAACGAGTTGAGCTTGTCAAATCCGGCGAAGAACTCCGCATCCAGTTGGCCAACTCGCGAATACTGCACTACCAACTTGGTCAGAGCGTGTTTGACGTTGGCCAGCAAAGGTCCGATCGGCAGACGCGGCCCTTCAGATCCTTTAAAGCCAATCAAGTGGATGGCAATTAGAGAGTTGATAGGTGGAAATGGCGCTGCATCCTTCTGAATGACATTGCAGTAGGTACGCGCTTTGCTGGTTGGACAGTCCAGAATAATGTCAATTACCGGGAGGCGGTGGGTGTAGTCAGGGCGCTGATATTGAAGTTGGTGGGAATGATTAGATTCGCTTTGGTGCAGTGCAGTTCGAAATAGAGGCCACTGCTAGGCAGAGATTTGCATTGTGGGTGTGGCTGCATTTTGGCGACATCAGCAATGGATGCTGCTGCGAAACACAGCGTCAAGAAAGCCGTTGAGTATACGTGGCCCATGCTTCTGTTTCAAAGAGACTGCTTTTGCAAGTTTTACAGATAGCGCTTTTACCGTAATTATTTTTATGAACCTTTAATAAGTATCGTAATACAAGTACAAACTTAGTAAGTAATACCGCAATTTCTATCGTGACAGCAGAGTGGATATGTTCTTTTGGACCAGCTCGCCGTTTGAAATGTTGCTCTTAGATTAAATTAAGAGCACCGTATTACTCACTATCGAGGGGTCTAAACCGCTCTTGCTGGACCCGAAAATGTTTGATTTCAATCGGTCTATCCGTATCTGAAGCAGTGTTAGGGTCCATGAATTACTTTTGTATTGCAAGTTTTAGCCATGGGCGGGTTTCCAAGTTAGCGTGGCTAATTACAACTCACCATCTGACAGCAAACAAATAATATGAAATGCAGCGATTTTATCACAATGGTCAAAGTCAGCACCTCGTTCAGTTAAGTTGCAAAATACTAGTACATGCAGGCTCTTTTTTTGGCATCATTCTCCAAAAAATAAACGCTGTCATGTTGTATTACGTTGAGAAGAAAACGGTTCTAATAATTACAGTGAGTCAAGTTTGAAGATTTACGCGTCTCTTAAAACTTTACAAACACTAACGTACGAACGATTTTTAGCTGTCGTTTCAATGTTAATAAATTTAAAATCATTGTGTCTGCCCGCGTAGGTACCCGCAGGTTTATTGCAATTTGACTGATGTATTATCCCACAACCAAGAGCAGCGCAATACATAAAATGCTTTTTAGCCAAAATGTAAACCACCAGCTGGCTGACATCAGCAGTAGCCGGAACGGTGGATCACGTTTGGTTTTGCCCCCTATATTCTGAAATTTAAATGTGTTTGGGAGTGCGCGAAAGCGGAAGTTTTTCGTGTATGTACACCAATTTGGTACCATTTCCTTGGTCATTTCCCTTAAGTCAGGCTCCGGTCTGCCAATGCACGCTAACGTGCATTTTTCTAGTATTAAATATTTACAGGAACTTTGGCTCGAGTGCACGTCCTGCAGTGCAAAAGCACATCCGGCGGCGTGTAAGCAACAATATGACCGAACTCAGCATCGAATGTTCGCGCAGTTCTAGACCATATCTCCCGGTAATGTTTATGCTTGATCGGCGTCACACATGGGCATCTGCAGCCCTAATTCTTTGCGTCTTTATCTGATGGCGGACTACGAGAATACCCTTGGGGGAAGGGCGCCTTCCGCCACAATACCAGCAGGCAACAGCCCATAATACTGTATCTGCCACACGCAAACCTTGTGTCTTCTTCTTGGTAAATTTTCCATTTCATTTGTTATGCGCTGGTTTAACATTGTAACACTTTTGCAGCTATTGTCTCATTTGTTTTTGGTATTCTGTGTATTTCAGCCGTTGTTTTCGCAATGAAATAAATTCAAATAATCAAGATATTATTATATTACAGCTTTTTAAATGGAAGGAAGATGTCTCCAAGGTTGTAAGCCGTTTCGCAGTTGTTAACAAGTAATAACAACTACTACGAGTAGAACTAGCAACAGCTACGTAAATAACAGCCAGCGTTATTATCTCAGCTTCGTATGTAATAAGTACGAGTATAAGCCATCTAATCTGCTCTAGGGATTTATGCGAGTGCATCGAAAATCAGTTCTCCTGGATTCTGTTACAGCGGGGGTTATCGCTGCATAAATGAATCGGCTAGCGACGTGATAGGTAGCTCCACGGATATTCATCGGGGGAATTAATGCACCGGAAACGTGACTGGGTACCTCCTCGTATGGTTAATTGATTGTTTCGTTCAGCGAGGGCGCCTGAATCCTGGCTAATACCTGGCATTGCGCGAATTTCTTTACATCACTTCAGACTGCAGTTTGGATTTCTCCCCATACCAGCGTATGCATTATGATATTTCGCGCCTGGCTGCAGAATTAAAGAATGAACTTCACAAACGCATCTTCCAGCCACGGGATTCAGCTCCATCACGAAACCGTACTCCGTTCCATCGTTTTTATTACCGTTTCCTCGTGTTTATGCTTGGTAACATGCAGCCTGACGATACTTTTGATGGTCGTTATTATCCGACAAAAGTCACTGTTCTCTGGCGCCAAAATGTTGATCCTCCACCAGCTTGTTGTCGAACTTCAGATGACCGTAATTCACTGGCCGGTGCATATCATCGCATATGCCGTATCGCAGAATGATTACTATTTTTCAACGACATTCTGCCGCCACTATTTGATTGCTTATATGACGACAATGACTGCCGGTTTATGGGGACTTCTTATTCTGGCCTGCCACCGTTTGCTGGCCATCGCTAGTCCCTACAATTTTTCCCACTGGGATCGCCTGTCCATTAATGTGGTGCTGATAATAACTCCGTGGTTTATTGGCTTCTTTGATTATCTGTATTTTTATTTGGGCGGTGACGGTGGGTTTGGTCCGATGGCGCCGTTCGGCATCTGCACTTTTCTGCAACGAGGTGTCAGCTTCGCCATCGCTAATACCTTTAGTACATATCTTCCGCTGGGTTTGGCCGGGCTCATGTATATTCTGTTGTTCCTTAAAGCGGTGGCGATTAACCGGAAACGCCAGATCTGGAATTCGTCGGGCAGCTTATCCGCGGAGTTGGTACAGAATTTCCGGCGACGTATCCGCTTAGCGCGACTTTTATTCGCGATGACAGTAATACACACGCTGTGCTTTGCCAGCATTCCCTTATTGCAGTCATTCTTTATGGCAGCGTACAAAAGCGATCCGATGACGCAGTTATGGGTGCGGCAGTTCTTCTGCCTCGGCTATCTATCGACACCGGTGCGTAGGTGGATTCTCGAGAACGCAACAGCTTTTGTATTATACACAAAAAGTTGATTGCTGATTCTTTTATTATGCGTTTTCTTACAGGTGATGTTCTTTGCTCTTAATAAGGAATGCTGGGAAGGTGCCAAAAGGATTTTTCTCCAACAACCGCCGCTTACACCCACGGATACATCTGTTAAAAAAGTTTGATTCCGCACACTCGTAATCGTTTGATTTTCCTTAGGTTTTCTTTTCTGCTGAGAGCCCGGAGATAACGTCCTGATTAGTCAAACTTATCAATCCAGATTGCTGCTACCTGTTTCTTCTGATTTCTGATTATCACTACTTGTTTCTACCGTACAGAGTACTGAGTAGGTGTTTACATTATAGTTGTACATACTCGAATGACCTAAGTAGTAATGTCACAAACTATGGGCAGAACGCTTTATGTTATCGTTATCCTTTCCCTCATGTTAAACAGTGCGACAGACCATGATTAAAACAGCGCGACATGTACAGTCTATTAGAATGGCCATTAAGGGTCGCTAATTTAGTACTTTGTAAACTATAAGCAGAACACCTGTTAAAAGAATACAAAATAAAAAATTGATATAACTGAACGACATGACGTGTGAAGTCAAAAACATTATGTGGCACTTTCGGCAATTTTATTCACAGTGAGACAGTCAGCATGCATTTACTCATCTCAGGTTTTCCCGTTTTCGTTTGTTGAAACTGTTTCCTGGAGAATCGAAACCGTTTGGTGCATGCAACCGTATTGTATATGGAGAGTCTTTACAGGGAAGTACTGTAACGTGTCTTTTTCATATGTATTATAATAATTATAGTTACCCTGACCTAGGGTACTTCGATTGTTAATTTTTGACTATTCCGACCACATAATACAGTTAATGGCAGACTGGCAGTCGATTGCCTCAACCGTGTACGCCTCCCTGGGCAAAACAGCGTGACAATGCTGTGAAATTGGCCGCCTTACAGTGTTTTATCCCATAGACTTATACGAGTACGTTAAGCTCTTCGACTTGTGTTTTACAGATTTCTAAATGAAACCATGCAACCGATATCTTCATAGGTAAAGACAAAATTAAGAAGTTTTTCGATACCAAACAAGGTACCACTGATGGCTACTAGGCCAAGATGTTCCCATTTCGAATTCTCGTAGACATGGTATAGGATCTCTGCGTATTGCACAACCCTGACCATGCATTCAATGCTTACCCGTAGCCTACGAGAAATCCCTAATGGCTCTATGTTGTCATACTCGCTTTTAACAGCACCTTATTTGGTTTCAAAAATCTTCTTTATTTTTTCGCTATCTTTTAAAATTTCGGTTAGGTAATTCTGTGGAGAAATGAAGGAGGTGCAAGTGTTTGAGTTTAACACAAGAGTCAATGGAGAAAGATACGACGAGGCGACCAATTTTATAGCACGGAATGGCGTTTTGCTGTCAGGCGTACACGGTTGAGGCGGTCGACTGCCCTTAATTGCCGGCAACCGCACAGCCGACAAGCACGTATGCACGTATGTACACGTTTATACTTGTAGCAGTGAGTCAGGGATTGAAGACTGCCGCCACAAATCCGGTTTTTGGGTGCAATTAATAACTCTCGCGTGCGCGGCTGTGTGATTTACAGTACTTTCTTTTTTTCTTACAGTACAAGGATACTCGTAGTCAAAATACGTAATCGAAGTGCAGAGTACTCCTTCTGCATGCAGTAAACTTTTAAACCTGCTTTGACTTAACTATCTTAAGTGCGCATGCGGGGTGTCAACAATGTAAACATCTTTACCGCGATATCTAGGCTGCTTATCTTTTCATCGGGCGCGAGGTTGGTGCTTACAGTTTAGCACTTCAAACCAATCCGTAATCGTATACACTTCTGTAGTCGGTAGATATTGCAAAAGGGCCCTTTATTACCATCTATTAACACGCTTTAGTGAGCTCTTCGTGATCGTTCGCATCAAGCTAAATGACAACTGTTCGGTCTATCCGGGAGAAGCCCGTATTCTGTGTTTATGAACAGCCAAAGCAAAAATACCCCTAAAATACGTAACTAAAAAACGACGCGGTTTTACGCTTTACGGAAAATGGCACCGTACGCTGGAATTCCTGTTAAGACTGATGATGCTGTCTGGCTTAGTCCGCGTCGACGCCTAATCCGGATATTTGTTACCCTGCAGCTCCTAATTGGTTTCGGACTAATCATTTTCGCCAGCACCGGTAACTGCTCTTCCCTAAAAGGATTTTCTCGGAATAAATCATAAGCAATGCTGTCTGTAATATACATGTACAGATGTGCTTACATTACAAGAGAACCACGCTTATTTGGCATATATGGGTCGTAGGGTATTACAAAGGTATCTTCGGCCCACTTGCACTTGTATACTGTTTCGCCATCGTGTTCTCCTTTATTGCGCCGGTTATTTTTGCTCTCCGGAAACTGTCGAGCGGATCCCATGGTGCAGTTCAGCTAGCTCCACCTGTTTGGACAACCAGGAGATATTTACGCAACACTCGGACCATTCCACATGCTGCTGTGCGGGTTTAATATCTAGGCCTGTTCGCGGTGTTTTTATTACTGGACTACACCAGCAACAAACGTCCCATAGTGTCTCGTTAGAAGGGGTACTGCTACCGTTGCAACTTGCTCGAATTTTCTAAGACTTTATTCCGAAACATTTGCGCTGATAGGCATGTTGCGATAGTAAAATAAATGATGTATTGCCAGACATACCTTGTAATGTACGAAGTTTCCATGTATTTTGCATGTTTTCTCTAAACGTGTCCATATGTATTGTATTTGCTTCCTTATACAGATCTGTACATGCAGTAGCTAGTAGCTACATGGCGGTCCGTTATTTCACACTTTATCCCAGTAAACTACAGAGTTTACAGTTTTATGAGATTTGTGTTTCTGGATAATCCCTGCTGCCGTAATTTGAGCGGTGAAACCTGAATTCTCAAACCATGATCATACACAGTTAGGATTTGGAGTTCGTAGACGTAAATACAGGGCCCCCGACCATGCGGGACCAAGAATACGGAGGGCTTCTGCACGAAAGGCTTCTGAGATCTGCACTATTTGCACTTTCATTTAACAGCTTACGCTTCCTGTTTCTAAGTTATCCGTCGTAGTTGAACCAGATGCGTATGTGCCGCTTCGGATTCGGCGCCGAATGCATTGCCGCGACGACACATACTCCAACCGGCAACAAGTACAGGAGTTGGTGTAAGGAGTTCTGTTACAGATTTAAAGAGAAACCTCTTGCACAGATTATACACTTCAATCTTCATCGTTGCGAAACCTGCTACAAGTATCTTATACAGATACAGAGCAGCTTCTACAGGACATTAAGAAGAGATTATACCGATTTCGACCTCTTTTGACTATTCTCGCTGGCGCAATCCGTGCGCTTGTGCTGCATCATAACTAATCATCTGACCTAACACTATGATATTTTCGCTACATACATTGAAAGTCTGAAATTGGTTAGACAATTTTAAAATGTAAAAGTCACTGATCAAAAGCCGTTATTTTCCGGAAGCAATAACAATTCAAGCAGATTTTTGAAATTTTTCTTTCAAGCGTAGCGATGTGTTCCGCTAAGTTCTGTGGAGCGTTTTTCCAAAAAACTCAACCATTCTTGGAAAAACAAACTTTTTTTACCTCAAAGTTACTTTCCATTATTTTTTACAGAATCCGCAATCATTTTTCACAAAAACGCTCCACAATTCTTCTTGAAAATGATTTTGCTTGAATCTGATCAAATGTCAGAATTTTCTGACATCTATTAAAACTGTCATTGAATTTAGAAGTCGATTTTGGAAAAATTTTCAGAAAGTGACGAAAAACCTTCTTTTGTTCTGCGCTTTCCTTTGGTCTTACCGATTCTGCGCTTGCAGTGCCGCCACACTGAGTGTGTGCACAGCGAAGAGTGGACTTTGGCCACTCTTTCATGTGCACTCACGGGATAGCGCTACGTGTTCCATTCTAGCGTCTTTGTTATGCTGTATTCGTCCTCACTGTGTAAACATGAGCCTTGTCTGGGTCTATTACACTTGCAATCTGGCATGGAATATAAGAGCCACAAGGCATATTCCAGATGGAACGAAAGCACATCTCGGTGCAATCTTTCTTTCACTAATTTTGATCACAGGTGGCAGTACTGTAGGAAGATACGCTAGCCCGTCAAATCGCTCCTGGTCGGCAACGACAAAACTTAAATAAGTTTTTTCGTTGCTGCCTGAATCTACTCAACTTTCGCCCAGTAATAGATGTAACTATTCTTATTACACTGAAGAATTTCGAAAATCTCATTTTCAGTCTTGCTACCATAGTACAAATTCTCCTTAAGACGTCATTATAATACCAGAGGACTCAACGCGCTACCGGAGGCTTTCTGATTGTTGTTGATGGCGTCATCAATGATAGTATGTATGTACAACAAAAAAGGAACAAAGAAAAACGATCGATTTCGTTGTAAGCTCCACATGTAAAAGGCGTTCTGTTTACTGACAGCCCAACGCTTGTACGTGTCAAAGTGTAAATTACCCATGTGCAATTTACGTGTATCGAGGTTTTTTACTTAAGCCGATTTGGATTTTGTCCGTATAACTGAATCACAGAGTGCAGTAAATATAAATCTGTTTTTTATTAGGGTACCCACAAGTAATTCCCGAGACATCGCAACGAAGATTACGTCTAGACATGTCCGGTTCTGGAGGAGTATTTCATTAATTATGAAACGTTTTCTGTCCAAAAGTGAGTACACAACAATCGCTTTCATTTCCTGCTATTTTTGTACAGATTGTACAATGCACAATGCATTTGCCGAGGTCGCCTAACCATGAGCATAAAAAACACATCTGCGATTTACGGAATTCAGTTTCGCCACGAAAACCACGTTTCATTCCACCGCTTTCGTTACCGGTACATTGTGTTTATGCCTCCCGTCTGGTAGCATGCGTCTAACCCTTCTTTTGATAGTTGTCGTTATCCGACAAAGGTCATCCTTTAGCGGCGCCAAAATGTTAAGAGAAGTGGCCCGGTACACGATGCCAAATCTGGATACATACACGAAAGCTTCCACTTTCGCGCACTCCCACAGACTTTTCTGCATCGTTTTGTTGCATTCCGTAGCCAAATAATTTGTATACGCTGGTGTGAAAACCGTTTGTGCGCGCAACAAAACGACGGGGAAGGTTTGAAACGTCTGGTTGGGAAGTTATGGGCGAATAAATTCCGCTTTGAGTAAAACTTATACTGGTTACTCTTTGTTGCTTACTTCCCACAATTGCCGTACTCTTTCCTTGCTGTCATCAGTCGAAGTACTCGTATGATAATATTATCCATAAACAGCAACTTCATACTCCGTAAAAGCACGAACAGGACGCTAATAAAATTGAAAAACGGATACTTAACTGAATGATATGGTATCTGCTAGAAAGTCAAAAACCTTTAGGCTGCTTTTGGAAAGTTTCCTACATTTAGTGTGCTGGTAACCGGCCTCGGTTTTTTCCGGTTTTCCTCGTTAATAAATGGTCACTGAGAAAATCGGTTTTTGTTTGTGCATACCGTTACGATTCTCGCAATATCTGCAGAAAACTTAAACTTGCTCTGGCTTACATTTTGGTGCACACATGGTATACGTCAGGTAAACTTCGTTTTCGTGATCTTGTTCTTACAAGAAGCGTTCCTGACCGTGATAGAATCGGATCAGCCTCCCTGTTAGGGAACGCTCCTTGTTAGTACCTCCCTATCCTATTATCGGGCGAGAGGTTGGTGCTTGTGGTTTAACCACACCAAAAGCGCTCAGTCAACGGTACCTATAGCGATAGGGTCCATTTATAATTTGCAGTTAAACGCATATACTGTATGTATATTCTGCTATATTATTTCTTAGGTTTCTCAGTTTCTGGAATTTCAGTAGAATACATGGAGGGTAAACAGATGATCCTGCGAGAATGCGGTAACATACGGTACGGAAACGAAATGATCCCAAAAGTTAAGAGGATACATGCAGGATATGTATATGTCAGGATACGGATGGGTACTGGGGATTATCATTCCAAAAAGATGCGCCGCCAAATTCAAGATTTCCAAACGCTCCCTTACTTATTCACATACTATGTACCCCAGATCGACTTATGGACAATAGAGCTTAAAGCGGAATAAAATGTCCTGTAATTCATGGTGTCGTAAGGGAAACTCAATTACGCATTACACCTTCCCTTCCCTGTACTGCTCCAGTCATCCTTACGGTCTCACACGTCAAGACTGAACAGGGGTTTTGTAAGCGCCAAATTTATACCTGATTGCTGATGCAGGTACATGTACCGTCCTAATCTTTGTTACTTTTCATTAATCTGAGTGCAAAACTAACGAGTATGTAAGTTTTTCCTTGCCTAATTGCCTTATCAAAGCAAGTATCCGCTGTAAACCACTTCCTGATCTAAAGTGTCATCGCTTACAAATACTAACCAGGAAGCATACAATAACACTAAATGACATGAGCTCTTGTAAAGAAATATATACTTAATAAACGACATCAGGAATCAATATAAATCGAAAGTTTTCAAACTGTATTAATTATTCCGAACATTGTTTTCCACTGCAGAAATTGTTCGATGAGCACTGCGCAGTGCGCGGTACATGTACTACTTATCCGCATCCGCGTGCAGTTATATAAATGCAGCGCTTTACAATACTACCGTTCTGTCATGGCATGTCAAACCGTACGGCTGACTGGAGCACTCCAAGGGAGGTGTATAACGCGACACCGAATTCCTCTATGTACATTACGTACGCACAGCTACAGACATTTCAACTGTAAACCGGATGTTTAGCGTCCACACTGTTGGTGTTGACTTTGCTCTTTGTGCATGGGAAATCGGCACGGGAACGCCCTACCTCCGCGGTGTTAATACTTTCTGTAATTTAGTTTTGTTAAGAGTAATGATTATTTAATAAGCCGTTCTGTCCCATTTTTTCCTGTACAGACTACGACACGGGGATTGCATTTTACTTCAACCCCTGAGTACGGTAATCCTGGCTTACTTATAATTAGGTTAGCCTGAATTAGAAATGTGACTTTCGAATTCGATGTAACAATAACTAGAACGTTGTGGAATCTCTCTAACTGTAACGGGGGATTCCTGTCTCATGTATTAGTATGTACGAGTATGTGCTTGGTTGTCCCGCCTCTTGTATTTCCTGTTCCTGTACGAGCGGTTCTGTATATATAGCGTTGTATTTCCTGTGGTATCTTCAGTCGTTGGGTTAGCAATATTTCGAGCAGTATCAGCCGGTTCCGTTGCCCGTTATACTTGGAGTCGCATACCGAGAACGAAATTTTTTTTTCCAAGTCGACAGTTTCAGTGCCCTTTTAACTTTTACCACCGCTACCCCTCCGCCTCCCTGTTCCAACAGCCAACAGGTAAGTCCTTATGTATCACGTCCAATTTTTTTCCAAAAGAACAGCTGTAACTGATTTCAACCTAATGCTGTTTTCGAATTCCATAACGCGCCATTTTTAAGTAATTTAATTGATAACTGCAAAGTCAACTTTACGCAGTTAGGAGGCTGACTTTAATTGATATCACTAATTACCAGCAAGCCAGTATCATGGCTCTAGACCCCCAAGCACTGCAAAATATTCTTAACACCGTTAATCTCGCTACTGCACAGCAGAACGCCGCTTTACAGCAAAGCCTTCAGGATAACGCAACCGCCCATCAGAATTTATTAAATTTTTTGAATAATCAAAATGCCGCTGCAGTTACCCGTATAACATCTCTCGAATTGGGCGATTTACCGAAGTTTGGTGGTTTTTCTTACGAAGACGCTCAGGACTTTTTAACGCAGTTTGAGACGATGGCCGTTGCTAATAACTTCACACCAGCTAACAGAATCCAACATTTTGCGCTCTGTTTGCGGAATAACGCCTTCGCTGGTATACCGCAGAACTAGCAGGTATCGCATGGCCAGACCTTCGATCTCATTTTTTAACAGCTTTCGGAAAAACTCGTTTTGAACTTGATCTTATGAATGAAGGTTGTCGTACATTAGCATTTACAGATCCTCGTACTTTTGTCCATCGTGTTCTTGATTACGTGGAAACCAGTAATCCCGCAGCTACCGAAGTAGAAAAACAGTTCGTCTCTTCGAAGCCTTGCCCCCGAATTTAAACCGGCATTCGTGACTAACAGCCCCAGAACCGTAGCCGATTTTTCAATCGTTTACGTGATGTGTCCGTTAAGCAACAATACAGGCTCGCAATGCAGAATCAAAATTCTTCATATCAGGCGTTCAATAATGTTGCAGATCAGTCAAATCTTTTGTCGCTATACAGCCAACCGACAGCGCCTACCTCGAATCAGATACAGATTGTCGCTCATAACCTTATGAAAGGTTTGGATGAAAGACTGAAGCATCTTGCTGAACAAATAAAGTGTTTACAGGAAAATAACGAATCAGAGGGCAGTTACGATCTTTCTCAGAATTACTTAACGGGTAATGCGAACCGGTCAACCCTTCGACTCACAGATGCGCCAGGCCAGGTTAATGGATGCTCTAATTGCGGTAGTTATGATCATCTTTCGTATGCTTGCCCGTTTGGAGGTGGCCACTCTACGCAGGCACAGTATGCACAGGGAGAACAAGCTGAAGATCGTTATCCGATGTCATTCGGTGTAGCACAGCATCCGCCAACGACGCAGCAACCGACTTTTAACACACCCGGTAAATTACCATCTTAGGCGCAGCAGTTTTGGTCTGCAGAATCTCAGGTCACCGGTAGTGCACAATCGGCGTATTCGAGATGGCAGATTTAACTTTTCTGGTCTATTTGTCATTCGTACGTAAAAATTTGTTTAGGTTTTGTAAATTTTTGTGCTCTTTAAAATTTGTTCGTAATTTGGTATTGCGTTTAATAATTAGTGATGCCTGCCCGTTGAGTTTGAAGGCTGCAGCAGTATTTATTGTTATTGAGGAGAGGGCAGATGAGAGAAAATTTTTGAGGTTGACAGCGCTGATTTGCTGAATTTTTGTTTGATGATGGCCAGATGTGAAAAGCCTCGCGATGGTAACGGTAATCGTTAATGTCAATGTCATGTGCAGAAATAATTTTGGGATATATTTAAACTGTTATCGCATATGTGCAGTATTGCTTAAATCTTATTTATCATTAATTCTCGCCGCTGGTTCGGCTTATGACATAAAATGCCAGATGTTGTCGTCTTGTTTCGGGCAGGCAGAGATCGTTAATGTCAACTTAAATTATAAAATTTTGAATAAAATCGTGAAAATCCAGATGTACTGCCAGTAAAAGTTAAAAATAAATTAAAGCTTTTCGATTCCAGCGAAAACAAGATCATAAATTTAAATGTCAGCGTTCACAACACATGACGGCATACTTGGCACAAAAACATAAATATTATTTTCGAAATTCCCATTAACTGGTGCGGTTATGTTTTACTACGGCAATATGCGCATGGATTTTGGGCAACGGACAATTATGAATGTTCGTTCTGACTACGAAGAAAATAACTGAATGGTTCGATTTTATGGTTGTGTAAACTGTAAAGTGTATGGTAAACATTATGCGCTCTTTTATTTAACTAATAATCTCGTCGAACAGAAGCCGCAGCTTGGTCACCCTTGTATACCACGGCAGCTCAAGTAAGTATTTGTGCTGAATTGATTAACGCTAATCACGTAAAATGAAATTGAAGAAGATCAAGAACAATTTATAAAAAAGGGCTTTGCACGAGCATCAACCTATTTATATTCGCTCATATACGGGTGCGTGCTATAAACGCCCACCCTTGTTTTGTCGCGTGGTAATCTTATGCTAGATCATATAGACGGGCCACAGCTATAAACGCTTGTCCTTGTCCGTGCCCTCTGTCTCTATTGTAATCGTGTCGTCATCCAGGTGCGCCTATAAACGGTCCCTGTTGGTTCAATTCCCTCAATTAAGCCCTAAACATCTGACGATTTCAATGAGCAAATGCTAAAAAAGTTATCTAATTTTGAAAACATTTGCCTTATGCACAACAGCAAATAATTTCTGGCAACTTTGTGTTACCCCGGTCGAGCTCGCCTGTTGGTAGTCTACCATCATCGCTGCTGCACAGTGCTTTTAAGGGTAAGTATTTTGTTTTTTTAAAACATAAAAGCTGTTTAAAAAAATTTTTTTCATATTTCGTGCGCATATCGCGGTACTGGAAAGATGGGCGTCCCTCCCATAGTATGGGTATCATAAAGTTTTTGGTCTGAAGTCATGCATCGTGCGATGGTGTTTTGCTGATATTGGTTTGTACTTAACTTTGACCGTGCGAATAATTTTTTATGAACCCGCCGATAGTGACATTATAATTGTCAACGTGCTTTTTCACATTTTCTGTACTTATGTCGCTAATGTATAGGTCATAGTGTGAAAGCAAAAATTAATCTCAGTAACGGAAGTACGGGAATTCTAACAGAGAGAACTGCCGAATCCGTAGCAATGACTGTATACATATCCTGACTTCTTGCCACTCATAATTTTTTTAGCATCCAAAATTTCGTCACTTTTTTTTCCATCTCTTATAGTTTTTCCAATCTTGGTCATACCGGTCGTTTACCTTTTTCATCCTGTCATACTATTCTCAGCAAATCTGTATAGCCAGAACAGGGAAGAGCACTGCATTCGCTGGATATTCATTTTCCATTTGGCCCGATAAAGCACCTCTCGATTTTATTAGGAAAGTAACTTTGGCCCGATTCTCTCCCCGCTCTATCTTTTCTCTTGTTCACGCCTCACCAGTTCTCATGCGTCCATGCATACCCGTCGCATCACTTCACACAAACAGAGAGCACATGTTATCTCTTGCTCCTAGCATCCTGTCTGCACTGCTGATCCTCATAACTCTGTCTTGCCAATTATCACACGAATTCACCCCATTGTAATGCGCTCGCTTTACGCAGTATTGCTCACGTGCCTTTGCCTCTCCCCATCTCATCCGCATTGTTCTTTTACCTCATTTCATGCGCATTGTCCCTTATCTCGCTCCAGTCATTGTACATTCATGAATCATTGTCGCATTATTAAGCCATACAATGTCATACACTTCACTGACTGTAAGAATTTGGCGAGGTTTTTTTAAAGGTTGCGTTTCGGGAATATCCGATTTTTTTGCGGCAATTGCAATGATTGAATCCTTGAATTAAATTAGCGCGTTATATCAAAATTACGAACAAAATATTTGTAAATATAAGTAGGGTTGCGTCAATGCGTGTTCGAGTTTTTCAGAACCAGAAGTTTGTAATGGTTTTCTACTGGTGTACTGACGTCGTGGACATCGATATTACTCTTCCTTTCCCAAGACCATTAGGAACCCCGATGACGCATGTCTGTGTGGACTAAGTGGTCATTTTTCAACGTGGGGTGGATCGTCGAACGGATACAACAATTAACGTCGTACGTAGAACCGGACGGTAACAGCAACTATCGTCGTACGTGGAACGCTTCGGAATTCGGATCATATTTGCCTTATTTACCTATTATTTTATTACTAATGTTTTCGAACTAAATCTACGTTTTGTACTCCCAAAAAAAATCTGATCGATTTCTCTAGTGCTATTGCAAGCTTTATATTTTCGTTTGTATATGTTTTTTCTTAGTTTTTTCCTGAAAACATTCTGTTTTCAGTCTGGTAAGAGGGGAGTGTAACGGGGGATTCCTGTCTCATGTATTAGTATGTACGAGTATGTGCTTGGTTGTCCCGCCTCTTGTATTTCCTGTTCCTGTACGAGCGGTTCTGTATATATAGCGTTGTATTTCCTGTGGTATCTTCAGTCGTTGGGTTAGCAATATTTCGAGCAGTATCAGCCGGTTCCGTTGCCCGTTATAGAACCGATGGTAAAAGGCCGGACAGAGTGATCCCTTGGAAGAGAGGAGAGGCGCTGACCTACGTGTCACTTGTATTATTTTCGATGGTAGCGAAATCTACGCAGGCCGAGCAAAGAAGAGCTTGTCCGAGAAGTGCACTACTTCCGTTTCATGGCGGTACGTCTAGTGCTTCTGAGGAATCCGGACAGTGTGGCACAGCAGGTGCACTCTATTACCGCTTTACAGTGTTTTACACTGGCACATAGTAAATACTTCAACCATGCAAAACGTGCTTGTTCGATGCTGGTAACAAAACGCTTTAACAGGAACATACATAATATCCACAATAGATAACACTGCGCCACCGGATGCTTTTCCGTGTTTGTGTTGGTAACGTACTCAACGATATCAGCCGATGTTTTACAACAAACAGTAATGTATGGAGTAAAAAGATCGATTAGGTTTCGAACTACACTTGCGGAAGGTGCAGTGTTTGCTGAAAACCATAACATTGTACGCATTACACTAACCTTGACCTTTTTATGGTTTTGAAAATGGTTGTTTACTTGGGATGGACTTGCACAATTGCGTTTTTCCTGGTGAGATCCTTGTTTGCCTGGATTCTTTTTTGCAAGTTCCAGTTTGACTGTGCATACACTAAGGCATTAACGTTCCATGACGACACGATGAAGTGGACATTACTTTATAAGAAGCTGATACAAAGGGGAAACACGGCACGATGAGTCTACACTCGCATTACGCTTTTCTTACCTCGGTGGACGTTTGCCGCCAACTATTGTCATACCGAGTCGCTTGCCGTCTTTATGCTTTTCGTTATGGACAATTTAACAGTGCAGTCCAACAGAACCTGTGTCGAACAATATTATGTTGGCATCCTTCCTGCCACTTTGCGTGTATTGGGTAATGTAGCGTTTCCTGTTTTGTTGATACTCTGTACTATCGGCAATGGAGCTATTGTCTGTCTGTGGAGTCGAAAGCTGACGCAGTCATCCACAAACTTCTACCTGGTCATGATGTCCTTCCTCTGCATCGTGTATATGTAAGAAAAAATATCCTGTATAATTATTGTGTGTGATGTGGTTACCCGCCTAGTAATAAATCAGTGAAAGCGTGCGTAATTAAATCAACATTATCTATATAATAGAACGGATAGAAATAGGTAAATAATCAAGTGAAACAAATAATCAATATTGTGACCTTTATAAAGGCATTAACCATGTTGGGCAATTTGAAGAACCGGGTGAAAATCTTTCCTTAAAATATTTTAAGGCAAGCTTGCCTGGCTACAGCACGTGATGTTGAAATACTGTACTTCGAAAAATTAGTTATATGGGCTCCCTGCACAATACTTTCAGATATATGGGCTCCCGGCTAATTGAAAATGCCCGCTCAACTGACACTACTAGAAATTAAAACAAAATATTCTTTTGATCATAACGACCAAATTTACCAACGAAAACAACCAAAAAATCAAAAACTGCCTCTTCGCGATCCATTTACCGAGTTATAAGTTAGGGTTTGTAAATAATAAGTCTCAATTTTTCAGTACCTGACAAAAATCTGCCTTTGCACAGATAAATTAATTTCGTTCAAGAAAGCTAAATTTTTATCCACTAATGACTAATAACATCAACGGCTGCGAAACTGTTGTGTAACTACGTAACTGCGCACAAGACCGGTTGCCGATAGCGCCCGGGAGCCCATATATCTGAAAGTATTGTGCAGGAGCCCATATAACTAATTTTTCGAAGTACACATACTCAGTAGATACAGTAACATAATCAGCGCTAGCATCGGTAATACAGAACTGTATTCAAAGAAGCTGACCGCTTTGGTGCGAGCGAATCGATGGGTTCTTAGAAAAATCTTGTGCATTACTCATTGAGAAAAGAAAGTTTAATTATTAATCATGGCACGATTTATAGGTGGCTTCAGCTTCCTGAGCGGATCGCGGATTACCAAAGTGCACAGGACACCCATCATGCCAACAGTTCGCTGGCATTGTTTTTATTGAATTCTTATGGCGCGATGACATGTATCAAAAACACCATTATACACACCATTGACTGGTAAGACTATTACTTAACGTTGATTGGTTAAAAATTACAGGGTTAGTAAAAATCATGTTCCTTCCTGATTTAAACAGAAAATACCGGCCAATTAGCGCAGCAAAAAGGGTAAATAATAAACTCCATACAACTAGTAATACTACACTGGAAATACGTCAACTACTCTGCACACGGTCATCAATAGCTGCACAAATTAAATTACAATTCTGACTATTTATTCTTACAGGATTCTCATCATCTATTCCGTTGAGCGCATGGTGGCGATAATCCGACCAGTGTGGCTACGCCAGCGAATGAAACCGCAGTACGCCGTGATGGCGGTTCTGGTGGCTTTTATATTAGCCTTTGCACTGAACCTGGAAGGTGCCGTTGAATACTATTATTGGTTAAGACACCATGCAAGCACAAGTGGACAGAAGGCGGAGGTGCCACCTGCTTTACAGTTGTGGACCCGTGTCACTTTAGTTGGACAGGTGAGTTAAAATTCTCGTACATACTTACCTAAATGTACGCCATGGCACAAGTATTTTCGGTTTGTAGTTGATATTCTTTTTTGGGGTGTACATGGTGTTAACAGTCACGAATGTGATTCTGCTGGCGCTGCTGCTTTATAACAACCGCAAAACCTCACTTGCCCTAGAAAATACTGCTCCCGAGAACAACAAAGATGCAACAAGGAGACTGCTCGCTAACTGTATTGCGTATTGTGTGTTGCATTTACCCACAATTGCCCAGAATATTCTCATCCTTATTGCCAAGCCGCCTTATTGCCTGTACAGATTCGGCACCAATGAGCTACTTATTTGGTATTCCATTTCTCTGTACTTTTGCTACTGCGATTACAGCTTAAAATTTGTTTTATACTTCGTATTTTCACGGCGATTTCGTAACGTCTTAGATACTCTGAAAAAAAATTTGCGGCGGCGGTAAGACGGTTTCGATACATAAAACATTTTTCATGGACATTTCTTTCTATGCGTCCAGCGACTCCACATTAATGAGATCTGGGGCCGAAGTACACGAGTATATTGTCAAAATAAATGAGTTAGGTACGTAATTGTGCAGCACTTGAATTATTTGTCAATGTTTGGTCTGTCTTGAACAAAATGGTCATTTTATTGTCTATTCCTCTTACCGTTTACACTTTGCTATTACTCTTATTACACAGTACATACTCGTACAACTAAATAGTAAGTGACTGGTTGTCAATTTCGTATTCGGTCGGCACTTTGTACGTCTCACGGTAGCACTCACCATTGACGAAATAATTATAGATACTGTACTGGTACTGTAGCGATACGTAAATGGACGGTTTTATTCGTACTTTCTGTTATTTCTTCTACTGTACTTTCTCGACGTTTCTCTTTTGTGTTCGGATTTACTTTTGGTTGTTCTACACGGATGCGCCGTGTCTATATAAGGGATGGTCTCATATCTATACGAGGAGGATTATAGTTGAGTCGTTAGCGAATAGCTGCTGCGAGTTAAATTGAACAACATTTCCGTAAGCTAATGACGTAACAGTCAACCGTGGATGATTGCATTTCCAACAACCGAGCAAAAGTCAGCCGTGGGGGGTAGCATTGCTTACTTACCAACCGCAGCTGTTGGCTTGTGCAACCATCCACGGTTGGCAATTACGTCAAAAACTTACGAACACAGTGTTCAGTTTAACTCGCAGCAGCTATGCGCTACCGACTCAACTATAATCCTCCTCGTAGCGTATCTCGCTACGGTACAGCACCGTATGCAGTACAGAAATGGAACACTTTTTGGTGCGTGCCACCAAGATACGGTACAGGCAACGTACATCGAAACTGGGTTCGCTATCGGTTTCCTGTATCGAAGCTGTAGGTTTGGCGCTGCAATGCTGTATTTCCATCCCATCGCTTTGGTCGTATCTGCACTGAACAACTTTTTTGGAATGAGTAGTTTAATTACTTACGATTTTCAGTTTTTGCTGATAAAGTCTCCACTGATTTAGTTAACCTTCGTTCGAGCTTCTACGAGTTAATCAAACTGAACTGCACAATGTACATCGGCAGTGTTAAAACGCTAATAATAGTTTTCGGGCGGGGAGATACAATATCTGCATGTGTGTGGTTAATAATTACAGAATTCAAACAGACCCACACCCACCAACCGCAATAAGCCGTGTAAACAATCGTTTCAAAAATAAATGAAATTCTACAGATTAAAAAAACCCGTCTAAAATCAAGGTTAACAAGGAACCTACATTGCCAACAATTTGCAGAATTTAATCTGGATGCCTGAAAAAGCTTGATTATTGTTATCGTTATAAAATTCGTCGTTCAACATAGTTTTAACGTTTTGTAATTACTTATAGTAAAGTAATCGGCACTTCGGCATTGCGTTCGTAATATGGTCTTGGTGCAATTATTATAATACTTGTTCAAATTTACCGTGGCCTGCTAATTGCCTACGGGCTACGAGTACGTACTAAAATTTTGTTACATCTGACGATCTGCTTACATTGTGCACCGTAGATCTGTCATGATAAGCTCGTTACAAAATGAGGAATAAAAATATTTCAAATAATTAAATTTTATTGATACGAAAACGAAATCATCACATAAAAATACGAAGTGCTTTAATACAAAAATACACAGTACAGATTTTATCCTACTCAGTGATGTAAGTCTCGATTTTTAAGGAATTGATTAGTCTAGGTATTTTGATGTTCTTCGCGATTAAGGATATGTAATAATGGCTGTTGACAAGCATGGCTACTCAATAAACAATCAATTGATCAATCAATCAATCAGCAATATGGCACTATCCTGGCATGGTTAGGCTTAGCAATGCCACATTGAGATTTTAGCTCATACTCTGTCGTTGAGAAAGGTCGGTAGGATAGATTATTACGGTAATTATTCCAGTCTTACTGATCTCTCCGTCACCGTGGCAGACAGCATTAGATAAAAACATCAGCTGCATTCGCAAAGACGTTCAAAATATTCTTCTTTGGAGTAGTCACGACACTTACTTTATTTTCTAATTAGAAGCAACACCTTCGTTGTGGGACAATAAATGCATTTAATCGCTTCACAAAAACAGTAATTTCGGGTAAGCTACGGTACAAGTAGCTTTATCCACATTCAGACTGCGGAAAATGCAAGAAACTTTGAACTATTTTTTACCTTTGAACAAATTTCCCATTGACCAGTTGCAATAATCTCGGAAAATAAGTAGGTCGCAACCCTGAGGTCCACCCGGATTCATTCGCGTACTAACTGGGGGACGGAGAGCGTTAGCCGTAGCATTAGCGTTCTGGCTCGTTGTGTTAGACGCTGCAAGGCTGGGCACTGCTGGCTGGCTTGACAAAGGGTTCTGGTTGCTTATGCTGGCAGACGCGGCATTGGATGCAGGCAGACTTACATTCTTCGCACTCGATGCTGCAGATGCCGTAATATTTTTTGCATTCGATGAGGCTGCGTTAGATGTCTCCTTAACAGTACCCGCAAAGACATAGCCGGTTACTGTCCAAATCAGTATTAGAAGGAGGCAAACACTGCGGGACTGGTTATCAAGCATCTTGAAATAACTAAAAAAACCGACACCGTCTGGGAAAGTGAAGTTAAAGCAGCGGCAAGCTTACACGTTGCTCTAAAACATTTATTCTTTTTGTTCACCAGTAAGAAAAGTAATAGAGTCGCTTTGTTCATGAATCCATATATATAAACCGGTATGCCCAATGTTTCTGCATTTACAAAAAAACCGGAAAATTGTAGACAAACTGCCTCGAGACAGCTATCAGGAAAGTTCCTTCAACTTCCTTGTTCCGAGTTTGTGCAACGGCAAAGGAAAACCACGAAAGCCAGGTTATGCAGTCAAGATGAATGCCAGTCAGAGTACTGGCAGTTGCAAAAAAGGTAATAAATCGCAATTATGAGTCGTTTACATTAACACATTTTCTTTAGTAACTCTCCTCTCATGTGATGCAAAAAAAAGTCAAGCTGTGCCTACAGCAATTTCATTGTATTTTATATTCGTGCTAGAGTGCTGAATCATAAAAAGACGGTTGGACACGGATTATTTATGGAACTTTAAAAAATTAATGGATTTATCACCAGCGTTTAGTAAAAGAGTGTAACAACCGCATTAACGCTGCACAAAAGGGCCAAAACAGGAAACAGTTGATTTTATATTTCTGCAAGGAAGCATTTCCGTTGCCGCAGAAAACTGGTACCGCGCTAAAGCAGAAGAATACTTCTATAAATACAGTAATGATAGAACTGATGCGAAACGATTTAATAAGTTGCGGCAGAATATTTACAGTGACTTCTTTAAATAGTACTGTAATCGTAATAAAAATGTCTACTATTAAGCACTTAAACGCCGCGTTAAAGGTTAATTGTAATGCTGCTGTGTCCGTTGTTTCCTCATTTTCTGCTGTAATCATTTCCGTACTGGCGTAATGCGGCTCCTTTTAAGCTGCCGGAATGTTAATATAATGATAGAATTTGGTCATCCCAAGTGAACAGGCATTCTGAATATTTTCTTTGAAATTTCCATATGACTATGCATATTTACTCGAGTACGTCCTTTTTTCCTGCGTTTTCCGAGCAGGATGGTGAGAAAACATAAAGTATTTACTGTGCCACACACAAACTGCATATTGCACTACTAAGAAAGTGCAAATACTTCATCGATGCCAAAACATCCGTTTCTTACAGGTAGCAAACAGCTTGTACAGAAGCATTTAAAACGTTAACACTAGAGTAGACAAGGTACTGCGGCAACTGCGGTACCGCATGCATATCCACTTTGGGTGCTAACGTACTGTGTTGAGTACTCAATGGTAAATCGTTCTTCTTAAACAAATAATACTGAACGAAGATAATTACCGGTTACCTGCCATACGATCGGATACCTTTCAAGCTATACGTGCAAAAGCACAAGCTAAAAACCCAGCTCTTGTACGTATTATATGTTAACCTCCGCTTTTGCACAATGAAGGCGCCTGTTTACTTATGTGCATGGGCATGCAAATGGGTTTCCGATAAAATGTACATTTTGAGTGCTTATAAAAGCAGCAACAGGATAGGATGACTACCTGCACTGACATTACGCTCATCTTTCGTCGTTTAATTTCTGCAGCTGACTTTGACATAGTCGGTTGCCTGCGTCACATTTTAATTATGGACATTTATGCAGTAATTTCCAGTACAACTTGTGGTGCGATCCGTGTGAAGATAAATGTTGGCGTCTTTCCTTCCGCTTTACATGCATTTGTCAATATGGCGTATCCTCTACATGATTACATCTGATGATCTGCACAACCGGTAACTGAACTGTCACCTTTCTGTGGGCCAAGCTGATGCAGACATCTGCGAATGTCTAACTAGTGCTGATTTATTAAACAACACGAGGTAAACGTTCGTGGATGTAGGCTCTCTTGTTACAGTAAATGGCTGAATGATTGAAGCTAAAATTGTTCTTCCATCCTGTGCGGTACATGCAAGAATAGATCAAGGATACAGTGGAACCTCCCGACCCTGAACACTCTCGGTACGCAGTCTCTTGTTCAGGGTTCAGAGGTGTTCATGATTCGGAGGTACTGCCCCTAGGGGCGGAAACCTTCAATTAGGGAGGCCCCCTGGCTTTATATCAATTATATATAGCTATCTATAATGTATTATTTGTATCCTGTTTTGATGTTCAGTTCGATACCAGGTTAAAACGACGATTAGAATTAAAAAGACAAATTTTAATATTTGTCGGCCGAAAATCATCCAGAATATAGTTTCTCTTATCAGAATAAGGAGCGGTTAGCTTGTCCGCGACGTGTTTCTTGCCGTGCTGTTCATATAAAAACTAAAAATTTGTCCACAAAATAAAATACTAAACGGCAGACGAATAGTTACGATTAATATACTTAAACACCATGAACGCTTGATCTGCCCGGATGTTTTGCTGAACTGCTCTGTTCAAGTCGTGGAGGTCTAAGTTACTAAGAAGACACACTACGGTACGTAAGAGAGTGTTCACGGTTCAGAGTTCAGAGGTGTTCACGGTTCAGAGGTCCCCCCTAATGTTATACATTACGAGAAGCGCCGGTACGAAAAAAGTTGCTCAAGATTCGGAGGTGTTCAGCGTTCGGGGGTGTTCAGAGTAGGAGGTTCCACTGTAATCCTAATGATTAATATGTTACGCGAGTTCTCTTCCTCGATCGTGGATCTGCAGGAATAAAATCAACGTAGTCGCGCGAAAGCGGATAAGTAGTCAAAATAAAAACAAACAATGTGACCTTTTCGATACCATCAGTGTTGCTAGTCTATGGTTTTCATTTTTTACTCCTGTGAACGCATTGTTGACAATTCGCCTTAAGCAGACATCTCTGCCGCAGAAGTTTCAGTGGTTTGGTTTCATGTGTTTGTGTATCCACAGAGTCTGTGGACACACAAACGGATGCAACCACACTATTACATGAAGGTAGTTTAGGTGGTAGTTTATCCTGGCCTTCGCGCACAACGTGAAAGTGCTGTTAAATATCATTAGCGATTGTGGTATCGTGAGTTGCCTCCGCCTCCTTTGCAGCTTTGGTCCCGTGTTACATTTGTTGGACAAGTGGCTCACTTGTCCAATCAAAGTGACACGGGGCAAAATTGCAGAAATTGAAGTGAGTAACACTCGCACTGTACCTAAACGCGCGATAGGCCTTTTGAAAATTACTTAACAATTTTAAGTTAACGTGCTACTGGGCAAATATCAAGGGCACTTAAAAAAAGTGTATGAAATTCTATATTCGATAATACTCGTTGTAGCCGTTTATCATAATATTCAGTTTTGGTTGATTTTCTTCCGTGGATTTTACACCAGTTACCAGTGAGTACCTACTACCTAGTGACCAGAATACCCGTACTGCATTTTAAACGGTGCTTCAGTTGGGTTTCTTCTGTGGAGTTTACGCTGTACCTGTACTACTGCTGTTTTGTTTAAGTGTAACTGAATCTTGATATTGTTATCGCTCTATTGGAAATAAAAGAACATGCAACAAACTACAAATGTGACGGTTAATACAGTGTAAACTCCACAGAAGTTTCTTTGCTGGCGCTGCTGCTGTATGACAACCGCTGGAATAATATTTTTCCATGGAAATGCTGCTCCCAGTGCTGCCGGTAGTGACAAAGATACATCTAACATTTACGTAAAAGCTAGATGCTACAAACAGTATGCAATACAGCAGGCAATGCTTGGCTGCTGTATTGCATATTGCTTGTTACATCTGCTAATCTTTGCCCTGTAATGGTTGTAAGATGGATCATGGGAGTACGGTATCAACAATCTGCATTAAATAATTTATTCCGAGTGTTGATGCCAATCTGTGTTACAATATTGCCGATCCTTCTTATTGCCGGAACATATTCGGTAGCAGGGGAGAACCTATGTATTTTGCGCTCCGCTGTCTCCAGTTATGCTATTGTGCGCATAGTTACATCATAATCGCAGTAGCAAAACTGGAGATATGGTAAATGTCCTCACCCAGCAAAATTCAAATTCCGGGCTTGAAGGAGAAGGTGAGACGCTGTATAACTACATAAATGCAGTCATTGCATCATCTGCATCATCATCAATAACTGCATAAATTAGTGAGCTTTTTGAGCATAAATTAGTGAGCTTTTTTTGCATAAATTAGTGAGCTTTTATTGATTCTTACCAAAGTTCTGTTTTTTATTCGGTCGAACGAATATTATTATTTATTAGATCAGGTTTCCCTTTGAATCTTCTGCAGTCCCCAAAAGAGAAAAAAGCTACCGCTCAATAGTAAAGAGAACTGGCCAGTTAAAACAAAACGCCCTGTGCCAGCTTTTTTTAACTAATTGTAAGTATACATATGTACAGTATATCGTTCGTAAATGTTAGGTGTAAATAAATCTATTAAAGTATCTGATATCATGCAGTTTTCTATCAGTCAGTATTATAGATATTAGGGTCAGTAAAAGGAAAAATTACTCATTGCTTCAACATCCCTGCGTGTAGTTCAATCCCCCAGTTCTAAATACTTCTCGAAATATTTCTAGCTTCGCTTCGGTCTTTTAGTGCGAGCGAGCAGCAGCGGTGCACTTCCCTAGTTTATTACATTTATACGTTCAACGGAATAAGTAACAAGAATTTTTGCTGCCATCGGACTACCTACTGTGGATACTGAAATGGACGGAACTACAACACGCCGTGATTGCAGTTGTGGTTGTAATACTGGCATTCGCCCTATACGCGGAAAGCATTACTTTCCAGGTTTAGCACGAATGCTAGTATTAATTAGTTAAGTCACCATAAAATACCCCCGCCTTTTTGCAGTCGAGGTCCCGTTCCACATCTACTGGATTGGTGAGTAAGACTCACACTAAATACGTACGCGATGGTTTTGCAGTGCCAATTTATATCCATGGACTACTTGTGCACAAAGCAACGGCAGTTTTTTGTAAACAGAAACAGTAAAGCCCATTCGAGTTTTGCCCACAAGCGACACTTTATTTACGCGTACAAGTGATCGGTGTCTAGTACTAGATTTACGTACATGCCCGGTGACATTCGCTTTCGCACGTACTGAAACACTTTTATGACACTGCATCGTTTTATGAAATTGTATATCCAAAATGTGATCTTTGTGCATTGGCGTGAAAATCTGTATATTGTGCGTGCAACATGCTTCTGGATAAAATGGGATGGAAAGTTCTGCATAAATTAAGATAAACAAATTCTGATGGAGATGTTTTAGGATCACCTATAGCTTTTGCAGTATGTCCAAAATTACTTGTAAAAGTTTTGACCTGAAGTAAAATGGGATAAATGCAGATAGCCCGATACAAAAACAGATGATTATATTTCCACGAATAGAGATGCTCGTATGAAATTTGGGCATTAATGATGACTAGCATTTGTTCCTGCATGAGCGCACATTTTTACGCGGCGTGATAGAGTAGTATCACGCTGCGGTGAACAGAATGTTTGTAGAAATAATGCATAGACTTTGGGCGCAGTTTCTTGCCACATTTCTCGGTAATGTTTACAGGTTTTCGCTCGGGAACACACTGGGTAAGTGACTTTAATTTGTTGTCTGCTTTTTCTGGTGACGGCCTACGAAAACACCCTGGGGAAAGGGCGCTTGCCGTCACAGTGCAAAAAGTCAGCAGCTTTCGTCACGGCCCTTATTTGTTCGTTATTCCACTCCATTTGACTAATCATTCGCGGGTGGATGACATTCGCAGTTTTTACAATTATTTTGATCGTTGTTTTCGCAAGGTTACAACTTAAAAAGTGTACGACAGCCTTTTAAAATAATTAGGTCGCTTCCGGAATTAGCGGCAATTATACGCGCGAAAATTATACGTAGACAGCTGACTGCGCTATTTTGTCACGCTAAAAGAAACCAACTAATCTGTCCTAGAAATTTCATGCAGAACAAATCACGGCTCATCTTTTCTAAACTATATGGGCACTTCGTTTAGCATGTATGCCTCGATCTTGATTAACACGTGACGTATCTGCGGTTATCTTTCTGGTTAATTCGGAATAAAATCACGTTTGAGCATGCGCAGTGAATAACGCTATAAACGCCCTGCACGGACGAGGACGACATCACAGTGATTACACAAACCCACGCATTAATCCACTTGACTTGATTAATCAGGTACTAACGCCTGCGGTATCCAGATCTTTCTACAGACTCATTTAACGTAAAAGTACTCTCAGCGGAACAATAACAGGAAACAGTTTTACCAGTCCATCTCTTCACATCAATGCATTTTGGCCTTTAACACGAAAATAGCGCCAGAAAATATACTATAGTGTTTACTTAGCCACAGTATTTTTAAAGTTCTGCTTGCAACCATGAATGCTTCAAACATCTCCGCAAGACATGGTATTCAGCTGCGGCACGAAACCGCATTCCGTTCCATCGCATTCATTACCGTTTCATCGTGTCTATGCTTGGTAACATGCAGTCTAACCATTCTCCTAATGGTCGTCATTATCCGGCAAAGGTCACTCTTTAGCGGCGCCAAACTGTTAATTCTCCACCAGCTTTTCGTGGAATCCCAACTGACCGTAATCCACTGGCCGGTGTATATCCTAGAATTCGCCTTATCCCAGCACAGTTACCACTTTTCCACGGGATTCTGTCAGCACTATAATATGGCTTATATGACGACAATGACCGCCGGCTTATGGGGGCTGCCTGTTCTAGCAGGCAATCGTTTTCTGGCCGTGGCCAGTCCCCACAATTATTCCCACTGGAATCGCCTATCTATCAACGTGGTGTTGATCATGATTCCCTGGTTCATTGGCTTCTTCGATCATCTGCATTTTTATGTGGGCGGTGACGGCGGATTCGGCCCGACGTCGCCGTTCGGTATCTGCAGTTTTCAGCGACCGGCCATCAGCTTTGCCATCGCCAATATCTTCAGTACATATCTTCCGCTGGGTTTGGCTGGGCTCATGTATATCCTGTTGTTCCTTAAAGCCGTGGCGATTAACCGGAAACGCCAGATCTGGAATTCGTCGGGCAGTCTGTCGGCGGAGCTGGTGCAAAATTTCCGGCGACGTATCCGCTTGGCGCGACTCTTATTCGCGATGACGGTGGTGCACACGGTGTGCTTTGCCAGCATCCCGGTGCTGCAGTCGTTCTTTGCGGCAGCGTATAATCGCGATCCGATGACGCGAGTATGGGTGCGTCAGTTTTTCTGTCTCGGCTACCTGTCAACACCGGTGTGTTTACCATAGGAAGTTAACATCGTTAAACATACATAGATACGCATTTATATATTTTTAGACACTATATTTTTTAAATAACATATACGCACACATTCATTTGTTTTTACAGAAAGTTTGAAGAATAATCGTGTGCTGACAATCTTTGCAGGTGATGTTTTTCGCTTTGAATAAGGAATGTTGGGAAGGTGCCAAAAGGATATTCATCAAGCCACCGCCCTCTACAACCACCGTTGCGTCTGCTGATAAAGTGTAATTCCATATTGCGTAACTTTTTTATCGATTCATTCGTAACATGGTGTTATTAGTTAACGTTCAAAGGTTTCCGCTATTCGCGAAAGTGAATCTTGTTAATTTCCGAAAATACTTTCAAATGCTCGTTAAATTTTCTCGGTGTTATAATAAGCTGGTATGGCTGTTCATCCGCTGCCAGTTATGTGGACGCTGCAAACGCAGGCTTGTAAAGCTTCAGCGCAAAAAAAGCTTGAAATCCAGTACGTTAAATTGCCACGGGTAATGAGGAAAAAATTTGCCCGTGGCAATATTCCTGTCCGCTTAATTACTTCGCAAATACTAAAATCCGTGACAACAGTTTGGGCAGCAAAACACATTAGGTAAATTGGCATGGAGGAGCAAACATATTTTGTAAGTACGTAGTGATGTACAGTCAGTGCTTAAACATTTATAGTGCCATGCGCAAATTGTTATGTACATATACTCGATGTACTTCTATAAGGAGAAAAACCGCTTTACTCAAACCTTATACATGTACCGTATATGTACCGCGCCGGCTTTAAAAATATGCACTGCCGGAACGTCACACTCCAGCCGGGTGACGGAAGCAGGGCCGTGAATTGGTTCGACTAAAATAATTTTCCCTCCTTTTTGCAATCAATAAACCACACATTTCCCCCCTACATCGTTAGTGATGTGCATCATCCATAATGCAGATGCAGAGATAGGCAGTCATGACTCACGAGGCCTCACAACACAAGATACATAAGAGATGCTCGCAGCATCTCTTATGTATCTTCCATTTTTCATATGTATCCAACTGTCTTCGATTTGAACTTTAGTAGCCACATGTAACACCAGAATGCCAACGTATCCTTACCAACGTATGCCAACGTATCCACCGTATATTATTATTTACTGATTAATATTAGTTTGTTAGACTTATTGGATTAGTTTTTTAATGAAATTAATAGATCTTTTAGAATTCTTAACAGGTTACATGTGGAACGGCATTTTAGAATTCTTAAAAGATTACATGTGGAACGGCAAATATAGAGATTACTGCGGGATACGGCAGTAAAAGAAGAAGACGACAAAGTGTTCAGATACATGCAGGATAAATACCAGTCACTAGATACAATTCCAAGAAACAAAAATTTATACTTTAACATGTGTCTGTATCTGTAGATACCTTGCCGTCGCGACAAAATGGTGCTGCTGCTTTAAATTAAGAAAGATTCCAGATACTTTTCATTCCCCTCTGGATAGTCCATTATTATTATAACAAATGTTAACAAATCGGAAATTCATTTTGCTTTCTGTAAAACACTGGTAACAGAAGTCTGTTTCTTAGTGTTTGTATGTCTGTATGTATGTCTATCTGTATGTACAGATACTGAACGACTGTTCCAATCGGTCTTTATCGAGAACGCGTGACAGGATGACTGCCCTTCCCGTTCCAGCGCAGCTATGGTTACTCAGCACCAGACTGGTTTCATCTGTCAAAAGTAGTCATTTAAGTTTTAAGCTGCTGTGCTCTGTAGACATCGAACAAAGCATGGTTCTAATTAAGTGAATATATACGGTTCTTAGGATGAAACGTATTAAACGCTTCATAAGGATTTAAGGATGCTGTAAGATTTGCAACGTTTAATCACGTATTGTTATTCACGTACGCAATTATGGACCCATGTCACGCCACTATCCACCTTCAAGGATGATTATCGAAAACTTAGCTTATACTGCTTTTCTTAAAAATCTCAGCACAGAATTATCTTCCTTAAAAAGTTCAATATCCTGAACAAATTAAGTAGCATACGGATCTTAAGATTACAGTATCTGCTTGGCTTAAGCATATTTAAATAATATAGTCGTTATCCACCAGATGTGTTTTGCTCTGCAAATATTTTAACTTTTTCGTAATCTACCCTTAAAATTCTGTAAGGGGTACCGGTGCTACCGGACATTTAAAGATATTCAAGCCGTAGCTTACGGGAGTCATAGCGCCTCCTGCACCTACCCTAAGTAGTAAATGAGCCCCTGCGTAGCCGCTAGTTAGTGGTTAATCCAAAATTAAGAAGAACAGTCAAAGCAACAGCGAAAACTAATTGAACAAATGACAAGGTTTGAGGAATGGGAGTCGTCGTATGCCGTGTCTCCGAATTTTGTCGTGCTGAAACCGGTTGAATCCCACGGGATAATACGGGATCACACACACACACCGCTAGCTTTCGCTGCATAACGACCACGTATGTCGGTGCACAACCATATCCCGGTGCGGTGCAGAGGCATTTCCATCCCGCTTAGGAACAGCGGAAATCGCTTTCGTCCGCAAATGCACGGGTCCACAGTGGCCGCCGCTGTATCGTACACTTACGAATTAAAGCGATTTCCGCTGTTTCGCCGAGAACGAGAAAAGTTCGGCCGCCGCTGATCACGGTAGTACCGGCAGCTCTGGACAAAATTAATAAAAGATGGCGTGACAGACTGCAGCAGCACAGAGAGGAACAATCTGAGATTGGGGTTGACAGTACAGCTGAGCTGCGGCATGGCAAGCCCCGGTCAGACTGAACAGACTGCAAACTTTGTGTGAGAAGCTGTATGTTTAACTAACTGTACGTGGCTGACTTCAGAAAGATTTAGGTAGTCGAAAAGTTGATACACTGCTTTTTATTCCGAGGTTGTGCGATGGCCTAAGGCAAATGATGAGGGCTGACTAACATATTAAACAGTTCAATAGTAGTCGGTATCGCGGTTAACTATTGCATATGTACAAATTATATACATACGGTGCATACATAAGGTACGTTGTACATTGCAGGTACCTATTGCTCATAATATGAATTTACCGTATAATTATCGTATTATTCTATCGACACAAACTACAGAAGTAACGCCAGTTGAAATTTCGGCAACGAAACATGCTTGGCAACGCCTTATTTACAGGGGTGCTACGCCAAGTTCGGACAGTTGGGTAAAATAAATTATAAAGTATTTCAGTTGGTCTTTTCGTTTCTTGTTTTGCACTTTTCTAGTGCAACTTTTTATGGCAAATTTAATAATACAAAAATCAGATCCGTTAAGTCTGTCAGGAACGAGTTATGCCCTTAATAAGCGGGAGGGGCAGTGAGCGTTTCAGGGATGGTTATAACAGCCTTTATGAAAATTCCCCAAACGATATTTTTGCACGGAATTTTTTTAAAACTTTTGAGTGGCTCAAAAGGTGTCTGTTTTGGGTTACGAAAAGAATTTCGCATCATTGGTGATCGAAACAGCTTCGAAACAACTTGTGTCTCCCATAGACTTGTATATTATGACGTACCTACCGAAGGATGGGGCTGCCTAGCACAGAGAAGTAAGTAACGTCAAGCTGATATATTCCGTAGATGGAACATGGTCCATTTTAAACGATTTTAACGTTTTAATTAATATCTATTGCGTAGACAGGGAGGGGAAAGCGCCGGAAAATTGGAAGGAAAAGCTAACAAAGCGACAGGAAAAAAAAGTGATGGTTGCCGTTTGGGTTTGTTAAATCAGCTTGTCTTTGGCTTATTGGGTGGACTAAAGCGTTTAAACTATCACTTAGTATCCTACAGATGAGATTTTATAAAAAAATGTCGTCGAAAACTTCACTACGTTGTAGGGCAAGCGTGTACAAAGGGTCACTCTGCACTTAAACTATGCCTATAGTTACATCCCAAAGATCACGTAGGTTTGGGTGTAACCGAACGATCTGAGATACAATTCGCAAGAGCCTTAAGTGACGAACATGTCAGACATATTTAGTTTGGAGAACGACGTCAACTGAATTTTTAAGCGAATTATAATTGGGAGGAAGGCTCCCGTGGTACATGGGTCGAACAGCATTTTGAAACTGGTCCGCTCTAGTTTCGGATAAACTGCAATTCGAAACACGATCTCAGCGTAAGGATTGATAGTCCAAAAGATAGTAGACACATATAAAAATGTAATGTGTTAGTTATTTGTAATGGGTGACCTGTGGCAGGTTTTCTAAAAAAGTGTCCGAACTTGGCGTAGCACCCCTGTACATTCTAATAATTTCCTGATTTTGGACGACTACTTCAAGTATACTGCCTACCGCCAAAACAGGGGGTCATCCACAAAAACACACTCTTTGCGCTACTTTCTCACAAAGATTCTGATCAAACGAGACACGCTGGCCTGAACCCCAACAGCTCCGCTATCAGTCCGCTACGGCGCGAGAACACTTTCGGTTTCATCCTTTTCATCAGCGTCTCCAGCTCGTTGTGCTTAATGACCAGCATTCTGACCGTCATCCTTCTAACCATTATTATCAAGCGCAAGTCTTTATTCGCCGGTACCCGTCTGTTACTGCTCCACCAGATGTGCACCGAATCCCAACTTGTCATTCTCCACTGGCCCTCTTACATACTGTCACGAGGAAGGTTTAACACCCCTCAAAATAACAGAAAATCTGGATGTGGGAGAACACGGGTCTCCCACAAATGAGGAGTTTATTGTCCAAAAGGGGAAAAATACAGAAATATGGGAAAAGGGAAGCAATAAACTGATCGCTTCCACAGGAAATGCAGGAAATCTATACCGGCAGCCACCTAGGGCGGCTGCGCCATACATCTAGCATGCACCGTGACAATACTCCAATTCGGCCTCGCGCCTCTGGGCATAACGTTATCGGCGGCACTCTGCAGCTACTATATTAACACGCTATGCGTAGAAAGCGTGTATTACGTGACGTACGTGTTGTCGGTTCCGTTACGCATGACTTGCTGTTCTTATCTAACTTTTGTGATCACTAATTCGATTAGCGATTCTGATTGCATGGTTAGTCTTTGGCTTGTCGTGTGAGAAGAGTCTGAAGACTGTGAAGTTAGCTTTTATTAGAAAGTTGGTGTGGCCTTCTGGTAGAAGTGCGTTTGTTCTGTTGATTAAACATTTGGGAAGTTCCTGAGTGTTTGGGTTTCGGTAGCTTTCGTTAGGCACATCCGCTGTACCTAGCGGAAGTAGGCTTTGTTGTGTACGACCACTCATCGGAGTCCAAGGTGTATTCCCACTGTACCGACTGTGTATGGTTGGTCATCGAGTATGGTAGTTGAGAGCAACTTCCGTATAGCATGTCAATATGCTGCTATACATGGCCACCACCGCGGTAGCCTTCTGGGGCTGTCCCTCCTGGCTGCCAGCCGTTTCGGAGCCGCCGCCTTCCCGCACATCTATCCACAGTGGAACCAGGTCAGCGTCAACGCTGCCTGCATCATCACGGCGTGGGTGATCGGATTCGCGGACTATCTGCGGTTTGCGCTGGATGATGAAGACGGATTCGCGGTGATCCCGCCGTTTGGCATCAGCGCGCTCGCTGCTCTCGGTCCCTCTTTTCAAGTCGCTACCGTGTTTAGCACGTATATGCAACTGGTGGTTAACGGGAATGATGTATTTCTTGGTGTTCTTGAAAGTTCTGGATCTTAAACGGAAACGCCAGATTCGAAATGTCTCCCGAGGGGACTTTAAACTTCCGAGCGCAGAATATTCGGCGAAGGATCCGCATAGCGAAATTATTCTGTGCTATGGCAGTGGGCATTTGGTGTTCTAGTCCCGCTACTTTCATCGGCAGCCCCAGCACTCTTTTATCGGGACCCGATGACCCGATTATGGCTCAGGCAGTTCTACCAGCTCGGTTATCTCTCCTCACCGGTAAATGCTTTGATTATTCAATTACGGACTCTTTTCCATAGGATCGGTTGCGATACTGAATTCCTTCAACTTGCTACATATCTTTTTCCAGCCGGTACACGGAAAGATTTTGATCTGTTTTTCCTATTTGGATCAATGATGTTAAAAAATTAAACTAAATTAAAAATTAAATTTTAAAAAATTAAATGGTGGTATGCGGAGTCAAAAGTGGTGTGCAAAAGGTGGTATTAGGAGGCAAAGGTGGTATGAAAGGTGGTACTAGGAGCCAACGGTGGTATAAAGGTGGTATGCGGAGCCTTCACCTTAATTTTAGCACTCAAAATATTAATTTTAGCACAGATTCTTAGAGGTTCATTCAGCGTTCCTAAAATCGCAGCAGCATTTTATCTAGCGATCGCCCGAATTGATCATTACCTAAAAACTTTGAATCAATGTATCCTGGCGCTTCGCAAATCTCTGACAATAAACATAATACAGTATTTCATCAAAGAGCGTTCCGAAATGTTACCACCGTCTTCACTGCCACTGGATGGAAGCGAGCCACTTTTTCGTAGAAGGTATATTCAGTTACATCAAGGTTCTTTTTTTCTTCAAATGGGACAACCTTAATGTTAAATAAATTAAACTTGTAATTCGGTATCCTTCTGATTCTGGCAAATGCAATCAGAGCTGCATGGTGATGGGTAAACCTTAACCCTTTCCTAGCCCACACAACCACAGCTCCTTCGAAGAATGGAGAAGCATTTCCAGTCAAGACGCTGTAGCGGCTGTTAGCTGAAATACCGTTACACGGGGTCGGCTACTTTCATCCTTCAAACTGAACCAAGATAGAGCACGCTTTACTAAAATCAGTAACATACATTAGGATATTATGTGATTCCGTCACTTCCACGACATGACGGAATCAGCGCGGAATTCACTCGAGGCTTGAAGTCAGCCGGTTTCCCTTCGAGAATGGAACCAAAGGTCTATCCGTGAAAGATAAGAAAAGGCCAGTTGTGATCACCCTTATTCCGTGGAAGCGCGGAAAACCGTTGGCGGTGGATGTTACCTGTGTGGACACGCTGGCGGCCTCATATATCGACCGCACTTCCGTGAATGTCGGCGCGGCAGCCGAACTCGCGGAAAGGGGAAAGCTAGCGAAGCATGCCTGGCTGCAACCAATGTACGATTTCGTTGCTGCAGCCATCGAAATTTACGGACCTTATGGGGACGGAACTAAAAAAGCTAGTGGAAATGGTTGGGAACGGTATTGCGACTTCCACTGGCCAGAAGCGGGCGAAAGAGTTTTTTAAGCAGCGAATATCTATGCAAATACAACGGGGAAACGCGATTTGTGTAATGGGTACGATCCCCGATCAAGATAGCATAGAGGAAGTGTTTCTGTTATAAATGCTGTTTCGTTTTGGTACATAGTTTGTACTCGTATCATGATACTTATTAAAGGTCCGTTTTGATTAGGATATTATTCTGCATCTTTTGACCGTTTTATGGTTGTGCGTTATTCATTTGTTGTGTGACACTGTTATGATTTATTTTATAATTTACATATAATGAAATAATACTATTACTTATTTGTAAACCTTTTTGTTCTGCTGTAGAAGGTTGTCGCGTGTAACTGCGGTACTGTTACACGTTTCTGTATTCCTAGAAAACAATGCCAACTGACAGTATACATCGAGAAACCGTCAGTCATGCCCATGTAATGAGTAAGTCGTCGAAGTGTGATGTAAATCCTTATGTCGCATACAGGCTGCAGAATTGCCTTAGTTGGGTTTCCTTCCGGATGCCACGCGCCATTTTGCAGGCACAACAAACCATGCTAACATAATAGCGTACTGTCTGCAGCATGAGTCCTCAACTCACTGTTTTCTCTTTGGCGTTTCGGTATTAGGGAAATTTAATTTTGGTGAAAGCCGGTTGATAATACGATGGCGTTTTAGGAAAATCGTGTTTCCCGGTAAATTCTTTTGTTCCTTTGAAGGAGCCAAGGTATGCTTGCCGGTTTAGTTGTAAAACGCAGATGAATATCCGTAGCGTGCACTCGTCGCACATTTCTTTTGGGTTGAAATCAAACTTTCCGTGTAGAGTAGTTTGGAAGCAACTGCACAAATGTCTCGAATAATTATGAGCAAAAATTAAAGCACGTTGCACAGAGGCGGTTTCCCTGGTCACATGTTATCACATGTTTGCAAATACCTTCGCTGGGCCGCTTTTACCCTTTAATTATCATTAAGGCAGTGAAATGGTTTCGCGGCACCGTGTCTCGCTGCAGCGATTGATGGCGTGATTACACGCGCAGCACCTTCGTGCCGACGATACACCGGTGTACAATTAATTTCTCCCGTCTCCGTTGATATCAATTCTCCCGTCTTATTTGTCGGTGTACCGATCCCATCGCTGCCAGGAACGGACTGGTTATGTTTCAGCAATCTGTTAATCGAGTGTCGGTAGCGGGTAGTTTTTCATCATAATGCAATCAAGCAAAAATACCGCTACGCTCTTGGCGTGTTTGTGCGCATTGCCTGGCATTTCCTTCACTGCGTCATGAGCCGGGTAGCCGGCAGTAATTTCCCACCTTTCTACTTGGATTTCTTATACCCTACGCAAAACAAGATGATAGTAAACACTGAGAAGATTTTGACCGTTCTCGAATGTTTGCATTGCGAACATATTCCACGATGAACAAGCCAGCAGAACTGTTTGCCGTCATGATTGTCGGTGTATTATGCAGAGATCTGCTGGCGTCCCGCTTGAATGTTATTACACTGACCAGCGCCAACGCCACGGGCTCCGGCACCGAGCAGATGCTGCCGACGTTCGCTGTGGCGCTGGACGATATGCAGCGGCGCTATCCACTGGTATACGCTAATTACACCAAAGTGGATTTATACTGGGGCTCCCAAGAGCCCATTTGCCGACCGGAAGGGGACGGGTTGGTACCGACGAGGATGGCGGAATGGTACAGGCAGGATCGGTTTACCGGCGACGGCATCACGGTGATTCTCAGTGCCGGTACAGTTCTGTACTTAGTATTTTGTACTTAATACTTATTATTTTGTAGCGTAGCGATATAGTGTCCTGAGGCTACTATTTCTTGTACTCTGTATACCCTCCAGGAAGGACTTCGTTTTTGTTTTTCTCTTTTTGAAAAGGGTTTACAAGGGGCTCAATTCGAGGGGAGGGGGCGCTAATTAATAAAAACATGACAGATTAATCGGCAACACGGATTATTTTCAGTGTGCGCGCGAGCTTTCGGTGTTGTGGCCGACTTTTCACGAGGTAATGACGTGTGTAACTGACACCGGATATTGGTAATGTATTAATAATCTTGCAGAGCTGGACGTGGCAATTTTAGCATGGTGCGTATATTCCTTTAACTAATGTCCAGATTAAAGTAATTTTATATGGGACGCAATGACGTTGGAGTTTTCGCATTTGGTACGATGAATTCTGATTGTGTCTGTACAGCGGCACGGGAGTGTATACTAACCAGACACGCTCACCCCACGTCATCTCCCTGGCCCAGACGTCGTACATCATCTTCGGCCAAGCGGTCGGTTTAATTATGGACATCTTCAGCTGGCGCTACATCGTGATAATCAGTGATAAACTGTCGAAGACGAACGGTAATGGACGCAATACCATTATGTGCGATGGTGCTCTGACGGATCTCCAGACGCAGAGGCAAGATCTACAGCATATCATCCTGCCCGTGGATTCCGATGCTGTCGGTTTTTCGTATCGAAGTGTCTTAGGAAAAGCGGCTGATTATAGCCATGGTATTTCTTAACTTTTGATTGTCAATAAACTGCACAAAACAAAAGTATTACCGAATTCTTTTCTTTTAGTCATTTTATGCTGCACCATGTACAGCTCTGTGAGGCGGCTGCTGGTACGTACAGCGTGTCAGGAACATTTCCACCTGAGTTTTTAAACTTTTAAAATTTCTCTGTAGGCCACTGCTTACGACATGAACATGACAAACGGCGATTTTGTAAGTTATACTGATTATTGTGAATTTGTGATGCTGCTAGTTGTGAACACTGAAACAGTTTCCTCTAAATCAGATGTGCCTGTTTATATCAGGTGTTCATGTATTTGTACGAAGGCGAAGTTCCCTTCGAGCCTCCACCTGCCCGCTGGCAACAAAATGATTCTTTTGACCAAGTACTGTGAGAATTTAATCAACGCGTAATTAAAATACCACGATTATTTAATCACAGAAATTTCTAGAAAGTTTTGGAAGGACTTGCCAGCCTTATCGTGATTCGCACACCCGAAACCAACTGGGCAACATTTCTCAGTCGAGCTGACCAAATTCTCCGCTTACGCGAACGGCTTTTTGCGGCGCCATACGATGTCGAACTTCTGGTTAGCGATTTCAGAGAACGATGATGTTTTACTGAACATATTTCTTACAAGAAGATATTATTGTTGTTGCAGTACAACGACTTTTTTCTTTCTTGCACGGCAGTTGTTGAGCTGCTATCACAAGTAAGCTGACGAATCAATACTAAAAATAATTTTAACCTGTTTAATACTTAAACATAATTTATACACCTACCGAGAAAACCTCCCTGGTCAGAAAAACCACTCTGTAGTTCCATTCAAAATGTTTTGATTGGAGGTTCTGGATGAAATACGACTACAGAATCAATCACTGCCGACCGGATCATCGAAAATTATCGGTAAAATTCTTCGCCGACAGTTCTCTCTGACATACGAGAACGCCTCCATCGCCGGAAATGGTCTGAAGACACCGGCCGTTCATGTGCAGCAGTTCGACGCTGTACCCAGCCGATTCGCGGTACATACTGCGTTTAAACCTCCTTCATAGCCTTCGCTTCCAGAACGTATTTTATCACAGAATATTTTCTATTACAATCCCGTAACGAAGAAATACGATCCCGGAGCGCCGGTGCAGTGGAAGAGAGGCGTAGCTCCCGTGGACCGTGTCACGTGCGGCGTCAACGGTGCCGCCTGCCAAGCCGGTATCGCACTGCCCACTTTGGCCATCGTTCTGGTCGGGTTATTAATTGTCTTCATCATCACGACCGTTGTCGTGTCATTATGGTACGTTCCGCTATGGTTCGTAACACAGATGATGAGAATCGGTAATTATTTTGAGAAATGCGCATTACGGTGTTGTCAGACTGATGTAACTAGCGTATATGCAACGGAAAAAGAAAGTACACGTAGTGGATGATTTTCTGGTATTGTACACTGTAATTTTATTTTCACGGCGAGACGTAGCATATTGTTTCGTTCTTCAGGTATCAGCAGCGTAAACAGACATCCCGCCGCACTTGGTGGATCATCAACGAGACCGATTTCAAATCGACTGATATGGAACCAGTCCGACCAATGCGTCCCATGAGAAAGCTGAAGAAAGCTCTGTGTCTCTCGCAGCCGGTGATATCCGTGTCCTACTTCAGTGCCGATACCCGGCCCGGATGTTCCAGGAAGTTCCGGCAGATCGTACGTTTACAGGAGACCCTGGCATTTCGCAAGCAACTATACTGGCGCAGCAGCAATAAAACACCGCATTGTACCAGCACATTCTTAACTTATATGGCGCAGGTAAGACTGCTTTGCACTAATTTTTAGGACAGTTTATATGTTATTGCTTAAAGTGTACTCAAGGGAGTATATATTCGTTCATGCTGAAGCGTACAAAGCGTAAGTATGTACAAAATCAATACGACACATGCGGCTAAAAAAAACTGCATTTTTGAACGAAGACCAGAAACGGTTTTATCGTTTGCTCAAAGCAGATAATAATAAGCCTTCCAACCAAAACTTTGGTGAGTTCATCATGGAAACTGAATATTCTTTGAACTATATATAAAAGAAGCATGTACATACTCGTGCTGGTCATGCATACCGCATCATGTCTTTTTCAACAGATGCACAAAATGGAATCCGCCAATGTTAACAAACTACTGGGCATCCATTTATTCTATGATACCTCGTCATCGTTCTATACACTGTGCCAACGCGGCTCCATTGAAGACTGCTGGCATGGAGCGGAACCCGACTGGATGCTGAAGCTGTCGCTAATCCAGGACATTATCCGAGTACGCAACTGCATAACATAGATTTTTCCGCATAACATAGTACGGCGCTTTAATACAGGGTATGATTTTCATCCATGGATCGGCAATAAAAAAGCACGGGAATCTCAAGAGTACCAAGTGCCTTCTGGACAGCCACATGGCCGTCAAGATAACGGATTACGGCCATGAAGAAATGAGTACCCTGCTCAGTGATTCCATTCTGCCGCTGCATGAACGGCCTTTTTTTGCGTTCCATTGCTGGATGGCTCCCGAGGTCATGCGAGGGCTGGCGTCCACACAGGAAAGCGATGTGTATGCCTTCGGTTTAATACTGCACCAGATCATTATGCACTGCCGAGTATTCGGTACCGGACCACATTGCACCCTGGGCCCATTCGGTACGTCCCAGGAAAATATTTCAAAACTTTACCTGCAGTTTATGCAGTTGAACACTTTGAGCCCCGATATAAGCAATTATTAACCTGTTGACGGGCATTTCAATCGTGAGATTTTTCAACCGTAAACGCACAGTAATTTAAATAGAAAAAAAAGAAAGAAAGACTGCAGAAAAAGAAGAAAGACCGTAAAAATAATCCGTTCACCCTGAAGAATTATTTTTGGCGATTACCATAATTACCGGTTTTCGGATTAAGGTTTTCAACGCTCTTCAGTGTATACTGACACTAAATAAATTGCTGCTGCATTTAAGTAACGTAAATTACAGTATCAGGTTTGCAGGTGATACAAGAAATCTTTTTTATCAATAATATTTTGCCTGATTATTTGCAGAGATAATCGACCAAGTGCAATTAGGCGAGATGCCTTATTTTCGGCCTGTCTTTCTGGACTTTGAATACTCCAGATACGGCTGGTTAGTTGCCTTGGTAAAACGATGCTGGGATGAGGCGCCAGCTAACCGACCCACGATGCGCGATACTGCGGCTACGTTTAAGAAGGCTACAGTCGCGGAGGAAATGGAAGGCACACTGATGGACCGGGTCATCCGCTGGTTGACCAAGTACAACGCGGTACTGGAGCAGGATGTGGCCAGTCGGACGGCTCTTCTGCTGCAAGAACACAGGAAGGCCGACGACCTACTGCGTCAAATGCTGCCCAGGTTTGTGCCGCAGAGTCCGTCCGTTTAGGCAATGTGTATGTTAATCGACTGAGATCATATTCTCTTTCCATCAGACAGCCAGGCAAAAAGACCTGCCGACTAAATAATTTTTATTACTTACTAAATCCAGAGCACTCATTAGTCGCAGGATAAAATTGATTTTTTTCAGTCATTGCTCAGAAGACCAATTTTTCTGTACTCGCTCCAAAAACCGTTTTTTTAGTCTTCAAGCAAAAACCCGGCTTGTGCGCTACAGGCATTGCGTGCGCTTTTATGAACAAAGAATGTCTTGGTTATGCTTCCAGAATAATATGTGGCAGAAAGGGAATATTATGATACTATCCCAAACTATAAATATGTTTGTAATGGAAAAGCAATACCCAGTAATACCCAGTAAGTAATACTCAGTTATGACTGTAACTTGATTCGGTCCCTAATTTTAGTGATGCCGTTAAGAGGCTGCGCGCTGGTTTAACGGTAGAAGCGGAATATGTCGACGCAGTGAGTATTCTCTTCAGCGACATCTTCGGCTTCAACCAGTTCGTAGCCGGCACGCGTCCCCAGGAAGTCATGGCGTTCCTCCATGAAGTCTACACGGGTTTTGACCAAGCATCCAGCGAATTATCCATCTACAAGATGGAAACCATCGGCAGTGTTTACATGGTAAATCGGGGCGTTATAGGAATGTTTCTGAAATGTTCCATGATTTTGTCGCAGGCTGTAAGCGGATTGGTTGAACGCATTGGCGACAGTCACGCAAACGAGATCTGTCTTCTGGCTCAGCTCTTGCTCAGCGCTTTCAACCGGGCCAATCAGCACAACAATATGGAGATCCGTATCGGCGCCCATAGCGGTCCGGTGGCGGTGGGCGTGGTTGGCTTCAAACGACCGCGTTACTGCTTGTACGAATAGTTCTGCGGGCAACGTCATTTAGCTAAGTGTGGCATCAAGCATTATTCTGCCGTAGATTCGGGGATACGGTTAATACGGCGGCGCGCATTGAAACTAGTGGTATGCCGTCCCGAGTCCACGTCAGCGGGACCATACAGGTTCTTGCGGTGCAATTTGGACATCACTTCGAGCAACGTGGAGAAATACAAATAAAGGTAAAAATGCATGTACACAATTTTAAATTCTTCAGTACAAAATGCAAATTTGGATTAAAAAAATTAAAAATTATACAGCAGTAACAGCACCTTAAGCATTAACAAAATATCCTACTTTTGCAATTGCAGGGTAAGGGCAAGATCACGACGTTCTGGTTGCTGCTGAACAAATCGTGAACAAAAATTTGTTCGCGTTATTGCTTTTTATACCAGAATTTGATGTGGTGCTCGCACAGTTTTTTTCCACGGAAACTGCGTTTAAGCAGTACGCCTATACAAATTTGAAATTTCTAACTTATGCTACCTTTATTTTTTTCGGTGGTTAGAGTACAGATTTGACAAATTACTGGCAGTATAATCCGAGAAGAAAAATTAGACCAATATGGTGTTTATTTTATCCAGTAAGCCGGATTTTTCAAGGAACGAAAACACAGATCTGTAGCGCCAGATTTAGAACAGAGCTTGTATGTATATCCGAGTTAAGAGCATCCTGCATTCCGATCTCTTTCACCGGAGGCCCACCATTCGGATACCGATGAGTCAGCTCCACCAATCAGCACATCTAGAAGGTGGTTGGCCTTTCGCTTCGTGCGGAGGAGGAAGGATGTCTTGGGAAGGAAACGGTGGTGGAAGTGGAATTTGACGGCGACGGCTGAGTCGCGTTAGAAAACAACGTAGGGTCAGTGGTGAAAGGATCAGACATGCGGGAACAGCAGCGAGTGCACTAAGGAGGTTATAAACAGGTTTAGCCCATGCACCAATATATTTGTCCATTTCCAGTTTGTATTTGAGCGTGTAAATTCCAGCCGTCACATGCACCAACAAATCTTGGCGGTGTTCTTTGCACTTGGTCCAGTTAATCAGTATTGTTACGCATTAGTATTCGCTTTGCGCTCGGTTAGATTGTATTAGAGGTTGATCGCTTCCGTGCGGATGATGGTGGCCTCGTGGCTCTTTTTCCGGGAGAAGCGCGAGCGCAGTTTATCTTTCCAGGAGCGCTGCTGGGCTTTATTACCTGTGGTAGATAAAAGGAAGACAAGACTGTTGTGTAAGCGTTCATCATCGTGCATGAGACCCAGTGGCGGGGTGGGACACTCGCCGATGTACGCACTCGCTGCTGCTGCCCGGTTGACGGAAGGGTCACGTGATCCCGGTGCGGAGACGGAGCGGATGTGGCCTTTCTTGCGCTGTTTCCGTTCCTGCTTTTCGGCGCGCCGTTCCGCGGCCAGGACGTCCGGGTCGCGGTCCATGGCGTCGGTGGTGCGGTCGACGTGGGGCCCGTTGACGGAGAGGGAGCTGGCAGAGGTTACGCCGGCCGCGGCCATCTCTTCCTGGGCCGTGGCCGGGTCCAGGCTCTTGGAGCGTTTCTTGCCGAAGCTGAAGCGGCGTTTGATGCGGCCGAGAAGGGACTGCTTGCGGTCCGCACTGCGAGATCGACCTATAATTTCCAAGTTAAACTGTTCTCATCGAAAGATAAAAAGTCACACATTTTAACCTCGCTATGACAAATTGGTATTACAGTAAAATCTGTGTAATTTGAACACCTACGGTTCCTTGAAAGTGTTCAATGTAAACAACTGTTCAATATTCGCAGTAGCGTTCGCAGTATACGAGACGCGCTGGTTCCTATGCGGACGTTCAATATTCGCAGATGTTCAGTTTTCGCAGTTGTTCAATCTCACAGAGTTTACTGTATTGTACACAATTTAAATACGCACAGCAGTAAAGACTTGTCACGCTGATTTTTCGCAGCCATTCAGAAAGGAACTGGACCTATTTCTTGATATATTTGCAAGAGAATGTTTATAAAGTAACAAAAGTTTTGTTTGAAAGACTTAATTGCTTTTTCCGGAAAAAAAAGTTCCTAGCGTAAAAATTGTTTGAACGAGTGTAACAAATGGTGAACGGCTGGGCCGAGGAATAATGGTGCCTCTGCCTCCGGAAATATAGTTCACCTTTAGCATCCAGGTCGGAAGCGTAAAGGGATGAATCAGCACCTAACATTCCATCCGTAGCACTCTGCAAAATATATGTTATGTAATTTTCTGTGCTACTCTAACAATTCAAGAGGCAAGACTTTCCCCACACCTTAGGTATCGCGAGAAATCTCTGCGTAAAAGCAAACACCCAGCGTTAGGTTAGTGGTCAAAGGTCACGGAAACCGCATGCAAAAGGGGGAGCGTTAACCTTATTGACAACGAGTTGAGCAGTGGTGTGAGCAAAGGTGGTAGTGGTCGCCGATCCGTTGTGCCGGCGACGGACACTATCACTGGTATCAGCAGCCTGACAGCACGACATGCAGTTGTCTACCAGGGGTTTTAATGCACCGGTTGAGCGTCTCACCGATTTCCGCTTCAGCGGTCCCGGCGACGGTAGCGGGCCGTGGTTGGTGATGGTGGTCACCCGGTGGATGGAGATGTCCTCGCTGACGGAGCGCTGGACGGGCGGGGCACGCTCCCGCTCACCGGGTGACGCGTGGGTCTCCACCGTTTCATGTACTGTAAAGGATAAAATAATACTGAGCGGTAAATAATTGGGCGAACGAGCCATTTAAACACACTTTTATTAAACTATCGCGTTGTCGATGTGTATTTTTATGCAAAAAATGTGTGCGATGCCTGTATTCTTTTCAGTTTTATGCAGACTCGATCTACGATTTAAAAAGAAATTAAAATTGAAAGAGATTTTAACACACACTGTGTATGAGCAATATGCAGTTAAAGAGCCCTTACAAAGAGCTCAACGCATAATTATAGCATTAAGTCATACCACTGTGTTGCATATTAGCAACTGTAAAACAAATAAATGTTACGCACTTCCGTTGTTGTACTGCAATAGGTTTCGTAAGAAATCACTATTTCAGCTAACCAGCGCTTAATTATCTAGTGTATCTGTGAGTGTGTACGTATGGATCCAAACTTGTTTAACACCAATTTATTTCAGTAAATAACGGTTTTTATCGAGGCGGTTCCATTACGAAGATTATGAATAATTATGGTTTGTAATTGTACGCTACTTGTGGCATACAGCCATGATACAGATATGCAGACACGTAGTGTGATTGTATGCTAATGTTATGCCTTTTTCCTGAACAGTGTAAGTGTTTTGGCTGCAATCTGACTTTGCCAAATTAATGCTGCTTCATACAGCTTGATGCCAGCAAAACTGATTTACATTTAAGAAATCTTAGGAAGAATACTAAAAAAACTGTCGGAAGGATGATGACCCATCAAAGCAGAACTCTTGGAATTCAAGAAGCAATACATTTGCATCGCATCCAAATTCCTTGAAAGTGCTACAGTATACAGGACTTACGGTAGACATGGCTGTTCCGATTGGGCGACATATTCATGCGTACATGGGTAGCGGTGGGACTGGTCTGCTGCCCGAGATCGTTCGTAGATGGGGATTTCCGGCCGCTGGCCGGTATCACGGAAAACTGCGCAAACCGACGTCGTTGTAACACAAATTAAGCGCTATGCACAAATGTTTTAATTATGCTGATTCACGCGCTGATGCATTACCTCGACCGTCAACGTCCCGGCCACCACGTCGTTCATTAGCGGCCGCGACTGCAGCGGGATAACTTGCCGCTGATGGGGATTCTTGCTCAGCTCATGCAGACTAACGATGGCCGTGCCCAGGAAGTTCCCTGCATGGATTATTCATTAGACTGTCTAACCCGCGCTTTATTCAGCGACAACAACCGCTTACGCTTTTGTGTCTTGGTACGGTCGTACAGCTCGAACAGGATCTCATTGGATTCCGGTGAGACATCACTGCGAATAACCAGACGCAAATAAGAAATTATTTTTACATCGTATCTGCTAAATCCTTGGATGACGTACAATAAGAACGTCTCATCCCAGACGGGATTAGCGCCGCGGGACTTCACAATGGAGGTGGTGTGCTTCTGTGGCGGTTCGTCCATCTCGATGACACAGTAAGGCTCGATGCCGGCTATATTGATAAGAAGCGTAAGCGAGACGTCTGATTGTCATGGTAATCGAAGATGCGGGAGAATATGTGCCGCCAACCTGAATCGCCGCCGATTCCATGGGCGCGATTAACTTTCACCACCACTTGATTGTCGCCCGGTCCGAACGGGGAACCGGTCCGGGATGTGCTGGGCTCACTGTCGGTGCCGGCGGCGGGAGCGGCGACAAACGGGAAATGCGTCTATAAATACCGAATAATTGAATTGATTTAATTCAGTTTATTCGATCTGGAAACCGTTGGCTTAGCCTCACATAAGATCTCCTTGAAATTCCTTATAAAGATGCATTAATTTAAAATGCGTATATTTTTAGAAGATTTCAACGCAGTTATGATAATTATTATTAATGCGGCTAAGAATATGGGTTCCACGGAATAATTAAATTCAGCGTATTTAATAAGCAAATCTTTGGGTTGAAAAACGCATATTGTAATGCTTTGGATTCGGTATAATACGCGCATTCAAATAGCATCAGTTTTGAAGAATACGAGGCAAATTGTTAAATGAATCATGGTGTTTCTAAGCGATCCACTTCAGCGCATAAACTATTAAAAAATTCTAAAGGTCTTTTGTCGTTCGACAACCTTTTGTAGCCTTCTATGCAGGCACGAGAATAACGCATTCGGGACGCACTTAATAACAGTCTAGGGTCTTCGTCAAATGTTAAGTGCGATTAAGGGAAGATAATACAGTATTAGTAGCGGCGCGTGATGGACAGCGTGGAAAAATGGTTTATCTTTAGCCCCGTTACAGGAAATTCACCGTTTCAGCGGTACGCGTGCGCAAGTACGGCTTTTTCCCTTACCTGTTGTGGGGTGAGCGTGGACGGTGTTGACGGCGTTACCGGCCGATTGGCCAGCGCATGCCAGTACGGATAGGGGAAATCGCGGAAGCGCGCCAACTTCATCGTGGTCTTGGTGTTGAGGATGCAGTGCCGGATGACGTCCTGCAGCGGGATCGGGTCGAAGTCCTCGGGCATGGCCGCTTCCTACAGGCAAACAGATGACGTAATAATTATACCGGCCGCTCGCCGAAACGCGGATGCTAAGGCAGAGAGCGGTTTGCGCGAAATGCGCTCGATCCGGCAGCTTGATTAAGTCAAGAGGAACCACAGTCAACATGACGGTAATTTCCGGTTGACCCTTGTCAGTATTCCCTGTGCGCGAGGCGCGGATACCGGCACACGCACTGTGCATGCCGAGTTGTTTAGTTGCATGAGTTTGCAGTTAACAACGGACGCGGGGTGATCAATACATTGTATGCCACCGGAAACAAATGACGCGGAATTGTTGCAAATGTATTATGCATCCTGTGTGCAGCGCCAGTGTGGGATATAAACAAGGGCAACGTTTAATGGATGAGGAAATGGCAGTTATTTAAGCATCGCTTGTTAAATATGCACGGGCATAAAATTGTATTTAACGACTGTGGGATGGGAGTTCGTTCGACAAATTCATGGAAATAAATTATAAATCGTGAACTTATTCAGCAGTCAACAAAGCAGCTACGAGAATATTGATCGTAAATTTAAAATAAATCTTGAGCGCAGTACTTTATTAGAATTATTACGTGTCACAGCGGAACGGAGAGCAGTCCAATAATTTCAAGTGAAATAATAATAAAGTAAGAAATTTATTTATTATTTAGCGGACGGTAAAAATTAAGGAGTTCGCAATAAAAATATTTTTTAAGCAATGCCTAATTGTTTTTAATATGTATTAGATTAAAGTCCTTATGTATAAAATTAGTAATGTCTACAGAGATGAAATGAGTGGTTAACAATATATTTTAAAAAGACCGAGAACATTTTCGCTTAAAAATGTCCATGTCCTTTGACCACAGCCTTTGCTCTTTTCGCGCTGGCTGGATAATTCTCTCGTGATGTAACTCATCCCATAAAAGAAGCCAGACAAAACAGTCTGGTTTCGTTGCACGATCCCGCGCTCAATCGCCCACCAGAAGAAATCCCGTTCGGCAATTAAGTAAACAATGCCGGATTACATGTAATCAAGCGCAACAGCCACTCAACATTGCCTCCGCAAACGTATATACAGGATGATGGATTCTCGAACCAGCCGGCAAAAAGCAGTTGACGAAATAAAACCAGTGCACGGATCAGACACGTAATACACAAACGCACATATATACACACAGACGCTGCAAACAAAACCAGACACCCACGCGAAACGGACTGTATACACACCATATACATAGTACATACAATGAACGCCAACATTTTCAGGACACTTACAGATAACTACGCTAAACACTGCATTTCGGCACAAAAGCAGAACCATCACTCTGCTGCTAGGCTTGATACCAATTGAATCTCATTCAAAAATCGAAATCCTACTTATTTTATAAGGATAGTGCGCCGCTAATTGCCAAATCTGCGTACATGCAAAGGAATTTTTGTCCCCGGGCTTTCAACAACCCGTTTTTGTTGTTCTTTTATGAATTGTGTAGCCAAATAATTTTTCACGTGGCCTAAAAATTGCTTGTGCGCCCGAAAATCGGTTAGCAAATTGTGGGTGAAAATAAAATTCCAAAATGTCTAAATGTAAACAGGTGTACCAAAAGTTTTCGTTATCGACCGAACTTCTTTCAATTTTGCACGTAAACGCAAATAGAAATGAAATTGGGTTTTATGCCGAACCAGACTGGCAACTTTGGTTTTAAGTTCTCAAATCTTTTTGAAAAATTTTATTTTATGTTCGTTGTGGAAAATCTTGATGGTCATTCAGAATTAATAAGAACGGACGTGTTTTCGTGCAAGTGTCCCAAAATCTGTGTCGTAAACCGTACAACTTCGGGTTATCTTACCGGCCGAAGTGTGACCTTTATACTGGGCGTCGTCTGGCGCTCGAACTCACTGGACAGCATAATCTCCTTATGGGCGCTCTGGAAGATCTTCATGGCAAGCTGGAAACACTGCCTGTTATGTAGTTGACCGGGTGGTACATGGCGCATATCGTTAATATTCAGGAAACGGACCTCGCCCTGCGGATGATCGACATCCACGTCGTACGCGTCCGTCACCACGCCCCGCTCCGGACTGTGCGTGGTGGCCAGGACGTGGAATCCCAGTTGGACGGTCTCCACGGAGCAGAAGATGCCCTGCACAAGCGACGCATCAACAGCAACACAAAAACCGGCTTTATGCAGGGTGACAACGTTAAGGGGGGACGTTTAACGCGTATAGGGTGTAATTATTTTATGGAGGTTTCTACGTGTTACAGGCGCGGTTGACATTTTACGCCACCCGACAAAGCGACGTGATGGGGGAGTTAAATTAGGGGGGAATTATGGGCATTTTCTCCTGGTGTATTACGCAGTTTAGCGGAAGGCGGTATTTGTATTTACGTAGGCTGGCTTTTGCTGTCAGCGCATAGTCATTGGGAAAATAATAGGTTTTGAAATTGTTACAACTTCTATGTAGAATCTACTCGAAAACAGTTTATTGAGAAACACAGATTTATTATTCTACGGATAGATACTAAAATGATTAATTCAGTGACTGAATTTCACTTATTACAATTTACAATATTATTTTGCAATCTGACTTCGCTTGTTTAAATCAAAAACACTGATCTGCAAATTTTTTAATTTTAAAAATATTTTCAAACATAATATTTTTAAACAACACAAAAATATTTTCGAACAATTACACAACTGTTTTCAACATCTTTCGCAAACCTGTTTGCCTCTAATTTTCATTTATTTAATCTTTAAAGCATTTTTTCTCTCGCCCCTTTTAAACAAAAATATTGAAAAATTAAAATAATTTTTAAATACTGTTAAAACAACCTTAAAAATCGGTTTACATAACTGGCTTAAATAAATTAGATTTAAAAGTTAGACAACATATTTTCTGACTTTGAGCTATTGCCCTTATGAATAACAATATGAAATGAGACTGCTATCAGTATAATAATAAACTGATTTGCTCTGCATGGTAAAGGGAAGAAGGAAGAAATGAAGTCTCACGTGCCAAGTGGCTTGTTTGTTATCCTTACCAACTGTTCATCGGCCGAGAGTTCCGCTCTGACATCGCTGATCCGCGGCGCCCGGCTACTGGGCGCGAATCGATCGAATGTGACGAGAATGCCCAACTATACAACACACAACAACAGCACCACTGACACAACCAATAAAGACCAATAAGTATACAGATAAATCTCTATCGTATAGATGCGGCGCTTGACCAGATTGCTACAACGGTGATATAATTATCGGGAGCTGGCACTACTCTCCAGACAATTTACGGGAGTAGACAAACATTACGGATGGTGATTTATATCACTTGAAAGTCAAGGTCAACGACGACGAATTCATTAAGTGCGGTACAGTGTGGCGGGTTCGGTTGGGCTGGCACTGACAGATGAGTGCCGGTCATAATCACTTGGATGCGGAAGTTTGCAGTGGGAAGGGGAGTGTGCGGCGCTGGATGCCGGTTGTAATGCGAAAAAGGGAAAAATGCGCAAGGCCTTTTCTTTAATTTTCACGGTGCGTGGTTGGAGTGAAATCTGATTAAAATGCACCGGCTGCTGCCAAATTAGTGCTAGAAGCGGTATAATCTCATTAACTGCTGCTGATACAGATCAAAACAATTCCCGGAAATTCGAAAAAAATAGAAAGGCAGCTAATTTCACTGGGAAAATGCTTCTAAATTTACCAAGCCGAATTCCGCTGCAGTTGCAATTGTTAAGCAATCTAAATGACTTTCACGGGATTCCAGTTATTTATTTGACAAAATGCCTCCTAAGTTAAATTCATTCTCAAGACAAAAGCAAACCATTTTGTAATAAAATAGTAAAACTTATTTTTTTGAAATAAATTCATATAATGCAAAAATAACTAGTTTTTTGGCACGCCAATTTAATTCAAAATAAAATTCATTGAAAACCGTTTTTTTAAAATGAATAGGATGCATTTTTATATAAAGAATATCTGCACAGGCATTTATCATGTTTTTTGCGTGTCACTTTAAAAACTTATTTTTCGCGTTTATTTCGGTACATATTTTTGCCATAATTGCAGCAGCTGGCCGGTGTACTATTCTCTCTGTAAAACAGAAAAACACAATACTTGTGAGTTGTAACTAAATAACATATTTTTTCCTCCAGCCCGTGTACATCCTGCAGTTTAACGGCTGGCAGCTGCCGCGCGGCATAAAACGTGCAAAAAGCAGCATAAAACGCCGGGGTCTTAAGTGCGCCGGCAGTGCGTCAAAGCGTGCCAAGCCGGGGCTATATCAGTTTTCCCGATGGCTACCAAAAATAATGTAAGTCTTAAATATCCATCCAAGCTCTCGATTACCACTATACACATAGTGCGCGTCCATATAAAAATGTTAGCCGGCAATGACGGCAAATAATGTCTATAGCCCAAACTGTCAAGCGCCCGCGATCCGCGCATGTCTAAAATTAGCCGGCGATGCTGTCTCACTCTATTAAAAAAAGCGAACAAAATCAAACACTATTACATAAACTGCATCGATCTCGCTGTGTATATCGATGATGCGCGTGTGTGTGTAAGTGCATTGGATGCTCCAACCGGAAGTGTGTTATCCCGTTGCATCAGCGGGAAGAGTAGCCCGGGTGATGGTGCGGATGGCCCAGCTAACCTTGGCCGAACCGATAATTCGCCCGCGTCGATTAAAGTAGCCGTAGTGTAAAATGCGGTAATTACGGCCGCATCATCGATCCATACCAATCGATGGTCCGCTTAATGAATCCGGCCAACTTTTTCCTTGATGGTTCGGCTTTGTGCCGGTAGATGTGCACCGGTGGTTGCGTAATAGAATTGCCGGTAAATTGTACAGTTTTGCCACCGGGTGTAATTCTTCAACGCGTAGTGTGCAGGGTGGGATTAGAATTAATGATATTCGCTGAAGAAACTTGACGTCTGTAACCCAGTTATTCCGTGGGATGAGGACTGGGGGATTGTAGCCATCAGACGTCGTCAAGTGCCGGTTATGCCCTAATTGACACTGCTGCCTTAATCGCAATATGCGCGTGCAATCGCCAGCTGAAGGGAATTATTGTGCGCGGTGCTGAGGCGATTTTTCTTCGCGCATTTTTGACATTCCAGCTGACCATGCCTGTCAAGCGCAAAAATCACAAATCCCGCAGCTTAAAATATGCCGGCAAAATACAGGTCAAAAATTGGCGGAATTTGCAATTAAAAACCGCAACGGAATTTTGAAAAATAATTTTATTTACACGAAATATTTTCTCATCCTTTCTGCATTTTACTAACGGCATCCGTTAGCATCTTACATCAAATTAACCCTGTATCCTTTATGAATACCTAAATTTAAATATATTTAAAGAATTTTCAACACTTCTTTTACGAATATTCGAAATTGCAGGAAAGTAGGAATGTTACAGTCGTTTTCATGCAAAGAAATAACCCTGGAGCATTGCGAGGCGCTTGTCAAAAACGCATCCTACGTCTTCGGGTATTATAATATCAACAAAGGAATTTTCTCTACCGATTACACCGGAAATGCCCTGCGCGACACACGGAAATCAATACCGTGCGCATTTCTCATTTGTAGCGCACTAATCGAATTACCCAGACCCAGCCACCCTACACTGCCTATAATTCTTTCCCTGGACAGCGCCGATCTATTTCCGTCACAAAAATGATTAGCTGGGAGGTGTAAAAAACAAGCCCAGCGCAATCAATACACAACTACACACATACCTGCTGTGCATTACGCTTGGCGTACTCATTTAACGCCGACAACCAGATATCGGCAAACTCCGGTGTGGAATTGTATCGGTGATACAGCCAATTCAGGACATTATTCACCCAGTCCGAGCCCTCCTGACTGTAGTTGATTAATTTCACCCGGGCCTGTAAACTCTCGGTGGGCGTGGACACCAGGGAGGAGGCCGACGGGGAACTGCTGTCGGGGGTGCGGCGGTATGGGCTCTCGCGGGTGGGTAGCGGCAGCACCGTGGGCGGGTGCCGGTACTGCGGGAGAACGGCCGCCGGTGCCGGTTCCTCACCGAAATAACGGATTAACCACACCTTCAGGTGATCCGTGGTAAAGTACACAATCCCGGCTAAGACAATCCAGCCCAGGAGTAATAATCCCAAGGGATCCATCCCGGCATCCTGACCGCCGCCGGGATCCATCCACAGTTGATCGAGACGGTGTGACCAGATGCTGGCGGTTTCACGCAGACGATACCAGACGATACGGCCGACCACATCCACCATCGCACAAACTCAACAGTAACGCAGTGCAAAGCCAAGCGCTCTTTTACACACACACTGTGTATATATAATCCCGGTGGTTGCGTGTACAGTGAGTGGGTGCAGCTTCCGGATACGGTGGCGCACTGTCAATGGTTAGATTACAGCCAGGACCCGCCTCTTGCCGGCCGCTTCATTGGAGGATCATTGAAAACTGTTTGAAAGGAGAAAACCACAATATGGTTAAATAGATAGTTTAGCGATTAACACAAACGCGACTATTTAAACTAGTATCCAGGCTGGTTAAATTCCACCGGGGATTAATGTGCAGCGGGCGAAAAACAAAAGCCGGCTTACCACAGTGAAATGCCGGTTGGATCTGCGTTTTGCCCGGGGATTAGCCGCGCGCGCGCATTGCACTGGTTGTTTAAGCGGTGTCTAATGAGGAGACGGCGGTGATTTATACCGGATCACGGGGGAACGGGCTGCTCCTTGGTATTGCAGCCCCGCCGTCAGGGCGCGTTAGCGTGCCGGGATGGATTAGGAAGGAAAAACATAAATTATCGATCCTCAGCCAGTTAGATCATCGCACGCACTAACGGATTCCATACGGGCGCATACTACGCAGTAAAGTTTAAACATAGGGTAATTATCGCAGACCAATGGAGGAATGTTGTGCTGCTGCGTCGAGCCCGCGCTGGAATCACGGCGGATGTGTAGGCCGCACCGATGAATACAGCTGATATCGGCGATAAATTCTTCCCTCCTTTTCAGAAACTGCCAGTTAAGCAGCTGGAAGCGGGTTTAAAAATAAAACGCTTCGTGTACGTGTGTGTGTGTGCGCGCGCGCTCGCCGGCATTTATTTCTCTGATGCTGCAGCAGCGGATGATGGAGAAACATGCTAATTTCAATTAGGCGCTTATTTATTCCATGAGATGCAGGAGCGGGCAATTGGTTTATATATATGCAGATGCCGGGTCTGCCTCGATCTGATCGGTGCACTTGTTTGCTGCAATGGGGATAAAATATACCGGATACAAATTATTTATAACTTGGCACAGTATTTCTTTTTTCTTATGATGTGCTTGCATGCAGATCAGATGGAGAGCAGGGCTGATTTTCATATGCTTGTACCCGCTACGGACACCGTTAACTGGATACCGAATATTTCAACAGATTTTGGCTTGGCTAACTTATAGTAATCTTATGGTTTCTTTTACTTTATTTCTAACTTTTTTTTCTTTTACTTTTACTTTCTTTTATGCGTATTTTTTTTGAAAATATTTTAATCATTTTCATGTGGGTGCGCATTGCGCAATAAATGCTTGTGTTTTATTATTTTGTATGTTCGTTTATTGCTTGTTAGAGTGTTCTATACCAAAGTGATTATGTGAGTCAAAAATTATATTCGTGTCAGACTGTAAACTCGAAAATAACGATCGCCGTTAATGCCATCCGGTTTATTATGTAGTACTGATGGAAACGCCAGAACGCGTAAAAGTGTACGTACATGTATCAACACTTATAAGAGTATTTGCATAATTAACAAGAACAGTGCATTAGTACGTACTTATTCCATCGGAGGTAAATTCAGCACAACATCCATGAGTGCCTTTCAGTTATACAAAAAAATGCCTAAAAAAGTACATGCTCAAGAATAGTAGGAGATACTGACTGGAAGCGTTTCAGGTATCTTCCTCATATCACGCTAGCTCATCGAAAGTTTTTGATACTACTTATACTTTTTAGTGACGCTTGTCTGGGTAAATGCTTAATAAAGACTTTATTAAAACTTGTATATCAGAAACCAGGTATACCTGTACTTTCAGTCTAATCGCCATATCGCATTGGTACTCTGATCCGTTAAATGCACTTCGCCAACCATCATGTCAATAAACTTTCTGTGGTGCAATAAAATGCAGGCAAAACCGAAATTTAGAAACCGGTTCCGTTAACATGATGATATGTACCCCAAAGAAAAACGTATCTTCATTGCGCCGTCTGCTACAACTGTTACAACGATGCGTGGTGGATCCGTTTTTAGTTGTTCTAAGATCTATGTACACCGACACGCGTTTTATGTTTATCACCTTGCACAGCATACCAATTAGACCAAAAACAGTTCTGCATTATAATACTGTTTACAGAAAAGGATTCCCGCAGATTGTTATTTTCCCTCAATATATTGCTCTTTCGTATACAGTGAGGATCGCAATAACGTAAAAACGTGATAAGATGGAGCGTTGGCGAGGTCGTACAGCAGTCGTTACCGGTGCGTCAACAGGTATTGGACATGCAGTTGCCGATGCACTGGCTCATCACGGAGTGAAGGTGGTCGGATGCGCGGATCTGAATATTTCCAATATCGAGGTGAAGTTTCTTTTCAAAATTGGATAGACAACTTTTCATTTTAGATTTACGTCGTACCTTTAGAATGTTTATTGCAGGAACTAGCGAAGAAATACGAGCAAGGGCCCGGTAGCGTGGAAGCGATCGAATGTGATCTCACTAAACCGGAACAAATCACCGCCATGTTCCTGCATATTGAGAAGCAATACGGACACGTTGACATTCTCGTGAATAACGCCGGCTTAACGCATATGGATACGCTGTTAACTGGACGAACGGAGAAGTGGCGGGAAATTTTTGAGGTATCACTAGCCTTTTTAAATTCCATGTTTTGAGGGGTTTACATTCATCGTTGCAGGTTAATGTTCTGGGATTGTGTATATGCGCTAGGGAAGCGCTGAGGCTAATGCAGAAATCTGGAGTTACCGATGGGAACGTGATCAACATTAGCAGGTACGTTTTGCATGCAACGATGCTTTATTTTTAAAAAAAACACATATGCATTTTGTTTTCACGTATACATAGTTTAACGTATGATGTCAATGAACTAATGTTTTTTCTAATTAAAAGTGATTCTGCTTGATATTGTAGAGGTTCAAAAAACCACTTTTACAATTCAAAAGTTTAACTGCAAATCAGTAAGGCAGTACCACCAAAGGGAAACATAGAACCTCCACAATATTCCAGAAAAAATTTGATGCTTTCCGTCAACGATCCAGTTTCTTATGTGTGTTCATAGCATTGGCGGCCATACTCACATAGACTTTCCCGAAGGGCACTTCTACTCCGGGACCAAACATATGGTGACCGCTCTAACGGAAGCACTGCATCGCGAAGTGCGCGCCATGGAACCGAAGAACAACATTCGCATAACGGTACAGATATGCGAAAGATTAAACTGTCTTTTCATTTACCATAAATTTAACAAAATTTGGCACCTAAGCAGGATATCAGTCCTGGTATCGTGATTACGGAAATCGGGACCAGGGCGATGAGCCAGGCTGTCCTCCCGATGCAGCCCTCCAACGCTCTGGCCAATGACTACCAGAAGCTCGACGCCAGTGATATCGCTGACAGTGTATTGTTTGTTTTAGCGGCACCGCAGCATGTTAATGTAAAAACTCTTATTGTGTGCCCAACCCAAATGCCACAGTTGTAGTAAGCCGAAAATAGAGATCAGTTGATCGGTATTTTGCAACGCGTCTCAGACTACACCGCTCGATAATAGGCCAGAATGTGCGGTTTTATTAAACCAGAATAACAAGCTATCGTGGAAGTGCGGTAATCTTGCTAAAAATATTTGTTTAGAATATCGTACCTAGACTTAAATACAAAAATAACAAATTACTGATACTTTAAGGTACAGACAGATTCTCACATGAAAAGCAACAGCCCATACATGTACGTACGTACATACGCTATTAATTTTGTTTCTGTACGAAAACACACACCGGTACATATCAAGAGACAAGAGTCAAACAGAAAATTGATAAGAACGATACGTCTGGGTAGTATACCATAATTACAAACTGGTTCCGGCTTCGCCAGAGAGCCCGGGCCGCTGAAAACGCATACCTGCAAATGCGGTTGCACATTTTCTAGGTAAAACTGGTTTCTATCGGCGGTGAAACCTTACTGCATGTTACTAGCTGCAGTCTGCATCCGTTTTCGTCTGTGTTTAATAGTTATAAACCACTCGACCGTTTTGTTTGCACAGCTTATCATTCTTCGGACAGCTTCACGAACCATATACTGTATTTGTGTCTATCCTGAGATAAAAACTAATAATGGAACGTTGGCAAGGTCGCACCGCACTGGTCACGGGTGCTTCGTCCGGAATTGGCTACGCCATCGCCGAGGCGTTAGCGCAGAAAGGAATGAAAGTCATCGGTTGCGCCAGGAATATCGCAAAAATTCAGGTACCATCTTGTGATATAGTAATAATTATATACCTTTTAAGGAAGTATCGTTTTCTCAGTTAAAGCGGTGTGTGTTTCAGGAACTGGCCAAAAAATATAAAGATGGACCCGGGAGCCTGGAAGCCATCCAATGTGACATCAGCAAACCGGAGCAGATCACGGCGATGTTTGAGCAGATTGCCAAGCAGCACGGGCATGTTGATGTTCTCGTTAATAATGCTGGCTTGAGCCATGCGGATACGTTGATGGCGGGTCGGACTGAAAAGTGGCGCGAAGTCTTCGAGGTGGGGCAGTTCAGCTTCTCCATTTCCTTTCTTTATGTTTTGATTTATACGGTATATGTGCAGGTTAATGTCCTTGGACTGTGTATCTGCGCAAGGGAAGCGTTGAAGCTCATGCAAAAGGACGGGATCATGGACGGCAATGTTATCAATATTAACAGGTAGAAACTGAGTAAAATAAAAATACTAATCTGAACTAATATGTATCCGCACTCCGCAGTATTATTGCCATCCGAACAAAAAATACAGCATATTTTTTTCCTTTATTATTTCGAAATTTTCTTGTGAAATGCAGCCAATCCGGACACGCAGAATTCCACTTTCCGGAAGCGCATTTTTACGCCGGGACCAAACGTATGGTCACTTCGCTTACGGAGTCGCTGCATCGTGAGATTCGCGCCATGGAACCCAAAAACAACATCCGCGTAACGGTACGAAAACTTAGCACTGCCAATCGTTGTGGCATGTGAAGTATACCGTATGTTTTGATGGCTCCATTAGGATATAAGTCCCGGAATTGTCGTCACGGAGATTGGGGAAAGATCGGCCAGCCACGCGGATCATGCAGTGCAACCACCCACTGCTTTTACCGCCCAGTACCAGAAGTTAAATTCCAGCGACATTGCCGACAGTGTGGTGTACGTGTTGTCTGCGCCACAGCATGTTAATGTCAAAACTCTCATTATTTGCCCCACACAGCAGCCAGAATTGTAGGCCTGCTCCTACACCATCTGTAATTACAGATAATAATTCCCAATTTATGCGTATTTTTTTTAAAATGGCGTTTGATGTACCTATGCAGGTACATTGTGTTTTCCGCTTAAGGTGGAAGCATTTGGTTTTTTTTGAAATTGGGCACAGTAGAAACTCAGCGCGAATGTTGAAAAATCGGTAACGTCTTGCGAACTAAACTACTATATGTCAGGTTTGCGTGTTTTGTAACTGTCGATTCGTAGCACTTACCACCCCTTAGGGGAGTCCATAAAACTGCGGATATTCGATCAGTATAAGTATTAAAGTGCACTTCGAAATACTTGACTTAGGGGAAGTGGCCCGGTACATGGTGCGCGAAAACTTTCGCTTTCGCACACTCCCAAACACTTCTTAGCTTTGTTTTATGACACTCTGTAGCCAGATAATTTGTACACAAAAGCATGAAACCCGTTTGTGCGCGCAACAGCCGGTTCGGGAGTTATTAAGTTAACAAAATTCTAAAAAGTTTAAATGCACAGTCCGCCGTCCGGTGTACCAAAAGTCTCATCATGGGCCGAACTCCTTCAAATTTTGCACGTAAATGCGATAACCGTGAAGATCGTTTTTACACCGATCCAATGTTCTAACACGTTTCTCACGTTTTAAAACGAATTTCACAAATTTTAATATTCATTTTGAAATTCATAAAAAATCGTGGAAGTCTGGATCCTTGTAAGAACGATCTTCATGGTTATGTGTATTTATCTGCAAAATTTGAAAGGGATCGGTTCGTAATAAAACTTTTGGTACACCCGAATCCATTTAAACGTTTTGGAATTTTCTTAAAGCCATAACTCTCGAACCGGATATTGCGCGCACAAACGGTTTTCCCACCTATGTATCTGTATATCAATCATCCGGCTATTAAATGTCATAAAACAAAGCAAAAAGGTGTTTGGGAGTGCGCGAAAGTGAAAGTTTTTGTACATATACACAAATTTGGTACCATGTTCCCTTAAGAACTGCATTTTACTGCCATGCATTCACTTACATTTAACGGTACAGAATTTCGAAGTACAAAGTACTGTACTACATGCCTACCTGCACATTTGTGCATACTTTGTACCGATAATCAAACGAATCCATAATATGTCACTTATACTATATACTCGTATCTGTATGTACGTATAGGGGGAATGTAACTGCTGAGGCCAGCACTCCCTGTACTTGCTGCCGTCACCCGCCTGGAGTGTGACGTTACGGCATTACATACGGTTAAATCAGGCGCGGTAGATAAGCACCATATTTAGCCACAACGTAAAACTCCAGCCGGATGACGGCAGCAAGTACAGGGAGTGCTGGCCTCAGCAGTTGAATTCCCCCTATATATAGAGGGCAAAACCAGGCAGCTTCCGCCGTTCCCCTGTATTGCTGCCGTCACTCGACTGGGGTTTGACGTTGTGGCTATACATGGTGTTATGTACCGCGCCTGATTTAACCGTATGTACTGCCGTAACGTCACACTCCAGGCGGGTAACGGCAGCAGTACAGGGAAACGGGCCGAGTAGACTTGTTTTTCCCCCTATATTTGGAAATGCAGAAAATGCTCACGTACCGTTTCTACTTGTTCGAAATTTATTAGCCCATGCCAACAAAGTTAATTCAAAAAAGAGCGGTTCTTGCTAGTGTACAGCCCATGCCTATAAGTCGATACATATTAGTACGGCAAAGAAAATGGGACAAGCCTGATCTACTCTTGTGGCGCAGTTAGTAAACGATAAAATTTTCCAGCCATGTTTTTAGACTTGTATCCACAGTATACTTAAAGTATCCTCCAAATTTTTTATTTTCTACTTATGAAACTATTATTCTACTTACGAAACTCTTATAGACATGGATCACTGTCAGATCAGTGCTAACAAACATCGGCCAAAATGTTTTGCATGGCTAACAAAAACTATTGTACCACGCCGGGCAACCCCAGAAGCTGAAAGCTGGAGTACAGATTTCTAGGTGAAAACCAGACGCGCATGCCAGTACATATGTCAACGTACAGATGCTGTTAGCCTCTGTACATTACTACGAAAGTCACACTCATTTCAGTTCGTATCAACAAACAAACAGAAAAATAAAATAAACGAGCTCGTAATAATAAATTACTCGTATTCACACGGACACTAAAAATGGATATTTTACCGCAACTACAAACTTGTTCCACAACGTTTGGGAAAATAGTACGGGTTGGTGCAACTGCATGTATGTGTGGTAAAACTGATTTCTGTTCGCGCTGAAGTCTTATTACGCAGTCACCACATGTACGCGAATAGATGTTTTCAGCGAGAAAAACTGCAGTTTGTATCCGTTTTTACCTGTGTCTAAAACGTTAAACGACTCGTCTGTTTAGTAGCTCGCATTCGATAAGGAGGCTAGTTTTTCGAAAGACGTTTGAACACTTTCACGAGATACGTCCGATATACTTGTATGATTGTAGCGCATTTATTTTCCTGATAAAATTATGGAACGCTGGCGAGGTCGAACGGCCCTAGTTACCGGTGCTTCATCCGGTATTGGCTACGCCATCGCCGAAGCGTTAGCGCAGAAAGGAGTGAAAGTCATCGGTTGCGCCAGAAACATCGCGAAAATTCAGGTTCCAGTTCCTGATACAGTATTAATTAATAAAATGTTTGATTATAGCGGTATATGTCTTTTCAGGAAGTATCGTTTTCGTAGTTGATAGTGTGTGTGTCAGGAAATTGCCAAAAAATACAAGGGGGGACCCGGGTACCTGGAAGCCATCCAATGTGACATCAGCAAACCTGAACATATCTCGGCAATGTTCGAGCAGATTGTGAAGCAGCACGGGTATGTGGACGTTCTCGTGAATAATGCTGGTCTAAACCATATGGATACGTTGATGGCGGGACGAACCGAGAAGTGGCGCGAAATCTTTGAAGTAAACAGTCGACAGTGCTCTGTTGTAAAACCAATCGGCTTTAATTGTTATCTGGATAGGTAAATGTCCTCGGACTGTGTATCTGCGCCCGGGAAGCGCTGAAGCTGATGCAGAATAATGGAATCATGGACGGCAGTATCATTAATATTAACAGGTAAACTATGAGATAATGGTGTAATCGTTGCGTACAATTCGGCTGAGTTACTTATGTACACTGAATCGGCATTTTCCTTGCGAAGTACAGTTTATCCGGCCATGCGGAATTTCACTTCCCAGAAACGCACTTTTATTCTGGAACCAAGCATATGGTCACTTCGCTAACGGAGTCACTGCACCGTGAAGTTCGTGCCATGGAACCGAGAAACAGCATCAGAATAACGGTACAAGGAACCAACGCTAATCGGTGTATCTTATGAAGAATTTATTTCACGTGTTTTTTGTTCCGCTCTATCAGGATATAAGTCCTGGAATTGTTATTACGGAGATTACGGATAGATCGGCGAGTGACGTGGATCATGCAGTGAAACCACCCGCTGCTTTTACCGCCCAATACCAGAAATTGGATGCCAGCGACATTGCGGACTGTGTCGTGTACGTGTTGTCGGCGCCACAACATGTCAATGTTAAAACTCTCATCGTATGCCCCACGCAGCAGCCAGAATTGTAGGCTGGTATGAACTATGGACACTCTGACAGTACGGATGACATAACTAGTAGATTTTAAAAAATCTATCAGTAGATTTTAAAAAAAAGATATAACATCTACGGTAATTCAAATACAGTGCATTCCGCTTAGCACAGTTATGGAGGTGGCTGCCCTTTCTTGGAAATTGTGCTGGACTACGTACATGCTTGTGTTTGCACCATGTTTCATTATTCTCTGCTGTACTTTTTTGTTCGGCAACAATGAGTACTACCACTAACACCTTGAGGTGATAATGATAATGTCACAAAACCGCGATTCTTCATCGAATATTTCACCTCCATGCTTGACTACAAAGGCTGTTATGCTAATCTGGCAAAAAGAAAAATTTTCCGACGACTGAGAACTGAACTCAGGACCTGACGGTATCTGTCACCGTGCCATTTGATCAATCTACAGCCGTCCGCTCTATCATCGGTAACTGTACATGCAAATTAAGTCAAGCCGCAGTACGAACTGATCTTAATCACCCGTTATGGTTGCTGGTCAGCCTTTTCTCAGACAGCGTACCTACCGACTACCGGTAATTGCTCTCAACACTCAACAGTGTTCAGCGGTGCTGTAGTTTATCCGAGTTTTAAGTTCAATACAAATCGCTGAACTATAGAGTATAGGGCAGTATCCCAAATTTTGCAACAATATTCACGTCAGTAACTTGAAAAGTATGTAGTCGTACACAATGATAGCCTTAAACAAGAAACAGCATCGGCTTCGCCTCCGCTTTTCTTGTGGTCTCCAGTCTACGGCCGGTTTATTCAAATGATTTCGATCAGCTATTTAGTTAACATCTTATTCCTTCAACGAAACAAAATGATCCGAAAATACGCTAAAACGCAGATAGAATAAGAAGTGAATTTATGGCTTTTATTCACTTTCACTCAGAAGGGAATTTTTGTTAACTTCTCCCTCCCGCCCTTGATCGAGTCTACCAGGTACTAAATTTCCACTAAAGGATGCTTGCAATAGATGCTGGTGGTAGTTCGGTTACTCGTTTACCTAGCGGTCTGTGTGCTCTGGATAGTAGCGGTAGTTCGGTCACTTGTTCACCTAGCGGGCTGTGTACTCTGGATAGTAGTGGTAGTTCGGTCACTCGTTTACCTAGCGGGCTGTGTGCTCTGTATAGTAGTGGTAGTTCGGTCACTCGTTCACCTAGCGGGCTGTGTGCACTGGATAGTAGTGGTAGTTCGGTCATTCGTTTACCTAGCGGCCTGTGTGCTCTGGATAGTAGTGGTAGTTCGGTCTCGTTTACTTAGCGGGCTGTGTGCTCTGGATAGTAGTGGTAGTTCGGTCATTCGTTTACCTAGCTGTCTCTGTGCTCTGGATAGTAGTGGTAGTTCGGTCACTCGTTTACCTAGCGGGCTGTGTGCTCTGGATAGTAGCGGTAGTTCGGTCACAGCTTGGCTCTGTGAAACTAAAACCGTCTGGCCGGGTTTTGGAATATGGGCATTCTGATTATGGAAATGGTTTCTGCTGATTCTATACGGGAAAGCTGGGTTCGTGAATCCCTTTTTATTTTTTGTGGTAATAAAGATCTAGAATGTACAGTAGATACTAGATACCGTACTATTATTCCGTATTATACGAAATAATTTACGGACTGTAGATACTGATTATCATTTATCAATCACTGTCTTTAGTTTTGCTCGGACTGCAATGAAAGGTTAGCCCGTTTGAACGATTACTATGGTCAGTTTCTTTTACAGCTGCCTTCAAATGGTTTTCAACGACAGTTCTTACTCTTAAGTTCTGTTTTTAAGCGCTTTAATTTGCTAACGATTTAAACTGTAAACGAAGCCATCCACTAGCAGTATCGTTTGTGCTACTGCTCATTGGCTTTTCCAGTTTTGTAGGAGTAAAAGTTCAAACCTTTTTGATTTGTTGATCTAAAAAGGGTAACAGTTTAAATTTACTGATTTTTTGCTCCATGCAAGAGGACTTTGAAATTGTTTTCAAGGTCACCTTGAGCTTTCTTCTCTACCGGCACCGGCGTTTGTGCACGGGAGCCGGAGTAGATATTACCAAAACAAAATGCATGTGACATAGTTTCCAGACATGCTGAATCGAATGGCGTTAGCAGTTTTTCGATTAATTTTTTGGTTTGTTCGGACCAGATCGTACGGGGTTTTCCGTTGTAATATAGATCTCTACCTTGATACTCGTAATCAGGTTTTATTAGGAACTATGAGGATCTTGATGCTGAAGTGATAGGGAAAACCAAAATAATGATTGTGTAATGTTTCAGTTGGTGTAATCGGAAAGCCGGAAAGAACATACATTATATGGCGAAAAATTGAAAATGCAGAGTATAATCGCTCATTAGGTCTCATCTCATCCAGTTCTTGCAGTTTACGTAATATGCTGCAAAGCAGAGCTCCTAAGATTACATACTTACGTAATTGCTATAGTACGGTTTTTCTATCATTCTGTGCTAAAGTCGAATACGTATCAGCAGACAGACCAAAGAATGATAAGATTAACAATACCGCAGTTACAAACTGGTTTCGGTAGGCAAACAATACCCTTGCTGAAACTGCATGTTAAGAATTTTCTTGGCAAAACTGGTTTATGTGAACGCTTGTTGTGTATACATATCCGTATTTTAAGGCAGTGCAGTGGTCGCGACTCGTCTGTACGCACCGCCATAATAATCTGCGCTTAATGCAAACTCGTCAGCATTGTATGCAAAGTCTACTCAACATTAAATTTAATAGCCGGATTTTTTTCAGTTTTTGAGAAGGAAGTTTTACTTTTTTTGTCGACCATCGGAATCGTGCTTTAAGAGCAGTAAGAATACAATCATGGAACGCTGGCAAGGCCGAACAGCCCTGGTTACCGGCGCTTCGTCCGGTATTGGCTATGCCATCGCCGAGGCGTTAGCGCAGAAAGGAATGAAAGTCATCGGTTGCGCCAGGAATATCACGAAAATTCAGGCACAAGTTTCTAGTACTTGATGAACCACTGATCATCTGTTATTTAAAATGCTGCTTGCAGAGTAAATAACGCTCACGTTGCAGGAATGTGCGAAGCAATACAAAAATGGACCCGGCGTCCTGGAAGCCTTCCAGTGTGACGTTAGCAAGCCGGAGCAGATCACAGCGATGTTCGATCACATTGCACAGCAGTACGGGCATGTTGATGTTCTTGTGAACAATGCTGGTCTGAACCATATGGATACGTTGATGGCGGGGCGGACCGAGAAGTGGCGAGAGGTGTTCGAAGTAAAGTGAACACATTCAGTTATATTTTATTTCATCAGCATAGTGCTTAATATTTGTGCAGGTCAATGTCCTTGGATTGTGTATTGGCGCTAGGGAAGCGCTCAAACTAATGCAGAAAAAGGGGATCACGGATGGCAATATCATTAATATTAACAGGTGCGCGATGAAATGATGGCATAACGGCGTATATTTTCATGTATCGTTGTACTTCAGCAGAATTTCAATAAACCGAAGATCGTACTTTCCGTTGCGATAATTCGGCACTTTTACGAACTTTAGTTTAGCCGGTCACGCCGAATTCCATTTCCCCGAAGCGCATTTTTACTCGGGAACCAAGCATATGGTCACTTCGCTGACGGAGTCTCTGCACCGCGAGGTCCGCGCGATGGAGCCGAAAAATAACATCAGAATAACGGTAGGTTGAGCTGGTACTTGTGCGTACGGTGAAATTAGATGCTTTTTTTGCTTTTAATAGGATATAAGCCCCGGGGTCGTGATTACGGAGATTGTTGGCCGAGCGCTCAGTCAAGCGGATCATCCACTGGAACCGTCCGCTGCTTTTACCGCCAATTACCAAATGTTGAATGCCAGCGACATTGCCGACAGTGTGGTGTACGTGCTGTCAGCGCCACAACATGTCAATGTGAAAACTCTCATTGTTTGCCCCACGCAGCAGCCGGTATTGTAGATGCGGACAACTGGCACTGTGTGAGTAATGTATGTAATCACGAATGATTATGTCAGACATCAGACCAACTGAGACGGTGTTAATAAACGCTTTCACTCTTCTTGTCTGCTTCTACTCTTTATTCACCTGCCTCTTGAATTTTTCGGGAATGCATTAGTTGTAAGAGGAAAGAAGGAGACTCGGGCAAGTAGACAAATTCCAAAACCGCGCCCTTGGGTCTGTCTGCCTCCATGACGCCCTTTGTTGGCTTTTTCATTACCTCGATCCCCAGTTTTTTATCCATACCGCATCAAACGAGATTTTACTATGAGCCGCACTTAAATGTTTTAATTATTTTACAATGGAAGCCAAAATTGTCTTACATTCGGTCCGGGACCGAATGACCAATAAAAATAAATGGCCAGGACCAAATGACCACTAAACAGAAAACGCGCAAGAATACGAACACTTGTTCCTGGCGCATTACCCAACGAAAACCATCAAGCGATATCTCAAACGAAAGATAAAACAATTTCAAGAATTTCGATACCAAACATGTCATCCTTCATGAGATCTAGGAGAAAATCGAGCCATTTTAGTTTGTCGTAGACAAAGCACACGATTTCTGTGTGAAAACTGAAACCAAACCGCGGATGCAAATCCTATGCTATGTCTACGAGAAACTTTAGATGCCTCGATTATCTCTTAGATCTTATAAAGAACAACTTATTTGGTATCAAAATTCTTGAAATTTTTTCCTCATTCGTTTGAGATATTGGTCGATGGTTTTGGTTGGGCAATGCGCAAGGTGCAAGTGTAAATGTCAGCAGGCCGATGGCCAGTCAAAAATTTGGCTGTTTGAGTACAGAAAAGTGCTTAGTTGCGCGAGTTTTGTGATTACATAAGTGTAAGACAATTTTGGCGTCCATTGTAAGTGCTTTCTTCATATACATAGCCGGAAAAGCCAGAATAAATTTTGTTCTGGCTTTTCCGGCTTCGCTTCGGTTTTATAGTGGTAGCCTAAATGGGTGCACTTCCATAGCTTAAATATTTCTCTCTTACGAAAGAAGGCTTAGGCAGTACTACATGCACTATTTACGCTTGACAAGCGAGCTCGTAAATTTGTAGCGCGAGTGCAAAAAACTACGCAAACTGGATCACATGCACCGAGCAAAGCTTGTCACTGAAACGTGCCATAAGAAGCGGAATTGTGGGGCTTTGCCAAGGATCTGTCGAACCATGTCCGATCCAGCTAGTAACTAGTACAGTTCGTCAAGGATTATTTGTGGCAGTATCAGAACGTGAACATATGGAACGACAGCGCAGCGCAGCAAGCAGGCGGTTTTGCAGTTATGCCGGGCGCGGTACGACATCGGCCAGAAGAGGGCCGAGGCGCGATTCAGCGTAATCAGCAGATGATAATGGATGATCATGGGAACGACCGCATATAAGACGTACATGCGTAATGTGCATACCGGACTGCCCATCCTGGCTGCTCCGTGAGCATCCGAGACGAGGACTATGGTACTGCCGACACTCTCATACACTATATTACAGCACAGTAAAGCTGTTACGTACAATATGTTGAACGGTGTCCGCTGCGCCTTGTTCGCCAACGTAAATACAAGTGTCAGAGAACTGAAAAGAACGGCAAGTGTCTCTGTGGTAACGAGACTTACGGATGCAGGTGCTCTTAGAAATGCGTTGTATGCTAGTTGCAAAGAGTGCGTGATGTTGAGAAGGTTCACCGAGGACACATTTCGGACACTTGCTGCGTTTTACATTGCTGTAACACATGGAAAACGATTGGTCGGTTGGCAAAAAGTGCGGCACTTTAATCAAGGAAAAAAAATTTTGTGATCCATTTACAGAGTAGAGTACACTTTAAACAAACGGACATGTGATGGATCAGGGAATAGTGGCTGTACAATGCGCAGGCTTAAATACGATGGTTTGTTTTGATGTGCGTGTGACCTACAAGTACAGAAACCAGTAATAACTTCCGGATTTTCCAGGAAAATTAACTTGATCACATGGCGGGAAGAAAACTGCCTTAAGAAGCTGAATCTCGATCAGCGCTATCCGCATAGTTCAAATGACGAGCTGGCCATCCAGATTAAACATCTTTTGGAGGGAATCAGACCGCTATATTGGAAACCGATTTTCCTTTTAAACCGGATAACAACAGTGTGCGATTATACTGGATGAACATATTACTGCTTGTAAAACGAAAAAAGTTGCTTTTGTTACGCTTCGCCCATTTTTGTTCCACTTCGAAAAACAACCGGCCCGACCCTGGTGATTGAGAATCATTAAAAGTCACGTTGGGATTGGGTCGAAAGGTTATCGTGAACGCGCAACGTATTTAAAAACAAAATACTTACCGATCAGTCAGCTGACCAGACACGTTTCTCCATTTCATGAGGATGCCTTCAATTGTACGGCATATTTTACGAATGTTATACGTTAATTGGTAATTGGAAATGTCATGTGCTAACGTGACAGGCCACCGTTAAGTACGGTTAAAAATCATCAGTACTTTGCTTTACGGTTGCGACGGTTTCGACAACGATGATCTGTATGCACCTCTGGAAAAAGGAAGTACCGCCGGTCAACTAAATACCGGTTGACTAAATACCGCCGGTCAATTTACTTTGACCCAGTTTACGAGCATCGGGCTGTTTGATGTGCCAGACCTGGTCATTTTTCTTGTCTACCCGTTTTTATTATGGAATATGCTGTCCGTTTGGCGCGGCAGAGCGCTGCTAATCGGGCAACCCAGCGAGCCGATGAAAAGCGGGCGGCATTCCTTCGTCGTTTCCTGCTGCTCACTCTATACACGGGCAGCGCAATGATATGTTGGTTGCCCAGCATATTCTACTTTATGATCCCAACCTCCTTCCCCAGTGTTCGTATGGGCGCAGCAGTGGGCAAAGTCCAGTCAGTTTTGTACAGCCTGCAGCCTGTTTTGGACCCTGTGTTCTTTTATCTAACCGCTGGTAACGCCTATCGTTATGTGCTGCGGATCTGCAAAAGGAACAGGGTTGTCCCAACAGGACTGGCTGGTGACATTGGAAAACAGCCGCATGCCGCAGCGAAAAAAAAGTCTCAGCGCGTGCGTAACCAGCGGAGACGATTATGACGTTGTAGCGTGCTGCTGTGTGCTTGTGGCATGACCCATTGCTTATAGGGACTAGCAAATCAAAATTTTAAATTTTCATATAAAATTGTTAAAAGCAAAAATTGTGGAGTCGAAGAACTGGAAAAAGCAGTTTAAAGGCATTGCTCACTAAACCACTCACTTGCGAGCCCCGTCGTACATGTTTAGTACTCCAATTTATATCAATAGGATTCATGTTTGAATTCGCAGACAATTTCACAATACAGTGTAGTCCAGTACTCGTACTGAACCTGAGCGCAGTATCGCAGAAACAGCAGAGTAGTACCTGTTACGGAAACAGTCATATCTGCTGTTCGATATTAAGATACAGATACAAGGAGCGCGATGCCCGGTGGAAAAAGCGAAGCCAGTGTCTACTCAGTAGACACTGTCTAGTGTGTATGAGTCTACAATCTCTTCTAACGGACACTACATCAAGGTCATCCAAACGAGGAGTGGGGCAAGTTGGTTCCATGCACTCGAGCCACGGGTAACAAAGCCCGTGAGTTATGTTCCATTTCCGTGGTTCGCATGGTTCGCCATCAGGTTTTATTATAACTAAAAAATGTGAAGGTACTGGGTTGACGATGGGATGTAGCTTACTGTTTGACGCAAATGTTCACTATGCTTTTATTGCTTTGATATTGTACAAGCTGCCGGTCGGCGATGTTGCCGTTTTCATCCGTCGGTACTTTTAGAAATGTGGTTCTACAACAGGATTGAGTTTTTGCTGATTTATGACCGTTCTGCCACGGCATGCGACACGCTTTCGTCGGTTTGCTTAGAGCTTTCCAAGGTGTGTTGCCTTAGTAAGGTCAAATATCTTGGCAGGCGAGAGATAGTGATTTATTAATAAGGTGTAAATAGATGTATAATAAGGTACTAAGGTTATTATTAAGATTAAGATTCTTCTTATTACTAAGATTTTACCAATGATGAGAGTAATTCATACCTGTCTACTTATTGAACTTCCTAAGGCCGCTATCGAGGCTTTCGACAGCATGTTTACAGTTTTTAACATATCTTGCATTGGATTTTCTAATTAGAAAAAATTGAACAAGGTTTCGAAAAAAATAAAAATTTTCCGACGACTGAGAATTGAACTCAGGACCTGACGGTACCTGTGGCTATGCTAATTATTATCTACAGCCGTCCGCTCTGCCAACTGAGCTATCGTCGGTATATGCAGATGCAGATAAAAGCAGACCGCACTACAAAAATCACTGATCCTAATCATCCGTAACGGCTGCTCGTACAGGTTGATTAAGAAAGTATACCTACCGGCTGCCGGTAGTTGCCAAGTACACCGATGGTTTATGCTGTACTTAACGGCGCTACGGTGGATCAGATAGTCGCTAACCGGTAAGTGCATTCTCAACCACAAGTGTGCTTTGTACGAGTACTGTGTTGTGAAATTTACCCGGGTAGTAATCCAAAAATTACTGTAATAAGCTGGATATTTCAAAATTAAAATATTTTTTTTACTAACATATCGCAGATTCAGAAGCCTGTATTGATCAAAGATCTGAGATGACCGCGGCATATCTGAATACCGATGTCCTTTGAACTATTACAGAGACATGTTCTCGATGGAATTCGAAAAGCTACAAAGAGGCCGTGCAAACAAATAAATGCATGGACGGCACATCCATTTGATAGGATGTAAATAAACGGGATATGCATTAACGATCGCTCGGTGGACGCGAATGCGAAGGCATTACAGTTAGTTGCTGCATAAACCACATCGGATGCATCACAACATGTGTCACCTGCTGACAAGGGAACGATATTAAAAATTAATGTAATTAATGTACTCTAAAAACAGCAAAACATTTTACCATTAATATGAACTGGATAATCCGTACCGTTACCGTCTGGATGCAAGTCTGCGGTCTGTTTCCATATTATCCCAATAGTGAGGCCGCGCTTAATACCAAGAACACAACCAGAAAAACAGCCAGTCGACTGCACGCGTTTTTAGCGCTGTGGGCATTTCTTCTCTTCGCTCTGTCCATCCTAGTATGCGTATCATGGACTAGTTCCTACGCCCGGATGAGCGAACACGAGCTACAAAAACTGGAGTTTTTCGCACTGCTCCGGATACTGTTCACCACCGTGATTTATCTACAAGCTCCCTTACTGATCATGATCATGACCATAAAAAGCCGGTATCTCTACGATATTGTCTGCAATCTGACGGTGTACACGGAATCCATGATATCCCAGAAAGCAGCCACCCGTATCCGCTACGTCATTTGTCTCCTGATGTCATGGAATGCCATCTACATTGCCGGCTTTATGGCTGCTATTTATAAAACGTTTCTTGAAATCCGAGGGGTTCAAGCTACGGGTTGGGTTGAAAAGTTGGAAGTTTTGGATTTAACTCACCGAAAATTCCGATGATTATCACGTGCGTTGCCTCCATGCTGGGTGGAGCCCATGCGGTCAGCTGTGAAGTAGTCCCCCAAATGGCTCTCTTAGGTAGTAGCCAATTAAACTTCCAAAAATATTACTCATGTCAAACATTAAAACGACCAAATATCTTCAGAATCCGCTTTATGCGATTTCATGACATAAAATGATAAAATAACGGATTAACAAAAACGAACTGACTGTTGAATAGTAATTAAAAAACTAAAATGGCATTCGTTTATTTTGAATTCTTTTCTTTGCTTATAAGTGATAACCAAAAGCTTTTGTAGATACGGTTAAAACTTATTATTTTTTATATTTTTAAAGCTATATTTTTAAAGCTTTTAAAGATGAACGTACTAAAGTTATTCTGTTGAGTCTCAATGCTGATTTTAGGCACTGTACTTTACATGGGGGCGGCCTATCAACAGATTCGCCGTGATGTGTACAGAGTATTACATGAATTTGCGCCAAAACAGGAAGAGCCGACCGCGCAGCAGTTGGAGGAACTACAGCTCAAGTTCAAGCGACTCCAACTGTTTGTCCACGACCTGGATGGTGTGTTTGCGGGATTCTCGTTGTTCACTTTTGTTAAAGATATAATCTGTCTGGCCGCCGTACTGGGCGCGGCGATAACAGCACGGGATCCCACGGACAATCCGTATGCTAAATATGTGGCTAGAGACATGACGGTTGTCATTGGTGGTCTAGGACTGGTCAATGCTTGCATCAAGTTTGGTATTTGTATCGCGTGTCAAGAAACGGTAAACCAACTATTTCTTATGCAGCAAAAAAAACAAGCATATACGTAGCGGAAAGATTTTCGTGATGATTTAAAATTTGAATGCATTGGAGGTTCCGTCGATCAAGGTGGCTCTTCAACGGACGGCGGTGTTCTTCCACGATGCACCCATAATTCGGAGCAAATGCGAAAGTTTCATCGTAGTGTGTGGTGATCATAGTAATGCGATCACGGTGGGAGGTTTCTACCGGATCGATAGAGAATTCATCCGTGCGGTAAGTGTCGTGCCGGCGTATGTTTACTCAGCAATTACGTTGGTGTAATCAACAAACACATATCTTTATATTAGTACACAGAATGTGCAATGTGGCAGCTTATTTTGTAGATCGCTGAGATCGTGCTGACCTACGGAATACTCATTTACCAGACCCACGACACCAAAATGGATATTCGGGGACTAGTGTCCAATAAGCACTTTGAGATCTTCGAGGCGCGCATGGGCAAATGTGCTGGATTCAGCAACCACAGCTTAGCATTACTGTAATAAAGGAAGCATATCAATGAAATCATCTGGTTTAAAAGCTGCAGCAAATTTGTATTAAAATTTGCCTGTGTCATTTTTTTTTGCAATTTGTATCTCTAGTTTCGTGGTGCGCTAGATTCATATCTTGAATTATTGAAAAAATGCTCTAAAAATGGTTTCCGTTCTTAATTGGTAGTTATGGGAGTGGTATGCAACAGAACCAGGTAGGATAAGAAACGCACGTTTAGTGCACCAAAACGCGTTTAACTGTTTTGCCAAAATCTATCAAAAATTAACGGAAGTTACTCCTTTACCCTTCTATGTATTCGAGAACGAAAATTCTCAGGAAAATGTATGCACTATACAGATTAGCTGGTTGGAACATGGAAGTAGCATCTATACTTGAAATATGAAACAACGACAAAAGATAACGAGACTTTAGATAGTCTCTAAATATAAGAAACCCATGATCCATTCACTCAGTGCTCATTTGTTTCTTTTTCCGTCTTCGTACGGCGTAATGTCATTTATGGGGCCTACGAACATTAGGCTATCTGTTGCGTACCGCCCACCCCATGGTTATACAGCGCTGGTACGGCGTTGATCGATGCTCACTTCCCAGCTAATTTCTGTTTTGCAAAGGTAGCGATAACATCTCCACCCGCCACACCCGACTTGTTTGCTGTGATATGACTCTGTCGCCAATAAAGGGGGCTTTATGTCTTTTATGTTCGGTACAGGCCTGGAAATCGACCAACGTGCACGGCGCTGAACGCACAAGTGCGCATCCGACACTGTTCCCTAGCCGAGAACTTCCACATGCCCACACGGCACTCGCCGTTCCGACGAAAGATGCAAAAATGCAAGTAGAACGCACTTTAGTTAGTTTTTTTTAAAAACAGGTCGGTGTGCCAGAGCGTATGTATATCACTGGAGTTGTCAGAAAGGCAAAACTTCCAAACGAAAGGCATTCCTGCCATTGCACGATGCTGTTTCTCGAATTTCGCGTAAATAATTCATCGCATGACACAATATTTCGATATTGTATTGCATATGCAGCTGTTATGGTAATTCTGTACAAACACTGTGCCTGCGAATTGACATACCATCGATCCTGAGCCTCCGCAGACCCGGAGATATTTCTTAGCTGGCAGTACTGCCAGCCTTAATCTCGGCTTCCTACAAGTCAGCAGTTTTAGGCGCGCGAGTATAAATCGTCCAAAAGTTCTTATAAACCGACCAAAAATGACCTGGTTTGTGCGGATGATTGCGTTTTGTATGAAGCTTTTTGGCTTATGGCCATACAACAGCAGTGCCACGACAGTATACCCGAAAACCGGCGAAAGGCAGCGCTTCCAGTTCAGCCCATACCTAGCCTGCTGGGCATTTGTGATATTCGCAATGTCTCTTTTTCATTGTCTCTCGTGGACAACAACCTACCTGCACATCAATGCGAAAGACCTCCAAGAACTGGAATTTTTTGCTCTGCTCCGAATATTCTTCAGTACGGTTTTAATGGCCCAAGCGCCGCTGCTGCAGATTACCATATGCAGCAAAATCCGGCACCTTTTTGACGTCACGTTCAAATTAATCACTTTTGTCGAAGATTTTACATCACCAGCTCTGAAGACCCGATCGCTATACGTTATTATCGTCTTGTTAATATGGAGCATTGTGTATTGCACGGGTATTATCGGAGGTGTTTATCAGAGCTACGACGATCTGTTGCTCTACACAGACAGTTCTTGGATGATGCCAGTACCGTTATTGGGAGCCATGTCACCGCAGCGAATCCCGATTATCGTTGCGGCAGTATTCGCGATGATATGCGGGGCGTATGCCGTACTGAGTGAATCCGTGACCCAGATGCTGCTGTTCTCTGCCATACTGTACATTCATGCAGCGTACCAACAGATGCAAACTGAAATGGATGAATTAACGCTGGATGCCAAGAACGAAGAAGTATTGGTACAGCAGATGGAGAAAATGCAGCTTAAGTTTCAAAAGCTGCAATTATTTGTGAACGATCTCAACGACATATTTTCGGGGTTTATGTTTCTGACCTTTATCAAAGACATTATTTGCTTAGCAGCGGTTGTGGGCGCTGCGATTACCGCACTGGATCCCAGCCAGACAGACCTGTTGCAGTGGTTCGCCCGGAATATGACCTTAATTATTGGCGGTCTGGTTTTGGTAAACGCGATGATAAAGTTATGTACCTGCACCCTCTGTCACGAGAAAGTCAGTGCCACACTTACATTAGATTCGCTTTCAATAAATACTGTATAATAAAAAGATAATAAATCATTAGATTTAAAATTAAAATAATTAAGTCTACAAAAGCTAGTTTTTCTCTTCTAGATTGATGATGTCAGTTTAGCGCTGCAGCGTGCTGCCGTTTCCATTGATTGTGTGCATTTACGCCTCCAAATCGACAATTTCCTTCGGCTAATAAGAACGGGAAGTCACAGTATCACCATTGGTGGCTTTTGTAAGATTGACCGCGGCTTCATTCGATCGGTCAGTGCTGTACCGAGTGTTTCTCTTCGAGAGCCCACATATTTTCCTAATTTTCTTTGCAGTTCTTTGCAATCCTCCTCACTTACGGTGTACTCATTTACCAAACACACGACACCAAGATGGACATCCAGAAACTGGTTTCAAATCAGCGCTTCGCTGCTTTTGAATCACACTTCGACAAGTGCTTCGCCAATTGTACAGTGCCGGCTGAAGCCACTTAAGAACGGCACGTGATATACTGAGTGCATGTCAGCCGGTTTGTCGCGATCTGTTACGCCGGTCGTTGGACCGTAAGCTGATGGCATACAGTTGCACGCAAATTTACTTAATAATTTTTTGTAAGATACTGCATCAGCTGCTTTTATAAATTATCATAGCACTCGATAACGACGTAATTCGGTTGTGTTACTGAACAATAAAAGAGACAGACTGACGCGTGCCACATGTCCACTTCGCACATCCACTTCTTCCCTGAAAGGGTGCATGTAGCGTATCAATAAATTGCCGTCAATGGCAGCACGCTTGTCGCTTGTCGGAATAACTTCTTACACTTGCTACAAAGCGCGACCACGAAAGTTTGTTCACCTGCGGTAATCAACATGTCCCATCTACAACCCGATTGTCACAAAACACACGACAAACACTCCATAATGTGACGTATAACTCGTAAAAAATAAATTGACCGGTTTTCGCATAAGTGTGTAGTTCCTTGAAAAACCGACAACAAACAACCAGGAATAAAATAATCAGGTTGTTAAGTAGGCACCGTTTAGCATGAGCAGCTCGATAACAAGGCGTTAATGAGTCGATTACTTTCCTATAACTTTGCTGCCTGCTGGCGATTAAATGTCAGAAGCAGCGAATCTGCCGAGCATTTATTGGCGATAAATGTTCTACTGTTGGATTATATAGCTGCTCTGCGGTAAAACGTTTACGTAAGCGCCAAGCCTATAATTTTTTAATAATGGAGGCGATACTTGTTTTTTACGTTGTGTTCATGGCTGCCTGTACATCTGCCCAGAACGGTGAGATTCGCGATTTTTTAAGAGCGTTTTTTATCGTGCTATAGTTTTTTTCTTTAATTTTGATTAGATTCCCCTTTACCAAAGAAAATCACCACTGGGAAACTTTTAACTACTGTCCCGGGCAAACAAGCCGAAAATTCGAACATCGTGTACGCTGTGCCAGGCAACTTAGTGACCATTTCCTGTAACGCATCCATCGAGCTGAATCTCAACGAAACGACTACTTTTACCCTGCAAATTTTCAAGAATTCACAGTCCATGCGCAACGTCCTTCTCACTTATCTAAACATACCACCGCGGAAAATTCTGCTGCCGTTGAATGGGTGGAAGGACCGAAACATAACGTTGTATTTTCAAGAATACCCGTTGGTCTATCTTCCCAATACCTCGGTGCAAGATGAAGCCACCTATGTGTGCTGTGTCAACCTGGAGTCGCGGTACCGAGCATTTGTTAGCCGCACAAAATTAAAAGTTTTATGAGAATCTGTATCTCTTAGGGAATAATTTATTACGGCCATGTATCAGCGGATCTCATTCTTTTTGCTTGCTTGAATAAACAATTTTTCTTAACATGCTGTACCTTTTAAAGAAGGCGATATCTGTCGTGCTGGTTTGTATTACTGGTAAAAGCTGTACTACAGACACTGATTAAACACTAAAAAAAAACAGAATTAATAAGCCATTTTTTTGGGCCAGATACATCTTAGGGAGCATTATAGCGACATGGATCCTGTTCAATGGACAGCTTCCCATCTTTCCCTTTCAAAACCTTCAAAATTTTTCCAAAACCACCAATTGAGCCGCGCTGCGCTGGTTTGTTGTTTAGGCTCACCTGAAAGCAGCCATAAAATGTCATAATGCCGCAGTGCGGGATTCTACAAAATCGAATTATTTCGCCAAACTGTACTGTTACCGTGTTACGTACAATGATGGTGTACATAACACCGTCCGGTAAATTTTCTGTGCGATAGCTTTGAACAGGAATCCGCTTGCCGTTCGACACCATCATCTTACAGATGAGGTTCGGACCATGGGTCAGCGCAAACTGTAACAACATGGAAGGAGTGGATTTATACATAAAAGTGAAACATACGCTTGGTACTCTGTAGATACATAATTCATCGTCAGTTACTAATGGAAGTGATCCGGTACATGTCAACAAATTCGTGTAATGCAGGAAAACTTTCACTTTCGCATACGTACTGTACTCTCAAACATACCGAAGCGAAACATTACGCCATATTACAGATTTACCCGCTTGTCTGTCTTCCTAATACAACTTTGAACGACAAAGCCACTTTAAAATTCTTGCTTTCGCATACTCTCACACGTTTTCCAGCACTGACATTAAAATTAATGCATCTTGAAAGAACTGATCGTGATTGTGAGGTGAAGAGTCGTTTGTGCGAAAATTAGATATGCAGTGGAACCACATAATTCAATACTTCTAGCATCTTTACCATCCCCCAAGAATTTCGCAAGATAACGCGATGATGCATAAGTCTAGTAAAGCCAGTAGATGAAGAAAAGGAGATTGTGAATAGTAAAAGTCGCAAAATAACTTTGTATTAGGTATAGACTTTGGATTACTTACTGCCATGTTGACCAATTCTTATCATTATCACCTACCAGTAGGTTACTAATAAGTGATACCCGATGTGATAAGTCAGCAAATCAGAGCTCTCATAATAGTTTCGAGTCTTTTGACTATGTACTTCATATGTACAATAGGTACAATACACAGTAATTAGCGCCACCTGAGATGTTCAGTGACCAACTGGATCGTCAAAATCAATTTCTTTTCACTTTTTATTTATTTGACAATATGCACATCAACCATGTCTGTAAAATGAGTATAATTTAAATACGAAAAAACTTACTCTTCATTCAAAAATAGTGTTGCAAGTTATGTAACTGTAACCCTCTATTAATATGTTCGGGGCAAGTGGTAGGGCCATCGCATGCATTTGTAATTCATACTTACCTGGACCCGGAATGGCGCAGTTCACGATTTGCCCATCCCCATCGGAGTGGTCCCATTGCACTTCCGGGATTATGAAGGTGGCCTCTTCGGTCAAAAAGATCGGGGTAGGGGGTCAGAATTTTTGATAGTTGGGGGACTGCGTTCGCGCTATCCCCTTCCAATTAAACAAAGAAAGGGGAGACTGGGAGGGTAGTGTCTACACTGTCTAGTTTAGACCACCGAAGTCTATTGCCGATAAGCAATACGGCGATAAATCACACTATGCCTAGTGGCTACCGGCACGGGCTACCGAATTCTGTGATAAGCAAGTATAGGTACAGTGTGAGCAGATTCCACTAATTGACGTTGATTGGGTGTCATTACACGAGTACTCTATACAGTATTTGCCAATGTTCATGTGGATAAGTATATCCTAGGCACTCGGGTTAGTACAATTCGGCATAAGACATTTACAGTATAAGGTGAGCAAGAGATTCCTTACGGTTAGTTATGAATGCTTATTTTAAGCAACAAAATGCTGTTCTAGGCATACGTTCATTTCAAAATTCAGTTACTCGTTTGAACAAAAAACTTTCACTTAAATCATGGAAAAATTTCTAGTTTTATTATAGCTCATTACGTTTTTGCTATTGCGAAAACTGACACAAAAACTGATCAAAAAATACGATGCCAACTTTTCGAAATTCCATATATTTGGTATTTTGGTTGCAACCGTTAGGTTACAAGGTGTTTTATTGAAACAATCAGTAATGCGGAAATGAATACCAAGATTTTTTTGCCGTTCAGTTTTGAATTTGATAACAATGTCATGTACCGGGTCACACCCTTAACTGCTGGTTGAATGTTATAGTGGAAGTTACAGGCCGCCACTGAATAACGACCCTTCCAGTCACTGTTTTTCAATAAGTAATTCGGGGGCTTCGAATAATAATACCAATTCTGTATCGCTATCGCATTGTGCGACAACATCTGTTGCGAAAATTTACCCGCAAGTGTTGCTGCCGAGCCTTGTTAAACATCTACGCTTTAATTCCCAGCATTCTCCGCAATAAAGTTTCGAAACTTGCAGCAAGAACATACCTTAGTTATGCTTTCGACTTCGGCATCTGGACGAAGAGAACTAACTTCCCGTGCACCACTGATTACCACAAATCCCAAGCACAACAAGATCCTATGCCCAAACATGGCTGCGATAACACAGGACGAGTTGTACTATGGAGTATGGAGAACGCCTTGCAAATTATAATTATGTTAGATAATCGAACAGGTTATTACTGTATTAGCGATTTAGCGTATGTACATAATATTTATTTATCCGCCAGTCTGCTAGAACACTCTGACTTGTCGTATAGAAATTATAAACAGCCTGTGGCACACAACCGGAATTTTTGCTGGAGGTCACACAGTGTTGTACGAGTACATACAGTATATAGCATGACTTGCACTATCGCTGCAAAAAGTCGCGAAAAAACTGCAAAATGATTTTTATGTAAATTCTGATAAACGGATTTTTCGTCTTAAACTGCGGTATATTCAGTTACAAACCGGATCTAAACATGCTCCTTTCGTGTTACCGCTCATTTGAATTCGAAGTTGCACAATTTTTGGGTCGGTTTTGTTGCATTCTGCTTTATATGTGGCTTGAAGCGAAAACTGCCGCCAAGTACAGAGTACTTGTTCCGCCAGGTACTTGTTTTTATGCTTGCGTTAATTTATTAATCGCACTAATTTTCAAAGAAAACAAATTACAATTTGAAGTGCGTTCATCATGTAGAGAAATAAAAAATGGCACTTTTGACATTTTGCGCTTTTAACTCTGGACCAAACCTTCTGGTTTAGTAAAGAACTGGCAGGACCCAAACCATCGCAGAGTCATTTTACCGCCACGATGACTTGTCACTAAACTACAAGAAATCGGTGATGACAGTGCGTCAAACCGATCAAACAACAAATTTAGCTAATACCCTGACGCATAGATTGATTCATTTTGGCAGCGGTGCAATATCAGTAGCTATGACCGGCTGCCATCACGTATATCCGGCGATTTAACCAGAAATCACCACACATTTCGGTACGCAACATTAAGAGCGCCACTGGAGCGCGACAGTAGAACATTTTCCCTGGCAAACTGTTCCCGGGTTTTCTTTGTCCTCGACCGCTGTCACCGCCGCGCCGACATCTCTCTTATATGGACACATCCTGACGCGAAATTAGCCGGTGCCACGTTGACACGTGCACATGTGCGCAACCGGCATTTTTACACACCAAAGACGGTTTTTTTCTCCCTATGCCATGCGCAACACATTCCAGCAACGAATCTAATTAAGCATTCCAGCCAGTGCGGATGCGCAAGCGAGCGCAGCCACCGCTTAATTATGATCCGCCACATTTTCCCCTGTCACAACATCCAACCGCGCAGCGCCTCGGTTTCACGTCAGTCCAAAGTGTAAGCCGCAGCGATAAGCGCTACCCATGTCAATACATTATCAATTCTAACCCGCTTCCACCGTATTTACCCATCGCAACCGCTGCTACATAAAAATGTTCGGCAGTTTGTTTGGATCTCGCTTAACGCGGAATTAAACGACGTGTGGTTGTTGTGCGGAAAGATGGGACCATTCAAATAGCGTGTGCTGTTAATATTCCCGCCATGATGTTTTATGTCGGTGCTAATGGATGATACGGACTATTAAGGCTGCGCCCATCACAGACAACAACTCCGGGTAAGTGTCCATACTGTTGGAAATGATGTCTCCCAACCGCTTTTTCCGGTCTGCCTCTCGTTTCCCCCGGTTGACATAACGAAGCCGGTGCATTTTCTTTTAATAACCCGATCAGAAAAATGATGTAGTTTGCATTGCTAATCTAAATATTTAGCTGTTAAGTGTATTTATTCTTGGCCATTTTCGTATCGGGGCGCTCTTGCTCTCGCTCACTCTCTCGGTGTCTCAGCACTTTCCCGCGGCACGACATGTACTTGGATGTGATGGACATGATTGAGAAATCAAAACAAAACACTGGGTTATACGCTGTGCAACACACGCAGTACATGCGCTTTAAGTAGCCTCTAAAAATGATGTCCCATCTCATAAATCTTATGCCACAGCTAAATTTGCCCGCACGTTTGTCCCCCCTAATGTTCAGTCGTGTCAAATAACCGCGGTTTGAACAGGCCGTCTTCGTAAGCGCCACGATAGTATTCGATTTTGAAGCGCGTCGCGCAGTTTTTTTGATTTATGCTAATCGAATCAAGCGTTGAGTAAAGGTTACGCTGTTATACACTGATTCCCGCGTCCTCTCCGGCTCGCATCCCCCCAATAAAAACCCAGGTAAGCGGTGAAGATATTTCTCCAGTATTGCGTTCTGCGCCGGTTTTCCCGCCGCCATGTGCACAAGCATAGAATGATGAATGATTGTGCAACGCCGGACGACAGATAGGCTAATCCGCTATCGATAATCCCTTATGTATACGGTGCATTTTACGCTCGGTATGAACTTGATCGGGGAAAGAGAGCGTCTTATCGCTGCGCAGTGCACAGCCGTATAAATAACCGATGCGTAATTATACCGCGATTTATTAGTACGGGCGCTGGTTCCGCAACATTACCGTTATTACGCGAACGGGATGTTTAATCAGTATAGTGGTATTTATATTTAGTAGCGTGAAAATGTGATAAACGTTGTTTAGCCGGCGAGTTCGATAAGAGTGGCCGGCAAAAACTCATTAGCGCAGATGGGGTGCGCGTTATGCACCCGGGTGATGACAGGCCGTGATAATTAATGTTGAGAGTGGTTTTCTCAAGGTTTGTAGTTAATCAACGGCTGCTTCGTTGCGCGGACAAATCGCCAGCACTCTATTTTCCCGCCGATGCTGGTCGAGTTCTTTCTCCGGCATGTTGGAAATGATGTAGGCCATCGTGTTATTTAATTCCGTTGCCGCCGTGCTTCGCAGTAAGTTTTCCCGTGCGTCGTGAAGGCCAAATATGTTGGCCCAACGGAATGGTAATTCGATCATTTCTCTCTCATTCTGCGAGCCGCGGGAACTGTCAAGCGTATTTGCCAGGCGGATTATTTTACAAACGGCACACTATATACAAAACGAGTGCTGCGTTTTAATCTTTAACATTTTCCTTCTAAATGTTATGTATATCGCGGAGGTTAAGAGATTCGCACTTTCCCAGCAAACAAAGCCGGTAATATTTAGATGATGGTTTTGTGTGTTTATAATGCGCAAATCAATCCCATTTTTGGTTGGACATGGAAGCGTATTCTACTGCTTTGTAGAGTTGGGGCGGTTTTAACGGCGACGTAATAGCCGTGATGAAGATGTCGACAGCCGTGTGATGACTTGTTAGAATGCTAATGTTTATCCTATATCTTTTGCTGTCGTCCATTTCCGTAGATCGCGACATGCACACACAGTATGCCGGGTTTGATAAGCGGGCTGGATCGTTAATGTTGTTAACGATGTCATTTATGGGAGACAGATCGTGTTGCTTCCTGCATTTTACGCTTGTGTTGTCTACTGTCACTGGCATCTACTCCAAGAGTAGTTAATAAAATTACCATTGTACAGACACTCAGGGAAGCGTGTATCATGGACTGATCAGGATATAGCATGTAGCAGTCTGTAAAAAGCCTTTAATTCAATTTTTCTCTGCTTCAAGCACAACTGAACCAAAAATTCTGCAGGAGATATGTTGATAATATTGTCCATGTTGATATGTTGATTATACATTTCTGAAAACTCTGTAATTACTAAAAAGAAAAAAATAAAAACGTCTCCACAAGGTGTACTAGTGGGTAATGTTAAAGAAGTTCAGGACTGTTTGAAATATTAGAGGTTTTTTTTTAATTGGGAGGGAAATTTATGATTTAATTCTAAATGTCACTGAATTTTTTGTTGCAAAAGAATTAATCGAAATTTAATATCGATTTATAATGCAAACAATGTAGGTCATTTTTACGGCATACAAAGAGAAAAAGGCATATAAAGCTAACCCGCGTCACTGGTTTGTTTTCCTTTTCTTTGTACTGTTGGCTATTGACGCCTGCGGGATTTGGTGAAGTGAAGCGGCACGGCATGAATCCCCATCCAGCGTCCACATGGTAATTGATTAGCCCAATTAACGCCTATTGACCAGCACATACACACACAGACAACCAACGCCCGCCGGAAGCGCTGTAGCGCGGGCGCGCTGGCGCACTGGGTAATCCAGCCGGAAAATATCGGCGAACACTGCCGCGCATTGACAGCAGCTGCCCAGCGCGCATAGATTATACAATAGCAAATATTATTCCATCCACTCTCATCCAGCTGGCACTTGATAGCCGAGCTAAATGCTGAGAGAGAACGGAGAGTGATATATATGCCGGGTATTCCATCAAAATACACCCTCTCACTGGGGACGAATGGAGAGGAGAATGTTGCCTATGTGGTGTGTATTATAAATGCGGCCGTGGAGATTATAAATTTAACTCGCTGCAGCCGTTGTACAGATGTGTCGGGCCCCTCTTACCGGCACTTGGCGTCCATCAGCACTTGGGAGAAAATGTTTGACTTGGAGTGCCTGTATGATTGATGGTGGGGCGCGCGTTAAAACGCGCGCTCACCGCGGGCTGCCAGTAGACGTTGCATGCGGGCAGGTTAAGTCAGTGTTTGATTCAATTTTCCCGGCACGAAAATGCCGGTAAATGAAATCACCGTATGCTCTGGAGAAACGAAGGCTTTTAACCGGCAATTTTCGTGTTTTCGTTGAACCGGCGAAGGCAATGTTTTTTGCATTAACGAGCCGCGTTATCAAAAGCTTTTTTAAAAAACTTTATTTTTTATTTCTTCCTGATTTACATACAAATTTTGTATGTGTTAAATAATTTATTCATTATATTTATTGGATATAAATTTTCAGTTTATTAATGTATGGATAAAAATTTTGGACGCCTTGTATGAATATAAATGAATATAAAAAGGTTTTTATACATCATACAATAATTTTTGTTAAGGTTATTTTCGGTTAATATTAGATTTTCCGCGTCTCTCTGATTACGCATCATTTGAAGCTGGCGTAATTCGATACAAATCGCTTCCTGCTCTTCCCATTCGACCTGTTCCGCTGACATGGCCGGGAAAGCACGGATCCCATTCTCTTCCCGCTATAGTGCTCTACATCCGTGAATACGCTCTGAGTGGCTAATTGTTTTCACGCTCGGAGCACAGTCATATCCCGCGAGCAGCAGGATTATTCGATTACACACACCCCGTCCTGTACGTACGCTCCCCATCCCGAACACGGTGCATATGCATCAGCGGATGCCAATTAGCCGCATATTCTCCACGTCTGGCTGGATTTCCGCGCCGGCATGCACAATTGTCCGCGGGTCCACTGCATGGGTTTAATTACCGCGCTCCGTGGCCCAGCAGGAGCCGGGAGGGAAGTCGGTGCAGATGCGAACAGCGCGCACGGATATCAGGAGTGGGCAACGATTTTCCCGCTAATCATACACTACTCGACACTCACTGCAGCTGAATCGATAGCAATTAAGCGCAGAGATCGTCAAGTGCAGCCTGTACGGTTTTCCTGTGACCGTTACCGAGCGGAAAACGGTTTTAGTTTACACTACATTATACTCACATATCAACTTGGAACATCACGATAAAAATGCGTGATTATCACTTAAAATTAACCGGACAATCCCTTGTAACTAAATATTAAAGTAGGTCCAACATTTCGTGTCTGCAAAACGCTAAACAAAAAACTATTCGATAGCTGAAAAGCTCTAATTAAGTTTTAAAAAAAAGGAATGGAAAAACGAGAACGAATTTCGAGAGAATTATCATTCAATACGTAAAGTCTAAAGTCTCCAAAAACAAGTGCTACTGTAACTGTCACCTCGGGCAGTTTGCACCAAGCTTTGCTATTTTAATAAAAATATAATCTTGACTTTTTTCTCTCATTAAATACAGAAGCGCTGTATAGGAGAGTGTTGTCTATAATAAACGCATAAACTAAGTGCCGCATACTTTGCCGCAATATAAAAACATGCCGCGGTTAAGTAATAATCGATACATTGTGCCCGGGCGCCTTAAACATCGAAAACCGGCATTCACACTTAACACCAACAATATAACTCCATCTATCCCGCCACACGGCAAACATCCGCCGCACGGTACAACTGTCACCGGCAACAATACTTTCTCAACCAGCCACAGAAAACTCCACTCAGGTAACTAGCCTATACCACCATCTGGTAACAATCCAAAGGTCAAAAGCCGGGAGATTTTTCACCGCGTTTTCTTTAGTAAAGTCCCCATAAAGATGCCGGTTATTGTGCGCGCAATTTGTCCCGGACACGACGCATTAGCCGGGTGCTATTGTATGGCTATACAGTGTACACGCCGCGATCCTGTCGTCAGTGATTTCCTCCAGCATCCCCCCGTGCTCATTCACTGCACTTCCTGTTGCAACTGGTTCCTCTCTGGCACTTTTCGGCTATTGTACCGGCACATCTCTCTCTCTCGCTCTCTTCTCTATACACGAGTACTCTTCCTCTGCGTGTGTGGATGTGTGTACGCTCTTGACGCAACCCGACCGTACGCGGGCGGGATAACACCGCGCGGCGTGCATAGAGAGAAGGGAGTGTTAAGTTACTAAGCCAACCGTCGAATTAACAAGCTTGTTTTCTAAGTATAAACGGCCGGTCCTGCGAAAAACTCGGCGTTTCTCTCTCTGGCAGCGTCGGTACTGTGTATGTGCCACATTCCTCGTTGGCGTTTAAGCTCGCGATTCAATCCCGGGGTATTTTTCCTCTAATGCGCGGTACACAGATGATCAGAATGCGGATCGGCGGGGAATGATTATATTCGCGCTGGTGTGTAACAGCATCATTCCAATTTCTCCATCATGCTGCTAAATCGGGCTTGATTAACAAGAGCTGGCTCGATCTGTACATACATTCTGTCCGTCTCTCTCTCTTCTCTCTGCTATCTCTCGATCGCCGTCGCCGTCTACCACTGGAAAATGCCAATGAGACATTTCCGCCGATGCCGGCATCACTGTGCTGTCGTTTAATTGTTCTCCGGTGATTTCGTTCCACGGGGGATTATATCGAAGCCCGTGGTCTAATTGATGGGACAGCTGTATTGTTTACTGATGAGCCCGATCTGTTTACTTTAGACCACTATCATACATTATGTAAAAACCCGGCACTGCATGATGTAATCCCTGGGAAATGCGAAAGTGTATCGCGTATACAAAAATGCTGATGATGTGTTATGCGGCATGCTGTATTAGCATTGATGGGATCGTGGATCGCGTTGATGATACTGATGATGATGATGATGATTTGAATTATTTCCAATCAGGATTAGTGCGGCCGCGGCAGCAGCAGTATCCTGCTGTTGGCCGGCAGCCGCCACAGCAGCTGACACGCAGTTGCGGGAATATACGTGCTTATCGCCACCGGTGTCGGCTGGCATTCTGGCCCGGCGCATCGTGTCTCTGGTGGGTAACCGTGTATACACTGCCGGGCAGGGGTACTTTAGAAATTATAATCTCCCGGTGCACTCTTTTAACATTGGCCATGAAGGATGGTGTGTTTGCGTTTCGAGAGGAAACGGCTGCTTTTCTGTGCATTTATTTTTAAACGTAGCCTGCTTCGATGGAGGTGAAATTTGATCCCGTTGCATGTGCCGGGTTAATCCGATACGTGTACAGAGTGGTGTGTATGCGGAATGGGAATATCCGCAATTCCGTGATAGTAACGCGGACGAGAAAATGCGTTTGTTTGTGCGCTTGTAAAAATATGTGCGCCTGAAAATTTCAAAACAAACTTATTGCTTGACTATAATTTTAATATCAACAAATTTTATTCAAAACCACGTTCCGACAAATTTAACGGACAAGAGCCGAAATCCAATTTTATAAAAGTCTGTAATCGGAAAATATTCAGAAATTTCTGTAAATTACTGTGACCATATTTACGATGAAAACTGCCGGTAAATTATATTTTAGCATGAAAATAGGTATATACAAAATTATCCGTGGGTAAAAGTGTCGCGATTATGTTTTGAAGATTTATTTGTAGCGTTGATGGTAGTGAAGTCTATAAATTGTTGAAAACTGCGTATTTTTCCTGTGTCATTACTCCGCATTTCGATCGTATTATTTGTTTATTCTGGCGCTTTGATCAAACCTATTTATCCCGGCGCGCTGCCTCTCTCTTGGCTCCGCTGATCGCAGCGCACAGCTGACTATTGTGCGATCGATTAGCCACAAAAACAGGGAAGCTGCATTTTGTTGATTAATCGATTGGCGTATTACGCTGCAGCGCGATCGCACAGCTCCACATTAAACTACGAGCTTTCTTCCCGTTGAAACCGGTTGAAACCCTTCATTTTCTCTCCCGGTTAGGGAAATTTGTCTGTGTATATAACCAGTAAAAGGTTTTCCCATAAATGACACAATATATATTGTATCGGTTGATGTGTGTGTATGGAGGAAAGTGTGTCTGTGTGCCGGGGACGAGATCACGATCGCGGCTGCTGTTGTCCTGTTGGACAGGGCGCTGGTAGAAGAAGACAGAAGCCGGTGCCGGGTTTTGACAAATTGCTCTCGTAGTGTGATTAACTCATCCGCATTTGCATCCCGGGCGCGGTGCATGTGGTTGATCTTCATCCCGGCTTGTACCACAAAAGCGGATTTGTCGTAATTTGCATTGACATTTTCCCCGGAAAATGTCGGTCAGGGATACCTTAGCATGTCTTAGCGGTTGTGACAGGCTATCGTTAAACAAAAGTGTCTGATGCAAAAAAAGTGCAATTAAGGGAATTTTCTCGTCTGTTTCCGGTTAAGGCGGTACACATTGTTAGAATGCGCATAAGAAAATCAAAGCATCGATTTCAGAAGCGCATTTCGCTAATGTATAGAGCACTGGCAGAGCAGATAGAATAAAATTCATTATATATAAGAATATTTAAAACTGTTGAACGCTAACCTGCCATCGTAAATTTTTCTTTTTCGGGTATCAGAACAGAACTTACAAAGCTTTCCAAATTTATATTTAATGAAACAGCTATGGGGAAAAAACCCGCATAAGCTAAAAAATAATTCGCCCGATCACGAGCCGTTTGATAAACTTGCAAATCAGCAGAGTAGTTTTTCCCGGCAAGCCTTCCATTTTTTTGTAAAAAAGGTCGTAAAGCTCCGAATTAAATGTGATACTGTCGTAAATGTATGCGTCAGTTTAAACAAGTAATTCCCATGATCGACTACACATGCAAATGTTGGAAGCGATTAGCGCTGTTGGGTTGTTTACCCATTTGCATCGGTCGGTGAATTTTCCGGTGGTAGTGGTGAGACGCTGTGCGGCACGATGCGCCGGCTCCGTCCCGTTTCTTTTCCCTCTCACTGTCTCTCGCACATTCAGGGTAGCAAGACGTGCGCGCAACATGCGTAACATGTTGTGGTTCATTAGCTGTTCGTCTGTACCGAATACCGGGCTCCGATCGATGCCGGCGCTGTCTGTGGCGGGATGTAGTGCGGGATCGGTTACTTGCCCACTGGGCAGTCTCCCATCGCGAGCGCCCCTCCATTCATCCGGGAGTATAACAGATGGGAAGCAAATTGCTCCTTCAGTTTAATTACCACTGATTATCTGTGGAGATCTGGGTCATTTGCATGTATGGGCTAAATCACGACGAGATTCCCGGGAAAGATTTTAATATGCGCTGGGCTGGAGTGGCAACTGCCGATCGTGTGCTTGTATCCATCGCTGTATGTTGTTTCCGGCGTAATGGATTATTATTATCCTACGAGCAACTGCACGCTTCTCGCAGCAACTAAATTATGTTTGCTCGACCAATATATTTTCAGACAGATTGCGTAGTTCTTAATAAAATTAGCTTACCTGGTTTGTTATCCTTTTTACTTCAACAAGATAAAATACATTAATGTAATGTTAACCCTCTTCTACAGGATTTTTTAAAAAGGATAGATTTGTGTACGTTACACTTCAAATTTTTCGAATTTTTACGTCTGCAGTATAAATGATCGATGTGAAAGACTACAGTTTATTTCAGATTTATATATTGTAGTATAAAAGACTTAAAATCAAATTGAATTTTTAAATAATCATTTATTCAGTTAGCAATTAATCATAATAAAAAGTGTGCAGTCTTTGTGGCAGCTCGGAAATAATAAATGCCCGCATTTTTTATGTGACCTTCTTTTGATAGGCCGTAAAAATGCTGCATTAGTGCATTGTGCCCATCAGCCGGGATGGGACCGTTGTCGCGGTTTCCGGTGTAGTGAGGTTCTAAAATGGACTTACACAGCCGAAATGGCATCATCGCTTTGCCCGATCTCTAACAGTCCCCCTATAATGCAATGTGTCGTAAATGTGCGCGTTAAATTGCCGGTTATATGATGGGAAATGGTTTTGACGTACATCTATGAGCTGTAAAGATAGAAAATCCAATTATGAGACCCTCTTAAGGCCTGCTTAAAAGCGGCGCGGCTTGGCGAGTGTCAGCAGCACGGGCGATGCTATTAGTATCCTTCCGTCACTCCCCGCGATACCGAAATGTGCCGAACATTATGGCACTTGTTAACGCCGCTGTATTACAGCTCCAGATTGATTAGCGCGCTGGCGTGCCGGTCTGGGCTTAAAATTAATGCGTTGTGGAATTAGAATAAAAAATTGCCGGTGAATCTTTTAATTACACCAAGTCCATAAATCCTTGACTAGCCGATTGTGAATTCCAAATGTTTTGCCAGAACAGTATAGTAGTGTAATAAGTATTTTACTTAGACAATGATCAAGAATTTCAGGTAAAATAAATGCTACTCGCGAAAATGTGGTAACAAATTTTAAACTAAAATAAAATAAACATTGCCAGAAATTTTAGTATGCAAGAAATTATAATTTTAACTGCCAGTTTGTTAGGTAATTCTATTAACTGGTTTAGAAATAGTGTGATTGTTATTAGGCCAAAAAACTGCGCAGGAGATGCAGAAATCGATTAGGCAAAATCCCATTGTCCGCGGCAATTAATCGCAGATTTTTTCCGCGTTTATCGATCGAACGGGAATTAATATCCGAGACAGGGGGATTTTTTTTACATCCCATCTTCCGCTTAAGACAAGTGTCAGACGGCGATACCGTAACAAAAGCCCCTGGCCTTTGTCAGATCCGCTAAATAGCCGCATAAAAACCGCCCCGAACCCAGCTGCAGTGTAACGCGGGGCGGAAGAAAAGCGAGCCCGTCAGTGTTTTATTAGACAAGATGGGTCGAAAGAGCCCGGGCGCGCCATATCACAGAGGAAGAACGACTCAAAGATCTATCAGCTCGGGAAAAGGAGGCCGAGCCCGGTGGCTGTGCCGCCGACATGAGAGCATTTAGTGGTAATCCACCGTAGGGATTTGACGGTCCGCGTACACCGGGACGCTTGACACTTAAGCCCCGATCACTTCCCCTCTTTTTATCCCATCCGCGCGCGCGCTCGCTCGCATTTTACCGCAGCGCAGCCAAATGTCCATACAACTGTACATACAACAACCATACACCTACCCCAGCTGACACATAAACATTCAGCGAACAGGGAACACGGCTGGTTAAATGCCGGGGCGTAATAAGCGCGTCCTGTGCTCACAGTCAGCCACCGGTGTATCCTGTTGCACACTCGCAGCATCCATATAAAAACATATTCGCCGATGTATCTGTCGTATATCCAACCGGCATTTTTCATATAACCACCGTTAAACTTGGTATTGTCTTTACCCATTGCGTTTTCCTACGGTGAAGGTATATAGTACTCACAGATGACCCAATTATCTTTACGTTGATGTCGGTCTTGTTTTACTTCCAGATTCCGTCCGGCTGCGTTGTTTGTGTTTGATTTTTGATCCACAGTTTGTCGTCTCTCTCTTTCTCTCTCTTCCTCTTCTCTTTGTTGTCCCTTGTTAATTTGACATATCCGTGTATTATTATTCTTCCACACCGGACTCCTTGTTTAATCCTCGCATTCTCTCCTTCACCAACCTCTGTTGTCCGGGAACACAAACACTCACCGCTGCTGCTTGTTTTTTGTGTTGATTTATATTACATAAACGCGCTGCAATGATGGACGCTGAATCTCAACCGTCTCCTAATACGTCCCCTGTCCCAACCATCCAATCGCTTACTGTCCGGCTCCTTATGCTTGGCAAGGTATGTGTGTGTCTCTCTTATTCAGTTGTTTTTTGTCTGTGTGTGTCACCCATTTGTTTTTGACCAATCGGTTCCCGGGTTTACTTTCGTCGAGCGACGCGATACCCAATTATTGACGTATTGACCCACCGCCGCTATTGTGCCGGCCGTGTACATATGTACAGCTTAAGTGGGCATTTTGATTCATTTTCCGAATCATATTAGGAATGAAGAAAAAAAGTAAATGTTTGGTTGTCAGATCGATTGACTGGCGTGCGAAGCAACAAGCAGAAGGGGACAAGCGTGTTAACCGTTTTAACACGTGTCGCACGTATGTTTGTCAAGGCCAGTAGTACTGGATGTGTCAAATCACAGTCGCCACTATGACAGACAAAATGAATGCCTGGCAATGAGGTGTTTATTGGCTACAGTGTTAACATCCACGGCGATTTACGCATCCGTCGCTGGGTGCGTAAATCACTTTGTAATGAACGGGGGAAGATTATAGCGGTTTGAGGATAACGAGGAAAAAAATCCCTGACATTCGGCACCCATAAAAAACCCTAATTATACTTTAGGAGGGGTTCCTTGCAACGAGAACTGTGAGGCTTTAGAATAGAGGCGCACGTTGTAGTATTCAGTGAAGCTACGCTGCAGAGCTGTCACGTTCGCTGCAACCAGATATGCCGCTTACGTCAACAGACAAAACAGCCATGCCAGGGCACGCTTGACAGATCGGTGAGGTTGTGCGGGGAATAGAACATCTATTCTAACCCGGCTTCGTAAAACCCTTTCGTTACCGCGTTTTACGATGGTCGACGTAATCGTCGCACATGGAAGTTCAGCATGTGCGGCCAATAAAATAATAATTAACGAGTCAATATAATTGACTTTCTTCCAAAAACAAGAAAGCCACCACTGTTTTTTTACCATAACCTTTCGTAAAAAATACCGAAAATAAAAAAATATTTAGTTGCACACAAAAACGTCAGAATTATCCTCAGTTTCTGCATAGAAAACACGTTTAAAAATTGTAATTAATTTTGTGTATAACTAGTTAACGCTAAAATCCTAAATACTTTTGGCGTAAATATAAAAATCCATTATAAATGATGCGTGCTGTCGTCGACATGGTTTTCCGGCCGCAGCGGATGTAATACTATATTTAGTGGAAGCAGGCATATTTCGCTGATTAAAAACACACCCGCCCTTCCTTCCTCACCAGTTTCTTGGGTTACGCAAATATAGAAGATAATTGAGTTTATAGAGTCCGGGAAGAATTAACTCGGGCTGCCCCGATGCAATATGTATTGCGTCTTGTGGCTGGTAGTTGATTAAATAAATCACGATCCGCGGTGCTTTGTGGCGGTGGAGTGTAACTACTGTAATTATCGTATCAGATAGATTCTGCTGCTCCTGCGCAGGCATAGTATAATTATTCTCTTTTTCTTTCCAGGAGGTCGGCAGTATCATCGGCAAGGTAAGCCTCCCGGAAGACGGTAGCTGGAGATGTCGGTTATGGTAGCCTAAATAATTTAAATGATTATTTCCCGTCCTGCCCTCCCTTCCACGTCAACAGGGTTATTCTATCCGACGTATTTCCTATATATTGGAATAGTGCGCCATCAGCACGACTGGGAATTTTCTTCTAAATTTTCTGCAGCGCTGTGCAAGATCCTGCCAACAGAGATTCCTTTGATTACCCGAAAAAAAATTTAGATAAAACTGCGACATCAACTAACGATTTCAATTCATTTCCACGCAGTATTTAGTTACACAGAAGCAGCATTTTATTACGTCATAAAAATTAAGCATAGCTGCGATATCATTGAATGATAATTAAATTTAAATTTTGTGATATAATCGAAAGCTGTTTATTAACAATTTAGGATTAAAGATGGATAATAAATAACACCACGCAATAAAATCTGACTGACGCATGTTTATAATTGTTATATATGCAGAAGAATTGATATAATTTACGGTGGTTTAATCAGCCTGTATTAAACCTGCTTTTGAGCCTTTTCTGATTCAGACACCGCATCTCTCTGGAGTCTCTCCCAGATGTTCCTGCGCGACATAAGCTGCTTGTCAGGCGCAGCGTCGCAGGCAGGAAGAACCGGCACCTATCATGCTCAACTTAATCCCGCCGTAATCCGCGTCTTGACCCGCGCCAACGCTCTCAATACCGGCACACACATCACACACACATACACACAGCAGCGGCAGCCACATGAGCTTTCAACAAGCCAATAAACATTGTTAAATTTTGGTTAGACAAGATTAATGGATTATCCATACAGCATTTGTTGCCGTGACGGGCCGGGTCTCCATTCTCTATAACAGCACACATATCACTGCCGCTCAATTAATGAGCTTTTTAACAGCTAATTCGCCCACCACCGCGCGCGTCCGCACCACGTGCGGCGGAGCGCACGATCGATTACCGGCATTTTGCGCTGAGATTCGTGCGCCCTGCTTCACTGCTACTGGCCGGTTAATTACAGGAAAATCTGTCACGAAAGGTCATCTACTTAATCTAATCTTTCTTCGTTGCAGGAAGGCAAAAATGTCAAGCGTATTCGGGAAGAGGTAAGCGATGATAAAGTGCTGCAGAGCACATGATGGCTGGTTATGCGGGCGCGCTGCGAATTCCCGCCGCGATCGCCAGCGTGCTGTGAGAGGAAATAAAATGTTGTAAGTGCACCAGGCTGTCCGGCTTAATCAGCGTATTCTTTTTTTTCCTTCGTAACAGAGCGGTGCCAGAATCAACATCTCCGACGGCTCGTCACCGGAACGGATTGTCACCCTGGTGGGCAATGTTGACAATGTATCGGCGGCATTCAAGATGATCTGCACCAAGTTCCTCGAGGTGAGCGCCATGGGGTTTATTTATGGCAGCCTCTTCAAACATTTCACATAACTTTCATGGCAAAGTTTCAGCGAACAAAATTCGGTAGCGTCGCAAATAAATACACGCTTTGTATGTAGAGACGTGCTTTTACTAATGCTGGTAAATGGCAAGCGAGCAGCAATTTTGTTCTGACCAGTGTCTGCTGTTTATAGTTAAACTGTATACTGTTTTGTATTCTGTTAAAATTCAAATCTTTTAAACAATGGAAAACAAACCAAGTGAAAAGAGACGCTGTCAGAAAGATACATATACGTAAATTAAATGTACATTTGTGCGCGGAGATTCATGGCGCCCAGCCAAAATCTATGCGCCCGGTTGCCGCGGGCGGCTGACAGTCACCGTTGTGTATTACTTAGAGCGTTTATTTTTTGATTCGGAAAACAGTGGTCGCTGTCGGTGATTGACTGATGAACATAATTGATTTTCTTGTTTTTGTACAGGATATAGACTATAACGGGCAGAATGCCTTTCAGTCCAACGGAGCATGGTGGACGCCATTAACCATCCGTCTGCTGGTCCCGGCCAGCCAATGTGGATGCCTTATCGGGAAAGGAGGGTCCAAGATTAAGGAGTTGCGCAACGTATGTCAACGCTCTAACACTCCGTTCACAAACATGTACATTTGCTGAGCGGGTGGTTGTTCGTTTAGATAACCGGTGCATCGGTCCAGGTGGCCAGCGATGCCCTGCCCAACTCCACCGAACGAACCATCACGTTGACCGGCAACTTTGAGCCCATTACGCGCTGCTTCGAATATGTCTGCCAAATGTTGGCCGAAGTAAGTGCAAACTGTCATAAATCATAAAAATAATTACGCACAATCAAGGCAATGTTATAATTTTATGCTTCAAACGCAGTAAATAATTCTCTGCTCATACGAAGCGTAACAAAGCATGTACCTTGTCCTAAATGCCAATGCGGAACACTAAACACAAAAACTAGTTTTCAGAGCTTAAACCTAAAAATGCGTTCCTGTCTTAAAAGTTGCCGTGGGTTTAGTTTTTTCAATAAATTTTGGTCAGTCGGTCTATCGATTACGTACTACGATGTTTGCATTGGTAAAATGCCTTTGTTATTTATGGTATAGTCGCCTCCAAAAGGACCAATCATTCCGTATCGTCCGAAGGCCGTCTCGCTGAACGGACCCATCGCCGCCAACGGGTTCCTGGCAACGGGGAATCCCGGCGTGGCGCCGGTGGTGGCGCCCCAGACCGTGTTGATATCGGGTGGACCACAGGCGCCCTTCCTCCTGCAGAGTCAGTTCCCCTTGTCGCCCCAGGCCCAGGCCGATCTGACGAAGTTAACGCAGATGCAGCAGACGCTCAACGGCTCGGCTAACAGCGCCGCTGCCGCCACAGCGCAGCTGATGGGAGCGCAGCAAGCGGCGGCATTGCAAGGTGCGTAGGATAACTGCAGCACGAGGTGTGCGTCTCTATACTTACTTCACGAATAATTTACTTTTGTCCTACTGTTATACAACCCGAACGCATATGATAAAATCTTACGCAATATTAGTAGAGTATGTGGAAAATTACTCGGGGAGTCGGGGCGCATTTTGCTGGCCTACATTCAGAAAATACTGTAATACTGAAATTTTAATACGCCGTAGCAATAATACAGCCATTTACCGTAAATCGTAATTATATTTTCTACGATCGGTTGTCACAGACAAATCGATCGTAGCGTAATTTTATACGTATGCTAAACGACTGTGTTGTTGCTCTGGCAAATTACGGTTACTGTAATAAATTTTTGAACTGTTAGCAATTGCGTAGTTTTGGCCTGCGCAATTGACAAAAATCTTAGTTCATTGCGCTGGTATTTCACGTTTGTTGCAAAAACCCGAATTTTCCTGAATATCGACCCACAAAATGCGCCTGGTAAATCTTACATATATGTATATTGACCATTGATGTTTTAAAATGTTCGGAAATTGTAGTAGGATAGCTGCATGAGAAGTTATACCATGAGCTTTCTGTAGCACTTGGTTGTACTAATCTTTATAACACCTGCATAATCGTGCCACCCCATTAATTGTAGCAATCTATGATGACCGCGTACTTGCAGCCATGCTAACGGGATCGCCGATGCTCAACGTGAACAGCGGTGCCGTCCTGCGCAGTGTGAATGGATTAAGCCCGTCCGGGCCGGGCGGCGTCTCGGTGGTGGCGGCGCCCCCACCGCCCCCGGTCGCCGCACTGCCGCCGCAGCATCAGCAGAGCCACGAGCTGACCATCCCCAACGATTGGGTGGGGTGTGTCATTGGGCGGGGCGGGGTGAAGATCAACGAGATCCGCCATCTGTCCGGCGCTGTGATCAAAATCAGTCCGTGTGAAGATGGGAAGAAGGAGCGCAGTATCACCATTACCGGCAGTCCCGAGGCGGTCAACGTGGCGCTGTACCTGATACAGACCCGCATCTCCGCCGAGCTGCTGGCCAACGGTGGCTTCTGTCTCTAGTCGGGTGGTGTTTTATGCTGCTTTACGGTGTCGGGTGGTGTTTTATAAGGAGAAATTAGCCGGGATTTTGCGTAGAAAGTTTGATGAATGCTGTTCTAGGCTTATTTATTTTGATTGCATAAACTTTTTCTATGTAGTGGAATTTATTCTGCAGGCGCGATTTGCTGTTGGAGCGCCGGCATGGCAGTCAGTTGCAGTGATGGCTAAAATATAATGCAATGTTAGAATATAGTTATTATCGGAAATTTTGATTGATTGTTTCTACACCCGATAAGGATTGGATTGTTTGAATTGCTCTCTTTATAATCTTACGCCGAATGACGTAAAGCAAATGTACAGAAACAGATTCATTATTTATAAATCAATAGACATACCGCTGCATTGTACCGCTGCATAGTAATACTAGATCAGGCTGCTGTAAAACAGTTCACACTCGTGTATCAAAACAAATTATACCACATGATATTAATTATTATTCTTACGTCTGCGACAAGGGTGCAGAACATTGACTGCATTTTGTTTTTGGCCGGTGAAAACGATACCGGCGACACTTAACGGTTATTGGCAGTGGTGAGTCGTGAGACCATGGAGAACATACTTATTAAACTTATTAAACTCAAACTTATTAAACTATCCTGAAGCGGATCAGGATTGCTAAGTCTTAGAAAAGCGGCACGGTACATTGCAGCGAATCCGTAGCAGATCCGTTGCACTTCGCTTCCGTGCATTCCAAACTGTTTTGCACTGCTTTAAGACATTCTGTCGCCAAAATGGTATTTGTGTGTACAGGTCGGCTTGCACAATACTGAGAAAATTTTAAACATATAAACAGCTGATCGAATTTGTAATTGCAGTTGTAATAAGTACGAGTATCAGTGGTTGCCATGACACAACATTTCACTTATACACGGTGTGCCTACATCAGTCTGGCTAGTAGGTAGGGGATAAAGTAGTAATAACAAAACATTCAAACCGAATTTATTATTATTGGCTAGTACACGTTCCCAGCGGTATGGATGGTGTGGCGCAAAATACTTGCGGTGTTCCACAGAACACCCTTCCTGTGCAAACCATAGAAAATCTGATCTCCGCGTGTGACCTCGCCCCAACAACGCAAATGGATCTGGAGGATTTCGGTGTCAACGATCTGAAACAACTCGTGGACCTTCGCCAAAGCATGACTTATCCTGCAGATCTTCAGTTTATTAAGAACCCCTTGGATCGCAAAAAGGTTCAAGATTTCATCGACAAAAATGCACCAATGCCACCGCCGGCCTCCAGTCCTCCCAAGCTAACCCCCAAAGTAAGTAAAAACGGGAAGTATGCTGAAAGCGGAAGAAAAGATGAACAGGATCGTGGCGTCAGCTGGTGTTATTGCGCACCGCGCACGAAAGCGTGATGGAAAATCGAGGGTTAGGAATAACTAGATTTATTGAGAGGGACAAGATTGTAGGTTTCAGGCAGAAAACGAATGATTCAAAGGTGGACGGGCGTTTTCTATAAGCGCCCGATAAAGATCGACCAGGTAACAGACGAGACAAACCAAGTGGCCGACCACCTTGTACGTGGTTCCCTTGGCACTCAATTACTGTGGATACTCCTCGGCACAACCATAATCAATTTCTTCACGGAATATTGCTGTAGTAGCCGAACATTTGTTATTGTCAGCCTCGGACTCTTCTGCGCAGTATCGCGTCCTCGATAGTCGATACACAGACACGTTGCAAAAAGTTTTGGCTAGATTAAACCGCACTAGCAGCAACTAAGTACTTAGATAGCCCAGCAGGCAGTCAGCTAGTTTGGCCGGAAGATTTAAGGGAAAAGAAGGCGAGATGCTGTCGAGGTGAACATCCTGAAATTTGTAGCGCAGCTGTAATATGTATGCACTCGAACTGTAATTTAATGCAGGGTAACGTTGAGATGTTCGAGAAATAAACTAATTTCTACTACTTGAGTAGAGATTGAGCGGTGCAGAGTTCGGCTATACGGGTACTGCCCAAACGGCGGTTGTTTATAAATACTAGTATTTTTGTTCTGCAGAAAAAATTTAATTAACGTCCTTAACGCATGTACTTAACGAAAACTATTAGTGATAGTGAACTAGCTCAGTGTCACCCGTTATCGCTTTCTTTTGTGGTCAACTTAGGTGTTGAATCGTAAGAAATGCTACTTAATTACTCTCGCTTCGAGTGGTTTCGTACTGTTTCAAAGTGACATTAAATTTTGGTGATAACTTTTTGCCCAATAGAAGTGTGCAGGAATTTACGAAGGGATGTGAAAATAACACACGGGATAAAGCACCATGGATGTGGCTTAGCTTCAAAGGATACGTCAACGACGAAAAATGTGACATCCAAATAGCAACGGCTCGCCCCCAGTTTCCTCCCAGTCAGTAAAAACGTCGATCCTAACGCGATGTATTTTCTGTTGATCAGATTTATGTGTGCCATTTTGTTTGTTAGCGATGTTAAATTTAAAGCTGCTAGCACCAAGGTTTTACAGATTATGTACGAGTAATATAATTATATTATCAAAATTGTGTAATGTTCGCCGCTTGTCTGGTTTCTGTCCTTTCTTGGGAGAGCCTGGTCATTACTCGAGATACAACAGGTGATAAACTGACGGTGCTTAGTGGAATTTGGGGACAGCGTCTGATATTTCGCCGATACTTCTATGATTCTATCAGTTTTTAGTCTTTGGGACAATATACGCGTAATTTGCTAGTCTTGCAGTTGCGCAGCATCGCAGGTTTATTAATAAAGGATCATAGACGGGCCGTGTACGAGCACATATTCTTAATCATTATTATTTTTAACAACTTTCATACTGTACATGCATACTCGAACGGTTTATGGTCTAATAATTTAGCCTAGTGCTTCGGGAGCCTTGCACTGGTGACCTTTACAAAATTTTCCAGCGCAAGCATAATTATATGCTTCTGCTAAGTTGCTTCACGGAATTTACTACAACCATAGAACACACAACACAGCAATCGGTCTATCTGAGCAACGCAATTCTGGCCACTCAGACAAAACGGGTTGTCTGCTTTTGAGGCCTGAATTAGAAATCTGGACTGAGCAGCAACCTTATATTTGTACCGGCTAGATGAACAAAATGTTAGTAGGATTACGACAAAACGTTTACCACGCAATACATAGTGATTGACTATCTGCTCGGTACACTTTTTCTGGGTTGCCCGGGATGCTCCATGCTGGTCCACAGGTCACTTTAACTTCCAAATACTTGTCCGTCAGCAAACCGGGCGAATGCACAGTACTGTTGAACCACTGATGGAAATTTTCCATAGCCCAACATCCACAGTCATCATCCTCTGGACAGATCGGATTATGACGGAAATTAAACTTCACATTCACTCGGTCTTCTTTGACAATAAGGGTATCTAGAACATCCTTGGAGATGGATGGCAAAAGATTACCGTCTAAGGACAGTGTCGATAAGTGCACGTTGAACCGAGGCCCACTGCGGTACAGGTGGCGAAGGGGCGGGGTCTGCTGGCGGAGCTCCAGAAATAACTTTGACCAAAAAACCTCGTTTTTATATTATGTTCATCGAAATTATAAAAAGCGCAAGAGTTAGTAATGTAGAGAACTGCTAAAAATTAACAGCACGAATTTACTAATATTTTGCCCAGATCTCCATAAATAATTTTCGCAATAATATTTAGAATGTTGAATTTCATTGCCATGTCTGTAAATTCAGTTAATTTTATTAAGTAATAACGAGTAGCTGTTGCAACTTTTTCTTACAATTTTTCGACTCTCATGTAATCGTAATACAACAGCGGTGGAAAGAACGAAAGATTTATAGTTCATTAATTTAAGAAAAATACATTTTATCGATTACCAAGTGGTTAGCAACTGGCTCCAGAGTAGTCCAATCAAAATAGGTTAAGGAGTTCTCGCTCAGCTGGAGAAAAGATAGGATAAGATAAGATAAGATAGGAACTGAGCGGAACGTATCGATCGCGATGTCCTTAATATCGTTCTTCTCTATATCCAGCGTAAGCAAACTCGGGAAACCACTAAGGAAAGCCGCATCCAATCTGCCAATCTTTGAATACTGTATAATAAGAATCAGGACACTGTGGAGGTTAGAAAGGAGTCGATCAATCGGGGCCCGCGCTTCTGTTTCTGACCGAAACCCTTTCAGCGTTACTCGCCATATGCCGTCGTTACGAGGCAGTGCTTGAAAGTACTTCCCTAAGGTGTTGCAGTACGTGTTGAAGTTGCTAGTCGGACAATCCAGAACCAGGGTGAAGAGTGCGCCGTACACGGTGGGTAACGCACAAGCGTTGAAATTCCCCGGGAAATGCAGATCGGCCTGCGTACATGCGAGATCGAAGGGCTGATGCTCCGGGAAGAAGCACTGCGGATGTGGTAATGCAGAGCTTTCGGTGGATGGAAAGAATGCACCTAACACGAGGCAGATGCGAAGTATAATGGTTCCCATCTTAGCCAGTGAAAATGGTGTTAATAAAGCGATGAGTTCCTGATTACTAAACGTAAGGAATCGTGTCAGATTCAAGTGATGTTTTTTGCTAGTAGAAATACTAGCTGCAAGTTGCTGACAACAATACGTTATGCTGATACATAACGAATTAATAAACAACCGCTCAATGTTCGTGAGCTACATGTATATTACGAATACCATTATTTCACTACTTCCTCGAGCATGTGATGTTGTTGTCCGAGATATAATAGCTGATAAACTAGCGATGCTCGTTGCTTAATTGTGGACTTGGGGACATAGTCTGTTGTTTCGCCCGGCATTTTCAATGCCAATGACCGTCTAAGGAGTAACGGATGACTGTGCGAGTAAACGTTTACCGCTCGCTTTTAATTCGTCGACCATCAGTGTATGAACTGGAAACATTCTCTACTTCTGTGCCAAAATACTCGAGAGCATGGTCGACTTTATCTTTGGCCTTTCAGGCCGCCATTCGTCGCCTGACACGTGAAGCGAGACGTTGCAGTAAGGACGCATTGGAGCCTCTTTTTCCGAGAGAAATGTTACTTAGGTTTAACATTATCGAGAAAATAATGCACAACTGCTAGAAATATTAGGACAGTCTATTGTTGCTTGCTGACGCTTAGATGCTCCGGAAAATGTTACGCTCAAACGTTAGATGTGACGTGTTGCTCCGGCTGAAGTAGAAGCCAGTACGTCGTCACATTGCCCTTTCCCTAAATCAGCAAACAAGGCAAAATGAGTCAGTATCATCATTAAATTAAAAAAGTAATGAACACCATATAACGCGTCGTACCTTGAGATGGACTTTCCCGCGACTGATAAACTCATGGCCAAATTGCTGAGCAACGACCACGGTGGCCACACTAACGTGTACCTGGGACGGCTGACTACTGGTCTGCATGCGTGCTGCCGTGTTGACGGAATCGCCGAAACTGAGGAAAAGTGTGCTGTGTTCAGTTTGATCTAGCTACACGAAAGATGTGCGCATTCCGGCACAAAATCTTACAAGCAGTATCGCGGTCTCTTCAGTCCAATAACACCAGCGGCTACCGGCCCACTATGAACGCCCATCAAGAGCTGCATACTCTCGTGGCTGCGTACACGCTCGAAGGCACTGAGAAGGACGGTGGCCAAGCGGCAGATCTCATCGGCATGACGGCTGCCTATTCGCTCCAGCAGTCCGCTTACGGCCTGCAAAATAAAATGTCTAGGAAATCTGTACTTCAGTTTTTGCTGACCAAGTTACAATAATAAGGTCCGATAAATAGTAATTAATACTATTGGACTGTCCAGTAAATATCGGAAAAGCTGACCAAAATGTCATACTACACATTTTAAGCTTGAGTGTACTGTACTTTAATACGGTACATAAACTTTATTATATTACAGATTACTGTATACGGTATATTGTATGAGGCACATTTTGCAAGCGAACCGTGGTTTAAGGTTCGACAGCGAATTCGCTCGGCGGTGGGCCCGTATGCGATACTACGCGACGCTTGACGATATCACCTTAATGTCGTAAGTTGTATGTATTTTGTATGTATTTTGCACTGTATGTATTTTGCGTTTTGCTAGGATTGCAAGAACTCGCAGCGTCTCACTAACCACATAATTGCTTCCGATGGTCTCCAGTTTATAAATCGATAATCCCACCGACACTTCATCAAATATCGAATACACCTCATGGAGGAACGACAACACCACTTGCGGGAGACAGGATGCGACGAACGTATTGAAACCGCTAATGTCGCAAAACAGAATGCTAACTTCTTCCACGTACTCGGCTTCCACGGTCTCCCCGGTTCGCAGCTTTTTCACCACTGACCTGAAACAGAATCAAATATTCATGCTTTCAGTTACGCTTCAAATATGCAGTCGCTTCTAGGCGGCTGATGGAACGCACGCTGGAAGCATTTGACAGAGGAGTTCATCAGCTTTTTTCTGCTCATGCAGCAGTAGGGCGGTTCGGTCTGCGACATCCTGCTCTAGGACGCGATTGTACTTCTCCAGCCACTGCATGATCCGGTCGAGAAAGGTCCCTTCCATGCCTTCGCTGGCCGTCGCCAGGCGGAAGCGCAGCGCGGCCTCTGCAATTTGTGGTCGCTGTGATGGTTCCTCCGCCCAACACGATTGCACCAGGGGAATCAGTCGCTCTAACGTTCTGTTCTGAGATAGCTGTGGGAACAATGGTCGGAAGTAAGGTTTTGATCCGGCTGCGATTTGTTCCAAAATGTCTACAGCATTTGAAAAGTGTCAAAACAAATTTGAACGATATTTATTATGAACTGCAGTCTGCAAAACCTAGGCTCCTTACAAATTTAGTTTACAGTGGAACCTCTTAGTTTATCAGTTGTACGAACGACGAAACGATTTAATTCCGATATAACTTAGAATTAATATTACTGTATAGGTACACACTATTATCGTACACTTTATAAAATTTTGTACAGCGCAACCTGTAGGCTTATACGTACGAGTACTATCGCATTCACGATTCTCATACACTGACAAATAACAAGTGCAGGCTTAGTGTGCAGTACAAATAAAAAGCACGAATTATTGAATAATTTTGTTATACGTACGTTCAGAAACAGCGCTATCGGTTCCTTCACCGTCCTGACCGTATATATGCGTGTGCATGATAATCTGATGGGCGATCAGGCCCAGTGCATACACGTCGCTCTCCGGCGTCGGTGGGTGACCGCGCAGCACTTCTGGTGCCATCCAGCAATGCGGCGCAAAGAACGGCTCCAGAACGACATACAGCGGTGCAGCAAATTTTTTACCGACGGACTGCAGAGAGCGGCTTAATTCTTCGTGTCCGTAATCGGAAATCTTAATCACCATCTGTTTATCCAGCAGACATTTTGAGCCTTTCAAATTTCCGTGCTTCTTTAACGAAGATTTATGCAGAAAGGTCAGCCCCTGTAAAAAGAGCGGTATGGTAAAACGGTTTACAGTGATGCCTGCAGTTTTACCTACTCTGATTATGTCTTGTATGAGGAACAGCTTTAGATTCCAGTCCGGATTGCGCTGAGTAATCATATCTTCGATTGAGCCCCGCTTGCACACTGTGTAGAATGTACTGGGTATTTTGGTGGTGAAGCAGATACCAAGAAGACTGTTCAGATTGGAACAGTTATCGAATTTGTGCATCTGACAAGCAAAACCAAGTTTCATAGTTGTGCCTTGTAGCGGTTTATTAGTTAGCCGGGATTATCCCACCGTTGAGACCAACTTAAGGAATGTCGTCGTCAAGACAGGGTGGGCATTCGTTGTCCAATATAGCCGTTGCTTCCAGGCGGGACTCCCGCGGAGGTTGACTAGTTGCCCGGCTGTCGAGCGATATGTGCCTCTCCGCAAAGCGGTGACATCAGACCACGACGCGCTTTCCGTAAAGCTATCTGAGGAATGGGATTTGGGCATAAAGGGCATGAACTCCGTTTCCGACACCATCCACCATGTTCGTTGCCTCTTATCCAGCTTCTGCTGTCTCCTGCGTATCAGACACCGGTTATAAGTAATTAGAACAATAATTTACATAGGTAACGATTAAAAACAGAGTAGTAAAAGGCACCTAAAGCAAAGTACACGGAAAGACTAGTCAAAATACATACGATCCATAAAATACTTCATTTTTGTCTACCAGTGCCATACATTTAATACTGTTCTTCAAAAAATGAATTCATATGTTCCTAAACATACGAGGACATTTGGGTGCTGTGAACATACCCTGCACGATTAGGCTGCGATGAACAGCTGGCTAGCCGTAGCTCGGTCTGAATGCAAACGGCTATAAATTTAGCCGGCTGTTCATCGCAGCCTAATCGTGCAGGGTATGTTCACAGCACCCAAATGTCCTCGTATTCATGGGAACACCGACTTACAATAGAATTTCGAAGTACTTAATCCTTATATTAATTTAACAATAATAGTTATACGTCGCATATCTTATCGTAAACGAACGGACTTACAACTTTAAACCCTGCACTCCGGTCTAACAATGAACCAACCCTGCATTTTCCCTACCCTTAGTGTTAACATTGCAGCTGTTTTAATTTACCGCAGCAATCCGGCAGCTGCTCCAACGACCAGCACGATCCCCGCCACCGCGACACCGACGGCCGTCGGTATTATCGATGACAGTCCGCTACAGTTTGTATCACACACCGGCCGGTCCAACGGGGCTACGCCCAATTTCCACTTGATGGGGCGACTAACGTCCACCAGGTCGTAAGCTTTCGTAAGATAATTGTATGCGTAGACGTTCTGTTGAAGGATACAGCAAAATTAAGTTTTCAACAGATACGCGCCAAATCAGATGCACTTCTCACACGAAATTTGCCGCTGACGCGATCGAACTGCTGTATGACGACCACTGGTACTTTCTCGCCGCTTGACGTAATGGAGACGTTCTCGAATGGCAAGCGGTACGATTGTCCTAGCAGTTTTTTCAGTATTCGTCCGGCGTCCAAGTGGTAAGCAGGACTATCCTGTTCTGTTTCGTTGCCCGTGCGGAATTCATCTAGGACCTAATACGTCAAATGTGTGGTAAAGCTTCTGATTACTGCGATGTTTTTCGGGCATAAGGAGCGCTCTTGCTCATTTTAGTCGTATGCTCGTCTCCTTTGTAAAATCGTAATTAGCAACAGCATTTGTAATGTAAAAAGACATGGACATAATATTAACAACTAGGTATAACGTGTACCGATCAAGAACGCCTTACCGTGGACATTAGATCAGCGGCATTCGTGCAGGAGACGAAGAAGTCGTTATACTGCAAAACAGAATTCCCACCGTCGAACTCGATTTAAGGTTGACTGTTTGCTACCAGGTGTTGTATGTCGTAAGGCGCTCCAAACACTGCCTCGCGGTAGCGCAGAATTTCGTCTGAACGGTTCAAGAACGTCGACCAGTCGGTCTCGGGTGTCCGAATGACCAGTACGCGCTCGATGACTGCATTGATTGCCTGCAAAACGACGGCTTGTTTGCTTATTTCTAAGGTAAGATTATGTTGCATCGACAAGCCTTATCGAGGTCATCATTTTGTCTCCAGTCTCCCAGCGGCGGCTCCGCGGGGATTTGTCCCTCATAAAAGTATAAAAACTCCTGTTTGGCAAAGGAAATCGTGGATTGATAAGCGCTTTTCCCAAGAGGATCTTTCTCGACAATGCATCCGTAGAAATATTCAGAAAATGCTAAACTTACATATTCACCGTTGGTCATGTTTAGCTCGGCAGCAGCGGCCTACGCAAAACACGCTTTGGTATCGTGGCTGGATTATATGCAGAAATCTGGGTTTCATCTGCTTGAGCCTTCTTACCAATATTCGTCTCATCGCTTTAAAAAGGGTGCAGCAGACAATAACTAGAAACAGGCAATCTCGTTATTCATACATAATAATTCATAAACAGCGAAACTGGTTTTCTACGACAGCAAAAATATCTTCTCGTTTGCTGTACAAAATTTTTGCAAAAATAAACTGTATCCCATAAATTACGAGTATACATATTATACGCGTATTTACTATTTACCAAGCCATTCTTCGTAAAGGTACAAAGCAGCTTGTATAGCGTACAACGGTACAAGTATATGAATTTATTTCACTGAATAACGTTTGTTACGCTATACATTACTGCGGCTGTACGACGCGGCGGTTCGTAGAGTATCATAAGCGGAAAAATCCTCTGCCGTTGAATCGAACGTTATCAGTTGGTACTGGACATCGGTGCGCTTGCTGAGGTCCATGGTTACCCCCTCGCACTGGGTCTGGGAACGGCCAGAATTAACGTACCCCGGCACTCTCTTGAATTCATCGCGTATAATGACCACGTAACGCCAGTTGAACTTCTTCATCATATACCACACAGACTGACCAAATAAAATGAAGGAGGCGGTGGACATCGTCACGGCTGTTGTATAGCGGTCTCTTCGAATCGCTACGCTGGTTGCGCTAATTAGCATTCAAATTTGCACTGCTTTATCTGCTTGCAGTGACACGGAATAAATAAATTTTTAGGAAAAATCGTGCTGACTTACCATGGTAATACTGCTATATCAAGCTCTACATAAAACATAAAAAAGTGAACAAGTGATATACACATTAACTGTTTCAGTCATGGTTCTCTTGATAGAAATCTACTCACCTCGCAAGAAATCGGCGATGGTGGGGAATGCGTAAGCACACACTAAAGAAAACCGTTCGATTCTCTCGGCTCATAAATTTCGAAATAAATTGTACAGAACTTGGAAACGGCTAGCTGTGTATTAAAAACAGCTAGACATGTGGGTAGCAAATAGCCCATAAACCTGTTGCGTTGTACATAAACTGCAAGGGTTTTTAATAATAAATTTAGTTTAACACAGTACACACCAATTACCAAACTCCGCTACATAGGGTATACAACGATAAAACACGCAAATCTGGGACGTGTAATTTGCAAGTAATCAGATTTTGCCCGGCTTGTTCGACAATTCTTAATTACAGTGCCAAATCGAAATGCCGCTGTAAAGCAACTTTCTGACTTGGCACTTCGAATGTTCTTATTAAGAAATGTTAAACGAATAGGGGAAAATCGTCAAGGATTTCTTAACTATGAAACTCCTGCTTTAGAAATTGTAGACTAATAAAATATCCTTACAAAGCTTAACGTCGCAGCCGGCTTGCCTTAAGGGCGGTTGCGCCTTCCTATGCTAATAATCGGAATTCAGCCGTACCGGAACTGAGAACAACCGTGACGCCTTGGCGATTAAACATCCCGTGGCTGTACCATTTCGCCATCTGGAGCGGCACCCAGGCATCGCCCACCGGCCGACAGATGGGCATATCGGCGGGCCAGGATAAATCCAGTTTGGTGAAGTTCTCGTACAGTTCCGGATAGCGCTGTTGATTGTGCCGCAAGGCCACGGCGAACGTGGACTGCATCAGATCGGCTGCCGAACCGCTGGCGTTGGCATTGCTCAGGGTGATCACGTTCAGTCGCATGGCATATACCGTGGACACCAACAATTTGCAGGATATCCAAGCCGTTAAATTCGATCCGAAATATTTCCACATTGCCGGATTTTATTTCGGCGGTAATATTATTTATTGCCGAACTTCAGTATACAAATACATAAGATGCGATCATGCGACACATCAACTACTGCAGTGATTTAAAATAGCCTATAAAACGGTAAGGAAGATACTGGAGCGCATTAAAAGCTAGATGATCCAAACGGTTTTAAAAACCTGAATGGATCCGCCGGGGATTATGAGCACGTGAAAGAGTGAGCATTTGAGCGCGGCTTTACATGGACAAACGATGAATTTGGCAGGAACCGCTTTGTGCGCGATCGTAAGCGACAAATTATCGATATTTGTCAGAGATACCTTGTGTCAAGATATTATTCTGAATTTCAGTAGCCTCACTGCAAATACAAAAATAAATTCACCATCCAACAACAGTTCACTGAAATTATGGCATATTCTCTATCTAGTATCAACAGGGATGACCTTCCTGAGATTTCGTTCCCGTGTTTTCCCACGCAAACGCTGTATGTACAGAGGTAATGGGCGCTGGTTCGTGCTTCATACACCGAAGAACTTCACGAAGTACACATGTAATACGATACATCAACTTAATACAAATCATTAACGTCTGTGATCTGATGTGCACTAGATTACTGCAACACTGGGAGCATCTTATAATTTCCGGAATAGCTCCCACAGCGCAATAAGCCCCTGGAACAGAATACAGTCAACGGTGAAAAAAGGTGGGGCAGTAGTGTGTGTGGTTTTCCTTCCGTTAGCGCACCCGTTATAAGTATAGTCGCAACATCCGCTCACCGCTCCATTTTTCGGCAGATCACATTTCCGTAAAAGCAATTAGCCAAATTTTTTTAAGCTCTTAATTAAATCTTCTTTGCGAAATGGATTTTATCGAACACTACTATTAAATTTTTTCATTAGGCATCTGAACAGAATTCTGCTCATTCGTATACATATAGTTTATTTTTGCCCTGAAGTTTCGCCAAGTTTCTCTGTTGTCGGTAAGTTGTTATTCGTGTCTGCCGTTGGGATCAGTTATGTCCCGTTTATTGTGAACTTAGCACGTGCCGCAACCAAAGTTTTTCTCGGTATTATACGCATCATGCAAGGAAATGCTGAATAATCACTCCTCATCATAATCAGAAGATTATGTAATAAACCATTTTCTCGGGGAATCTATAAAATACATATTCTCGCTGTATCACCAATACGGTTACCACAAAAAGATCTATGTATATAAGTATCAATCCAGGCTGTGGTGAAGACAGGTTTCCTGTGGTAAAGTATCATAAAAATTTAATCACTTTATTATGCAAAACAAATCGGCATAAAGGCAGTTTAGACATCTAACTTTATGGTAAACTTTAAAGTAGTATCACAGAATAATAATATTAACGATAAGATGTACAGAGAGTACAACCCTTTAGAGCGACAACGACATAACAATTAGGAAAGTATAAACGATTTCCGTACAGTCGAACTTAGCATTTTATATAAGTAATTATAGAATTTTTTGCAGTGTGGCGTTTCTGGTTCCATGGATGGAAAAATTCGCACAGCATTGGCATATGGATTGAGTTAAACCATAGCGGTATTGCCGGTTGTCGTTTTTATCCAGTCAAGCAGTCCAGACACTCTCGTGTAGACGGCGGGCTTGTTACTGGTACAACTATAAAATCAGCCGACAATGGTTATCTTAGTTACATCTTGCAAGTACTTTTCTCATATTTTTAAGCAGCATCAACTTAATGTTTGACGGTTTGTCGGATTTACAAGTCAAAAAGTTTGACAGTAACTGTCCATCTATTATGCATAAGTACGCACCCAGCTCCAAAACTGACAATGCCATGTAGAACCCATTTCCGGCTGGCGGGGTCTTGACACACCAACGGACCGCCGCTGTCACCCTATAATAAGCACCCAGTGCAATAAAATGTTAATCAATGCCTTTAAAAATCATATGCTTTCGAGTATAATTGCCACAGTTACCTTGCAAGCATCGGTTGTCAGCGTCGGCGTCCCGGCACACACTTGCACCGCCCCGGTGACCATGCCGCCCCAGTACCGCCGCGCGCACTGTTCCCGTCCAATAATCTGGACCCTCCCCTGTTGCAGTAGCGGTTTATTCATATTCCCGATGGGTCCGGATCCGCCCCATCCCGTCACCATGCAGTTCGTTCCCTGGGCCACATCCTGACACGTCGACGGAATGCACACCGGGCTGACTTGGGCTTTAAATGTCAAATTGGTCGCCAAACGGAGAATGGCAATGTCGTTGACGAAGGTCCGCTCGCCGCCGTATTGCGGGTGGCGCCCTACGCGCAGCACAGTATGATCCACTTGACTGGCTTCTACGCGGCTCTGATCGTGATCACCGGCACGCACCACGTATTGGCCATTCACACCACTGTATAAAGATATTTAACTGTTGTCAGCATTTTCTGAGTATTCGTTATCGTCTGTGTTAGTTTACTCAAGCAAGCAATGTGCCGCGGTCACCACATATTTCTCGGTGAGAATGCTGCCTCCACAGATCCACGACACCTGGCCGTTGGGATAACGGACACCGAGACGGATCTGCCAGGGCCAACTACCGGCAATCGCGTCGCTACCACCTGTTGAAAATGATTTTTGATATTTATAGATCAAGTGCACACCAGATAAACGCTTTCTCAATATTTAGCAACGCACCTTTGACTCGTGACATCTCGGAGCGGGGAGATATCTGTGGGGTACCGCAGGACACGGCACTGTCAGCCAGGCCTACAGATTAAAATACTTAATTAACTGAATATGTTTCTAAGTTGAATATACCACATTAACACAGTTTAATAAAACATTTGAGTTAATTAAGCAGGGACTTTAACTTCATAAAGCAGCTTACGGAAAGAAGCCAGAAGGCCAACAAAAAGTGTACAGAAGAATGCAGCGGGCATCGTTATTATGCTTTTGGAATACTTATTAGGAAAACTAGTGCCACTAAATTATCCGGAACGAATGAGTATGATTTTGTTAACTATGTGCTTTAGTCCTTAAATACCCGGCTGCTGCCATTTTACAGGTCTGTGTGTCGGCAGCCGTATTTTCAGTACTCTGTTTACTAATATGAAGACCTATTCCAGTGCCCTGTTTCCTGCTACGTATGTGGTTGTTTCCTGTTTTTATTTCCTCACCACTTCCGAATACCAGGCATCTATTTAACGATTACAGGAATGATGAATGTAACCGGTTCCAAATTGCTGCCCTACTGCGCTTTGTAGATGACATCCTTCGGGTGTTGACTTCTAGTTAAGAATGCAAACATTTTTGTTGAATCATTATTCAAGTGTGCTATTCAGATGTGCTGTCTCCTTATGCGGAAGGAAGTCTGCACCCATTGAGCACCATTGCACCAATAACAATAATTGTTTATTCGTCTGCGTTACTATATTTCCAAAAATGTGGGGTATTGTGGTACGGTGTACTTACAGATAACGCATACAAGTAAATCTTATTACCATAAAAACAAAAACATAACACGAAATTTGTAGTATTAAAATGCGACAAGAGTGTGCTTCCTGGAACACATACGAGTATTGGAAGCGTTACTACCAAGGCCCTTTTTATTTAAAAATAATATTTAAAACTACTCTTTATTTAAAACTTTATTTAAAACAAAAGTTTTAGTCGGTGCATTTATGTTTGCATGGAACGCCATCATTTGCGGATTACTTTCTCTACTCGTACGGTATGTGTCTCGATACAAGCACGATAGCCCTACGTTTGTCTTATTGAATAGTGCTTACTATGCAGTTCTCCCAAGCTAAGTACAAACTGCAATTATTATGATGACTGCATCAGCGGGCAAAATACAGGCAGCCCGATGTGGTATATGAATTGACTCCGTACTCCGCAGAGCTGTATGGAACTTTCCCACAACAGCCGGGACAGATCTGACTCAGCCGGCATCCTCTTCACTTCCGCCGGTTGCGCTCTTCTTTTCACGTCTGGATACGTATGTGATCTACCATGACTACGGTCCTACCGGCGTTTTCCCATTGCAAATCAATATCGCACAGTTCAAGGCTGCGTAGGTTGCATTCCTGCATTTCAGTTACCCGGGCGACGAAGTCGTGATGATCAAAATTAATACGCTATTACCGTAATAATAAGCATTGGAATCTGTTTTAGAGTAATTATGATTATGACGGAAATGTTGGAGATCTTACGACATATTCCGAAGGTGGAACTCCACTGCCATCTAGAATGCGCGGTACAATTTACGACCCTTTTGGATGAGCACCGCCGGCAAGGAATACCCCTTCCGTTTACGGCAGAAGCCGATCTACGAGAATATTTCCTCATCGAGGAACCTGTCGACGATTTTCAGCGATACCTGCTTGCCATAGAAAGACATCAGGTAAAAGCTCTCAGCCGGAGTATCTGTAAGTTTTATGTGATACGAGCTTAATTGGTTACAGTTGTCTTAATTATTGCCCGGTTTGTACGTGGTAGTTAGTACTAACAATATAATTACACAAATTGAAACATTTTATCACCAGGCTGACTAGCAATTACGAGACTTCTTTCATCGAAGGTGATATTTGGCGATGTCAGTGCTATTTCCCGAGTGGCAGAAGAAACGGTGATTAGTAAGGCTGCCGATAATGTCAAGTACGGTTAACGTACATGTACATTGCACCGCTTTTCGTACTGGTATTCGTCTCGTGTTCTGGCGCTCTACCCCAACATTTTTTTGACATAATTAATATTGCGAGTACCCATATTTATTTACGTTCCGCTATCCGCAAATCGCTTTGCAGTTTGATGCATCGATGGCCTTAACTAACAAAAAAATGTAAGATTTATGGGTGGGTTTCAGATTATTTGAGCTGCGCTATTCTCCGACATACATGTCCAGGCAGACCAAGGGCCGACTTTCACAGAGTACCATTCACGAAGCGGTCAAAGCGGGCGTGACGAGAGGTGTTGCAGCCGCCTTAAATAATAACCAGGACATCCATGTTTTTCTCATCTGCTGCGATCACGTAATTTTTAAACACTGTAAGCATCAAACACTTATCTAGACAATACCTCAAGTTTGTTTCGTCTTTTGTCTGGCTTACAGCGCCCTGGGATGCGGATGGATTTAAAGACAGCGTTAACTTTGCGCTTCACCACAGGTGGGTCACAGTAAAATAAAGAAGACGCTTTTTAACTAGTGGATAACTAGTAGGTTTCTTAAGAAAATGGCCCGGTGGCGCATGGTGTCGAAAACGGTGTTACTAATTCACTTTCGACTTTATGGTCATGTGTCTTTTACAGCAAAGTTTTCAAGAAAGTTGGGTAATTACCAGACTTTTGGTACACAACAATGCGTTTAAATTTTTTGCTCATTTTAGTTTGCCATATCTCGGCAAGCGGATGTTGCGCTCAAACGGGTTTTCAGAACGATGCAAATCATTTGGCTTTTCGACATAAAATATTACTAAAAAGTCTTTCGGAGCGCGCGAAAGCGAAAGTTTTAGTGTATGTATCCCGTTTTTGACACCATGTACCGGGCCATTTTTCTTAACCAACGGAAAAGCTTCCGATTCTTTTAGAGCTGACTTTGTTGGGTTCGATGTGGCCTGCACCGAAGCCGATATGAACCCGTGTTCACCGTTTCTCGATCGCCTTAAGGATGCCGGCCTAGGCATTACCGTACATGCCGAGAGCGACATGGAACCGGAAAAGATCCGCTTCTTGGTGGATAGGTTGCATGCAAGTACAGTACTAGTGGAGATGTCATTTCCCATTTCATAAAGCTGTTCCCGACGCTGATGCTCAGTATATTACTATGCCGACAGCGCGGGTTGGACACGGACTGCATGTGCCTGAGGATTCTGCCATCTTCGCCTATCTGAAAGACAAACGTATCCATATGGAAGAAGCCCCAACGGCCAATGTGCGGAGTGGAGAAGTGGAGAATCTACAAAATCATCCCATCCAGCGGTATATCCAAGGAGGATTTAGTGTCTCGATCAACTCGGACGACCCCGGGATTCTGGATCACACGTTAACGGGTCGGTTTCCGTTGGGGTGCCGAAACAGTATTAAAAACACATGCTATCATTATTGTCGTTTCAGATGAATATCATGTCCTGCACCACACATTCGGCTATGACATGGCTACATTTTTAAAAATAAATCTTCTGGCACTGCACAGTTCCTTTGCAGCAGAAGATGTCAAACAAAAACTGTTGGATTTATATTTTGTGCGGAATCTAAAAACAAGCGTCAGCTGAAGTGCTGGAGATTTAGCTTTGTATTATGCTATGCAGCAGTGCATATTCATCGACGGTGTAAAGACGCTGCAAGCGATTCGTTAAAACAGCATCGCTTTATTATTTGTTTGATATGCTCCATTTTATAAACTGTGCTCGATGGAATTAAAAAGCGTCTGTATGACCACGCCTTCGTTGAAGTAAGTACGGAATTCCTATGATTTTAGGAACGTAACAATACTGAACTCGCAAATTATTCAGCGCTGAATTACATAGCAGTGTCTTCTGGCGACAAAGAACACCAGCTAGTGCATGAAAACTATGTTTACAAATAGTTTATCTTTCTTTATCGCTGGAACGACCGAACGAGTATGTCCTGGAAGTTGAAGACACATAATTGCTCCGCGCTTTTTACATGATTAAGGAAGGAAATCCATCTAATTAAATTTACTGAAGAATGCATCGACAATGCACTAAAAGTTGGCAGTGAGCGTAGTAAAACAGGTGGAAGAGCACTTGGAGTAGTCCGGATCGATGGTGCCCTAAGAATCGTAGTAGTGGAATTACCTAAAGATCGTTACGTATCGCTTGACACAAAAGGAGAATTCAACAACTGCATTTTTTGTAGCAGTATCATCCAAAAACTAAGGGTGCAAGGGTTTTCAAGATGTGTGCAATTAAAGCATAGCAAAATAATCGCAGAGCTGACACGAAATATCAGAGCGTCATTTCGAATATGTAACAAGCTGGAGCGACATAAATGCTCACCGGACACACAAACTAAAAAATGAATTATACTAAAGTAATTTTCTACCTATTTTTACCGAACATTATTAATTTTGTAAAGCCAGCAGTACGAAAACGGTAAATCAAACAGCGCAATGGCGACAAAGAAGAACTTAAAAATATCCAGGGATGACCTATGTTTGTGGCAGGGGAACTTTGTGCTGTGTGCGATACATTGCCGGCTTTCTTAGATAACTCCTACGGGAGGCAGCCATCCTTGCATTTGCAGACGAAACCCAGCCAGCTCCAGGAGCAGGATGCACCCACGGCACTGCATACCGCCGATCGTCGGCAACGGTAACTGCAGCTGGACATGCAGCGGCGGTAATTGGAGTTGCGACGTTCCCGATACAGCACGGTTTCCTAAAATTGCACTGCATTAAAACGAGCGTCCTGATCGGCAAATAGCAGCAATTATAGCCTTCCAGGGATCATCCCATGGGAATGCACTGGCTTGGAAGCAGCTTGGCGGAGCTGCTTCTACACAGTTAGTGAACCAGTCGAACATATGGCACAAAATTGACTGTCCGAGACATGGATCGAACAAAATTTCGAATTCATTGACGCCCACGCTTAAAAATAAAAATTTTTTAAGAAGAAAAATAATACACCGTATGAAAATAAAGAGTCCGCTACAAAAAATCGAGCATGCATTCCTATTTATTCGCATGTACTATCGATAAAAGTTGAAGTAGGTGCAATAACAGTAAGTAACCACAATGTTTCCGCATAAGTTATTTTAGCAACCGATATAAAATTTGGTAACCACACTTTAATTTTCCGCGCTATGATAAAATCACTAAGCTTTAAAACGAAGTTTTAAACGCAAAATTCTGCGAACTCGTTACGGCAGCTGCATGGAAATATGTTTACCAAATGCATGATCGGTAACGAACCTGTAGATCGGTTATCCCCGACTCGGTGTCCTTCGTGTACATGGTCAGCAGCAGGAAAGCAATAACTGTAAGGATCAACATCTTACGTTCCATATTCGTGTGCACAGAAAGGGACAAGCAAACTATAAGGTAATATCAGGCAGCTGTAAGGTCACGAGCAGATCGACTGACTTGATGGCAACTACTGCACCCTACTGCCTGGATCCTGCTCTGGCAGCTTCAGACAGCTCCATTAAGTATTTATGCACTGAACATCGCGTATAGCTTACCGTATTTTAACTAAGCGGTTTCACGGCAGCATGAATAATTAAATTAATTAAGCCCTCGGTTGAACGCCTTAATAGCCATTGGTGCGGCAGCTGATCAAGGATGATGAATTTTCCCTCGGTCGGATGTTCATCGTTAAGCATCGCTGGGCATGCAAAGGGAATTATGGGACGAGTTTTTACCGGTATACACTTTCCGCTTCGTTATCGTCCTGCACGCGTATCCTGTTGTGTTAATGGCGAATCGCTTGTCGATTGGCGTATAGCAGCAATTTGCCTTACTATCTCTTTGCGTCTTCTGCGTTTCTCTTTGGAATGTTAATGCCAGGAAAGCGCAAATGTCAGTATTACGATTGTACGCTTGTTAACCATCGTACTGGTATATTCTATAATTATTTTTTGTTTTTCGGAGGATCCCGAGATATAGTTTCTGGTTTAGAATGAACAGTAACAAAATTGCATTAAACTATTTCTAATATTAGTGGAATTTAAAAACAATAAAAACTCGATTAAAGGTACACAATTCCCATATAAAAATTCACTACATAATTGTCGATACTCATAGTAACTCAACTCGTCGATTTCTGTGTGAACATTTACATCAGCAAAACTAATAATAATTTTATAAAGACATTGAACGATCAATTTTCTGCAAAATAATTTTTGTCACATATTGTTTGTCGATTCCAAGGAAATATTAACTTCATGTGGTATTTAAAAAGGAGTTTAAAGCCGCATCCAATCGTCAATCGATAACAATTTTCTTTTGCCTGGACGGGAATTTCTCATCGGGGAAGCATAAAAGTAGAGTTGTTATTTTTACCGTGCTGCCGGCACTGTACAGACTGTACACACAAGTCAGCCAAAGGGAGAGAAATGCAAGCCAAAGGGAAAAAAATTAACAGTTGCTGGTTGTGTAACGTCTTGCTAATGATTCATTCCGTGCAGTGCGCCGTACGCCTACCGTGTTTGTAAGATTTCAAACACGCGGATCCGGTTCCTTTTATACATGCACCGCACGTATAAACACGTTCGACTTCTTTGCGGCGGAAACTGATAAAATCAGCTGTGCGCCAGGTGCTTCATCGGCAGATTGTATCTTCTTGATAAATGTAAATCGCAATTCCTGCATTTACCTTTATCTGTCTTTTACGTGGCTGCATTTGTTCGGCGGTAAACCCATTCCAGTCGAGCATCATGCATTTTGATTTAAAAAGCACTGAAAAATGGCGACACCTTCCGAAAGTGGAACTGCATTGCCACTTTGAAGGATGTATTCCCTATGAAATCGTTATCGACGAGCACCAACGCCAAGGCATTCCGCTGCCTGCCGCGTCCGATGCAGAATGCAGGAAAGCGTTCGTTCTGGAGAAGCCGGCGAAGAATCTGGAAGATGCTCTCCCTACGCTGGAACGTGGCGCAGTATGTGCTTTTGTCATGAAACTTAGTAGTTAATGTACTTTTCTATCATATACTGTAGCAATATTGATAAATACCGTAATTTACAATCTCAGTAATATTTGAATTACTCAGTTTTTATTTCTCAATATGTACAAAGCGAGCTTCGCTCAACAATAATAATCAAATGAAGAATTCGTCCCAATTAACCCACCAACGCCGGGTACTAGAAGGGATAGGAATACCGATTCGAAAATTGGTATTCCTCGACGAAAAAATTCAATTAAGAAAAATTATTTTTTGTGAAATTTTCTTGACCATAGGACGTCACGATGCCAAAATGGCACGCATGGGAACTGAGCCAATTGGCATCGTATAGTTTTACTCAAATAACAATTCATAAAAAAATCGTACAAGAACATAGTTTAGTTTAAACAGAAGGTCTTGACGAGCGCTATTTAATTCAGCAATTCAAATGGTCAGCGAGATGACCAGTGGTCAGCAAGAATGAAAAATGCATAAAATCACCTATCAGAGTTGACATGGCGCAAACATGATAATATATATATATATAATTATGAGACACGGAAACGGAAATGAGTACAGTAGTCTCAGTGTGCTGTGTTGGATTGTGACTGGCATGGACTCAGCAGTCATTGTCAACTTGCAGTAACAGCACCTGTGTCCAGTCCAGAGCCGACGCCATACGCTGGACAATAGTGTAAAGGCAGTACTGTACCATTTTTTAAAGGCAGTACTGTAACATTCTCGTTTTATTATGACGATAATGTTAAACCTATCGTTATGATTGCTGCTTTTCTCATTACTAAGACGCAGAATCGATCGGCAGGCCTCTCTACCCTAACCTAGAAAGCAGATTAGTCCGACCGGTGTACTGACCGGAAGTTTAGCATATGCAGTAATAAATGCTAATGGATTCATAAAGAGATAGTACATTATTTAAAGCGCATACTTATAAACTGCATATAAATTCAAAGTACTGAGGTGACACTGCATTATTCAAAACTTTACAAAAGTATAGAAACACCGGAGGCCAGGTGCTACGTATAAGGCGCAGGAAGTTGTAAGCCTGGCTGTTACATTCCGGCCATGCACCGAACGACATCGACAACGTCACTCAGTGTGCGAGCATTTTTATTTTTTCTTGTTTCACATTTTTCCTTAAGGGAAATGAGCAACCTGATCATTTTCACACGAAGTCCTATGGATACTAAAAGTGTGATTTTTTGGGTAATTATCGGATGCGGGAGGTTTTGGGCAGGTGGCCGAGACCTTGGCGAACCTAGTCTGGTCATTTCTGTCCACCTTTGGTTATTCCCAAAGCTCTATGGTAATGCTGGACATTGGAATTTCATGTTTTTAATTATACTTTCACTCTTCGCCTTTGAAATAAAACCAATAAACACACTGTAGGAGCTTTAGAACTAGCTACAAAAATTCGGTCCTTCACCGTGCCAATTGGCATGCATGGTGTCGACCGGGTTAACATGAGAAAAGACTGTGCAAATTTGAATTACTATGTTCTTTTGTTGTTTCTGTGTTACTCTGTATGCTGAGCGAGATTATACCTGTGTTTGCAAATTTAGATCATCTTTGAAGAAGCGCGTGCCATCACTCGTGTTGCCAGCGAAGTAGTTTTCCGAAAAGCAATGGAGAATGTAAAGTAGGTACTGAGCACTGAATTCCGTGTATACTATATGTTCTAAATTGGTATACTTCGTACGAGTAAAACGTTCAAGATGACAGATCGTGCATTACTGACGTTCAGGCAAGTTGGCATTATATTTCTCCTGTAGGCTGCTGGAATTGCGATACTGTCCGCCGTTTGTTGAATCCAAGAGCAAAGGCAAGATATCAATGGAGGACGTCCTGGTGGCCATACAGGAGGGCATCACCTTCGGCATCAACCGGGCTCGGGAACAAGATAAAGAAATCCATGTCTTCCTGATCGCGTCGGGACTGGCTGCTCTGGGCAGCGAATCACTGCAAAAGGCCGTAGACTTCGTAATTAGGCATAAGTACGTAGGCAAACATGCACATTTTATAAGAAATTCCGTTTGCGCCAAAGGTTGCTGCTTAAAGCACCACCAAACTAGCTATAGCGATTGGTCGACCGACGTAAACGAAATGCTGTCTTGAATTATATCGTTAATCCCTTTTTGAATCTGTTTTGCAGGAAGGACTTCGTGGCTTTCGATTTGTGTGGACCGGAAAAGGATCTCAATCAGTATGACAAGTATCTGAACCAGGTCCATGACGCCGGCATTGGCGTCACCATCCACGCAGCGGAAAGCACCGAACCGAAAAACGCCCAGATTGCCGTGGAGAAATTACATGCAAGTACGGCTGAAGAAAGTATTTTTTTATATCATGCAATAATTAAAACATGTTAAGCAAATAAGTGTAAGCATTAATGGATAACTGACATAAAGCATTTTGCGTTCTAGAACGCATTGGACATGGCATAAAAGTCGTGCAAGACGCGGCAGTGTTCGAGTATCTCCGACAACACAACATTCACCTAGAGATCAGTCCGATTAGTAACTTATGTACCGGTGAGGTGAAGGCCGCCAGTGAACATCCCATCGCGAAATTCCACAAGGATGGATTCAGCCTGTCCATCAACAGTGACGATCCGGCATGTTTCGGCTCCTGTCTTTCCGGTAAGCGCTAAACCGGTATTTTACTTGCGTTAACTAACTAAGATCGCTGGCTTAAGCTTAATCTAATGAATGTTCCGATGATGTTTTGTAGATGATTACGCTCTAATTCACGAAAAATGTGGATTCGGCACAGCTGACTTCTTTCAGATAAACCGTTCCGCGTTGCAAGCCTCCTTCGTATCGCAAGAGCTGAAAAATACGCTTCTCCAAGAATATTTTTCAGAGGAGAAGGAAAAAGAATGGATTTTTACTTTCGATTATTGACATGCAAAACGGGCAAAGAATTCTAACTGCAGCAATATTTCTAGTGTTTTCTGAATGAAAGTACTTAGCAGCAGCACAAACTTGCATTGTATTCACTTTTGAACTATCTAGTAAATTTTTCTTTCATGTTAATTATTTTTGCCAGTCAGAATGGGAATGTGGGTTAAATTTCGTTTTTGCAAGCACGTCTGCGGTAAAACAACAGGGTATATTACGAGTGGTTTGTGACGTAGGTATATTTTACCTGTTCAGGCGCAAACCGCAAAATTAACCTTAAAAAAACAAATCTGACGCCGTGTACCGGGGTCTTTACTAAGTAATATACGGTAGTTTTTGAATAATATTTCTTTTACATAACGTACCATACCACGGTTAGAACTTGCACAGAATTCGAGCACTGCACATTAACAGAAATATCTATATGCCTGCATTTGACTGAACTATCTGCACATGCACGTACATCTTATTGAATTTAATACCCATATACTAAATAATATCCATATTTTGTTAATAATAATAGCGCAGCTGCCAGAGAAGGCCTCATGGCCTTCAGGTTCGCTCGGAGCTGGAGCAGTTGCGCATGTGACGTCAGCGTCAGCGTCGTGCTCTTTAATAAGAATCAACTTAACACGTAACTGACAACAAACACACAAATACAACAGGTATTTAATAGGACAAGCAATGGCACACATTGCCTGCATCACAGAAAGGCAGATGTCAGGTGATTCAAAATATTTCAGAAAGTAAATATTTCAGAAAGTCAGGAAAAAGCGAGCGCAGCGAGAAATACAGAGTGAAAGGCGTTCGTAAAAGACACCCGTTTTCTTCAAATTCGAAATAGCTCCCCGAGCCCCAACAGAGCCATTCTGCTTAGCTTATTCACATCCAAAAGTTTCAGATCAATATTTTGCCATGACCTCGGCGTCCCATCTGTTTGAAATCCATTGAACCTGCCAAGAAAAACAGCATATTTCGTGTGCTGAACGATTTTATTTTCCCTTACGCCGCTGTTGTTGTTAAGTGTTTACTAACGTATCTGTACATTCTTTCCCGTTCTCGGTTTTCGAGTGCAGCCAGGACTTCGAGAGCATGGTTATGGACAGTAAATTCATGTGGGCGTTGGACAATAATTTCCCACTGGTCGCGGAAGAAGTTTATGAAAAAGTGAAGACTGTTCATGCTCGTTGGGTGCAGACACTCGCTTATCCGCATGAGTGGGAAAGGATCCGAGCATTTCTGACAGTGTAAGATTATTTTAAGTTGTAATTTAATACAGTTAGTGTACTCATTAAAAAGGGCGAAACAAAAAACTTATTATACAGTTAGTGTACTCACTAAAAGAGCGACTTTCGGGCGGTAGCATAAACCGTGCGATCACTGAATGTTCTGCTTGCATTAAAAAATCTCCGTTGGCCACTCAGCTTCGGGAGTGTGATCTGCAGTTATCGATCTCGAGGACATCCAGCTGGGACTCAGGTGTGAAACGCTTTATCCACATGACCTCGTGGGCTGGTAGCAACACGAGCCCGATAACAAGAGTGTCGAAAAATAATTGATACAGAGCTCGGCCAAAAATGTTGCTCAGTTTCCAGTTGTGCAGCAAGATACGTGCGCCGCTGTATTGGCAAAGATTTAACAATCCTGTCGCACCATGTCTATCGTGAAATGCTGTAAAATCCAGTTGGTGAAATCCTTTTCATTCCGTGCAGATAGCCGGGATGGATAATAGTGTAATCTTTCAAAATTATTGCAGGCAGCTTGAAATGCGCAGATTTCAGCAAATCAATGATTGCGTCCACGTTAAAGACTGGTTTCAGGAAAGTAATGCTTTTTGTCAGGGAGCTGACGGTACGGCTTAGAAGAGACACTGCTTTGTAGCAGTTGAAGTTGTCGGAGTTTGTTGCATTCGTGCATGCTTCCAAACAGATCCTGATGTGCTCGGAAGCTTGTCGACTGCTCAGCAGTTGCTGCCATAAAGCACATACTCTGTTGGAAAAAAAACGAAAAAGGCGTCAGCAAATACGAACACTGCATGAGATGCGAGTAACCTTCCGCTCTTTGAATTTGTGAACCTATGAAGAGATAATCTGTTCGCGTTTCGGAAGTACTGCTAAGCTGCAGACACACGTTGTACAATTTGCAAACTAAGTTTTTTTGGCGTCCTGGATAGCGAACTGCTGGACAATCAAGGAGGATCCCCCTTTTCGTTTTACGGTTGTGATCTACGTACGGGTACAGACTTCTCTACCTTTGCATTTTTGCACATGAATGCAGTTCCAGAAACGAAAAGATTTCGGTCAGGAGAGAAGGCACCAGATTATCAATAGGGAAGTCTTCGTTGAGCTCGTCCGCCGGTACGTCTACAAGAAGAGTTGTATGTAACCGCTCAAAACGACCAGTCGTCTGATACATCCGCCGGTTGTTTTTTCTAACCGTCCGAAACGAGCGGAGCCGCCAAAACAACCTTCGTAAATTTTGCCAATCCAGATTTTTTTGCATTTTTGACCATGAACAAATGGAACAAGTATAATTTCATATCCGGTCGTTGCTACCGGAGTGTAATTTTGTATCGGGTCGTTTCAGCCGGAGTGTATATAAGTGATATAACGCTCCGGCAGGACCGGATACGAAAATATACTTATTCTATTTATTCATGATCGAAAATGTAAAAAAATCTGAGTGGCGGCGGTCGTTTTGGACAATTACAGTTATACTAGATTATTGAGGTACAATATTTTACTGAGGCCAGTTTGTATGTAATGGAACATTACGCTAGCTATTTCCAATAGCGGGATCTCTCTGTCAATGTCCACATAAATACTGGCACTAGAATTTGTCGGTCAGTGAAACACAGTGCATTTGGCGACCGGCATCTGATCTAGACCTCGTATTATGATGAATTTTGCAGCAAAACTGGGACGCACGACATTACTGACCTGATTCGAATGGAAGCCCTTTCCTGTCGTGGTTTGCGAGGAAGAAAGGCGGCAGGTCGGCCCGGCTGGCTAGATGAATCAACAACAATTCCGACAGTGCCGTCGCCAACCACTGTAACGTTTCCGGGTCCGCTGACAGGCTGATGACAACGAAGATGCATCCATTGCGTTGAATCCGTAGATGAAATCGACAGCAGTCCGATAAGGTAGCCAACCGACTATCGCGATTCATCGTGCGGCGAAAATGCTTGATGGTCCGAGATCGGTCGGAAGCATCGCTGAAAACGTGCTGCGCTCTGTCAAACGGGATGAAGAATTTCCTGAATATTAGCCCTTCTACTCGGCACAGGAGAGGCGCCTCGTTGACAGGAGCTGGGCGACGATTTGGCATTTATCCGCCACTTCCGCGCGAGCCTTCTGAGGAACGCATTCCGTTTTGGAGATCTCAGTTTTCACATAAAATATTTGGCAAGATTGGCACGCGGTGATCATATTCACCACCACGGCTGGCCGAAAGCGAAATGGCCCGTCGTCTTCGTCACGGAGCGCCGCAGATACCTGCTTGCCTTTCAGTGGCCCGTATCTGTGAGTGTCATCAATGAACGGCAACGGCCACACGCGGCCCGTATGGATCCAGCTGGTTTGGACCTTTTTGGATCCAAATTCAATGAGCGCATAGCCTCCGCAGATATTCTGAATGTATCCCAGCCAATACTCGTTGGGGTCCTTGTGAACAACGACAGTGTTCTGATAGCTCATTTGCTGTTCATCAAACAAGAGCCGCTCATACGGTGGCATTGAACTTGATGCCATATTGCTCCGAGACCTGGACGTGCGAAAATGAGCATTAGAATTTAGATACATGAACTTCCTTAAATAATTATACAGGGAAGTGCATTATTTAACTGACGGAACAAAACCGCCTCTCGCATGTAAAAAATTAGTGCGATGGGATCGAACGCTGGATACCTCTTGTGTTAAGGGGACCACTATGAGATGACTTTTCGTTTAAATATGTTTCCAGTTTTAACATCAGCTTGTAGGAAATTTTTCGGGCTTCCAGAGAGTGTGTCCCGATACGGCACAGTAAACAGTGATCATAAGTTATAAGTAAAAAAACAAGGCTGGGTCAGCAGCGGCGCAGTAAATGCAGTGATCTTATCGGCTAGCCATGGCCAGCCACATGGCAGATATGCCACAGAAGATCTCAGACAGGACACCTGATGCTGTCCTGTGGCCGGAGCAAACCCATTCTTCCCTTGCAAGCTAGTGTTTTTCTCAATTTTTTGGTAAGTTAACAACATTTTTTATTAGCATGTTAGAGAATATAAGCTTTTCAGGCTAAAACACATTCAATGATGTTTATTGCATCTAATTCGAGAAAACTTTCTCCTTCAACTTTTGATTCCAAAGTTTTTTCTTTGTTTCTTGAATAGCTCTGTCTAGAGAGAGCGCAGACAAGATCGCAGCACACCATTGTATAGCCAAACCCTTTGCGCATGCAGACAGAACAATGGCAACAGTGATCTTTCAGCTGTTTTAAACTTATTCATGTTTTCTCAGACCCACTTTCATCTCATAGGGATCCCCTTAAATTGCAGTACAAACGGCAAACAGCAGATAAAATTCACCGAAACTAGAAATTTGGCTTGGAACTAACTAGGTAATCGCTGTTGTTGTTAAAATCTAGAAACTGGGGCACCTATTAAACTTTTGTGGAAGAGTGAAGCGGAAGCCACAGACTAGAGAGCAGAACTGAAGCGCTTTGTCGAAAACACTACTGTAAAGAAAGCTCATGGCTCGGGGCAGCAATTTTCGTTTTTAATGGAATTTTGCTTAATGGAACTGGATGTTTCCAAAAAATATTTTATTTTCCTTATTTTTAAAAATTAATAATTAAATCGTAATTTTCATTATTTATTATGATTACTAATAATTGTTTACACAATATGAATATATTTTACAATTTATTTTAAAGTTTTTAATCTTGTCCACTTTGTGGTAGAATTTCGGTGACAGTGTGACAGCCCCGCCTATTTAAGTTACGTCACAAATATTTATTTTTAAATTGTATTTTTTAAATAAATGTTTTCCTCTTGTGGTAGAATTTCGGTGACAGTGTGACAGCCCCGCCTACTTAAGTTACGTCACAAATATTTATTTTTAAATTGTATTTGTAAAATTAATATTTTCCTCTTGTGGTGGAATTTCGGTGACAGTGTGACAGCCCGCCTATTTAAGTTACGTCACAAATATATATTTTTAAATTGTATTTTTTAAACTAATATTTTCCTCTTGTGGTAGAATTTCGGTGACAGTGTGACAGCCCCGCCTATTCATGTTACGTCACTATCAAGCTATTAATTTTTAAATCAATATAAAAAATATGTAATTCGACCACTTAGTAATAAGTAATGCGCAAGCCGCAAGGTACTATATAATATTAGTAATAGTAAGTAATAAGTATAATACAATTAATTGCAAAAAGTAATGTACTAATAAAAAGGTCGTTAATTATTTTTCCAACATAAAAGGCCATTTCTACAATATTAATTTTAATTTTTGCATGAATTACAAAACCCTCACCAGCAATCGGCAGTCTTCATTTGTTGCAAAACAAAAAGTTCCAAAATCTTTGTTTTGCCACATGTGTTTGTCGCGCATTTCTGCTCGGCTGTACTGCCTGTACTGGCTGTACATAGCATCGATGACATTTTTTAAAATTTAAATTACCGTATGATGGCTCTCATGCTAGATTTACTCGAAACTTCAGTTCCTGCGATACAGGTAGTCGGTTATTGGTTCTTTGATCACCCACAAAATATCTTCGCTTTTCGTTTCTGTTGTTGCTATACAGTAATTACTCGTACTTACTGCAAAATAGACACATAATTTTAGCGATGCTGATTGTAACTGATAGTATGGTACGTTGCGTCTTTCGTGTTTTTTGGATTGCTTATGGTTCGCCTTTGCAACGCGCTCGCCGAGCTGCTCGATTCCTGCACAAAATCTACATGCATGCCTGTCTAACCCATTGTATTTGGAAATTGTTATAGGCTTACAGCCACCCTTTTTCACCTTCATTTTTTATGACCACCCTTTTTAGCACACTTTTTTTTTCTATAGGCACCTTTTTTTAATAATAATTAAATACAGCCCTGCCAAGCCAAGTTCGGACACTTTTCCCAAAAAATTATCATAAGTCACCCGTCAAGAATTAAAATTGGTCAAGAATTAAAATCGGATCGGTCAGCGTATATGTCCAGTAACTTTTGCACTTAGGATTTTTACGCTGAAGGCTTTTCTCGAATTACAGCCAGATCGAAACCATAACCGACCAGCTTCGAAATGCGACTCGACACATCTGTTGTGGGATGCATCTCCCGATTCGTAATTCGTTTTAAAATTCGAAGCTTCTCAAGTCCTGGCTAGTTACTACTATAGTATTTGCCAACCATTTCTCTTGCGGATGGTGTCTAACACAGCCCGTTTACTACCAAGACGGCGTGACCTTTCTGTGGGCACCGTCGAAATTTAAGATGACCCCTTTCGGGCGGTCGCCGTACAACCGTGGGAGGTCTTAGGTGTCCATTCTTGATCAAATATTGTTTATAGATGACTGTGCGTATACTTTAGGTTTTCCGTTTCCACAAAAAACCCGATACGTTCCGTACTGACGAGTTTTGATATCATTCTATATTAACGTTTTTTGGTCACCGCTTTGTTGGATTTTTCTATCATTTGTCCGGCACTTGCATTTACCCACTTGTATGAGAGATATCTGTCCATTTGCTAAAATCATGGACCTTGATCCATGTTTCACCCATCGAAACAGTCAACATTAAATCTTCCAGATCTTTGTGCTATGCAACCGCGTTCTACGGCAGGTGTGTTATACGAGTAACATAGAAGTCTATGGGAGATGAACTTTGTTTTGAGGTCACGTCGAGGTTCGATCGCGCGGGGCTAGCTGAGTTGTTGAGCCGCAAGGAACACCCTTCGGATAGTTAAATAGTTTCGAAAAAGTTCTCTAAAAATTCAGCTTTGTGGTATTTCCAGAGGCGCACTTATAATCAACCTATAGCTAAAAACGACCAACGCCCCGCCCAATTAATCACCGCCTATCTGCTTAGTGACATGTTAAAAGATTTGAGTTCTGACATCACTAGATCCGCAATAAAAAGTTGCACTAGAAAAGTGTTTAAAGAAAAACATAGTGACGTACAAATGTTTCTTAATTTTATTTATGCAACTGTCCGAACTTGGCTTGGCAGGGCAGTAAATACACATTATTGTTCGTTTTATAGGGACCCTTTTAATTTTTTATCTATAAGAAATATAATGTGATGCAATTTCCATGATACTCGTATCATTTTGCATCCGAGCTGTTTATAATGAATTTGGTGACCTTCTCAGCAGGGCAAGCCTATGACAAAGAAAAACGTTCGGGCGTCAATGCGAATTTCGTTCAGCAGTTTTAGCATGATTTTATTCTGCAGCTGTGTTGGCAATATCGCAACATATATGTTGGCGATATTTTTTATGCTAGATGTTTACATCAAAAAAGCCTTTCGAGAAAAATGTAAGATAGTTAATTAACCGACGCAACTAGTAAAGTATAACAAGTTAACAACAGCGGAAAATTACACGCAACGGAATCTGATGGTTTTCGCAGTTTCGCAATTCGCAGTAGTTTCAACAAGTAAAAAGCCGTTGACGAATTACGTCAAATACTGTAGAACTGTATCTTCTCATCTTCCACAAATGTCACTTCAACGTTCCAATCTCCCGTCTATTTTGGCAGATAATTTTACTGAATCAAAGAGCGTTAAATTACAACGTTGGTATTAAATCGATGCGAGCTTTTGCAAACATTTTTACAACCAAATCAGGTGAACCATGTCCATCAAACGTAAGGTATATTTGCCAGCGAGTATGCAACTTATCGCATTTCTCGAATTCATCCCACCACCGTCCCTCAGGGTCCTTCAGATGAGATTTTATAAAAAATGATCGTCGAAGCTTCACTAGGTTGCAGGTCAGGTGTGTAAAAAGGGTCACTCTCTACTTTAACTATGCCCACAGTTACATCTCAAAGGTCACGTAGGTTGGGCTGTAAACGAACGATCTGAGATACAGTTCGCAAGATCCTTAAATCGCGAATGCTTCAAATTTATTTAGTTTAGATAAAGATGTCAATGGAATTTTGAAGCGAATTACAATTCGGAGGGATGCTCCCACGGTACATGGGTTGAACAGTATTTTGAAACTGGTCTGCTCTAGATTCGGATGCAATTCGAAACACGCTCTGAGCGTAAGGAACGATAGTCCATAAGATGGTAGATACATATGGCAATACTATAAAAATGTAATGAGCTAGTCATTTGTGATGGGTGACCTGTGGCAAAAAGTGAAGAAAGTGCCCAAACTTGGCGTGGCACCCCTGCACATGAATGTGATGCCATGCTTCCTTAAAAAACATCCGATGGCAGTAACAGCCGAAGCAGTCATCGTCGAATTTGCGCAAGAGTTTTCCTGGGCGGATGCGTGTACACAAGCAAAACTTATAGTAAAACATTTTCACGATAATCGTTGCAAGTACTTTTGGAAAGGGTCAGTAACTTCAATGCAAGGAGGACTGCTCGCAGTGGATAGCTTGGAAGACATCATTTCGAACGGCTTCCTATTGTTTCGTCCACCGTGCATTTTGTCCACCGTTCATTTTGCCCACCGCTCGTTCTGTCCACCGTACTTTTTGTATACGAGTAAACTGTAAGCGTATTTCAGTGCAAATCGAATTCCTTAAGACGTGATGCAGTATGTAGCGTCAACGAGTTCGATTTATGCGGCCCACAGCGCACACTGAACTGCAATTGCAAACGATAGCTTACTGTACACTACAGATACTACCCGTATGGTCGTTTAAGTGAAACACTATGGTACGTGAATGGGCGATGGTCGTTTAAGTGAAACACTCGAAATAACATTTTCCACAAACCGATTTTCTTTCGGATTACTCTACAGAGTACTTGAAATTTTCAAAAAACCTTGAACCGTTTTCTTGCAAACGAGACGTAAAGAAATCAGTGACGAAAGCGCTTTAGCCACGCCACGAGTGCCACTGCACTACGCTCAAATATTTGCAGTCACCGCCATCCCTGGGCGGCTGTACCATCGCCGGGTAAGATGTCTATTTAAATTAAAACGAATACAGTTTGAAGACACCAACTACAAGCAAACGAAGAAAAAAATTCAATTGCACATAAATATTTATCTGAACTGAATTAACCGCCGCATGGCGGTGACTGCAAATATTTGAGCGTAGTGCATTGGCACTCGTGGTGTGGTTAAAGCGCTTTCGTCACTGATTTCTTTATGTCTCATTTGCAAGAAAAGGAATCAAGCTTTCTTAATAATTTCAAGTACTCTGTAAAGGCCCGAAAGGGTACATCCGTTTTAATCGGAAGAGGAAAAAATCCGAAAGAAAATCGGTTTGTGGAAAATGTTATTTCATGTGTTTCACTTAAACGACTATCGCCCATTCACTTACCATAGTGTTTCACTTAAACGACCATACGAGTAGTATATTAGTGTCCTAAATCGTAATGGCTTAAGGGAAACATTAGAAAACATAAAAGACCTAAGAAAACACAGGAAAACGAAAAGACCGGCGCAGATATAAGAAAACGAAGGAAAACATCAGAAAAGGAAAACATCAGTCATAAAGAAACCTAAGAAACTAAAGTTGGAGAACATAAGAAAAACCATAAGAAAACATCATCATGCATAGAAATTTTTAGAAGAACAGATCAATAAAGTTTAGTGTAGTAAAATCAGTCAATTAAATTGTAAGACACGCTTAAGCGGATGGCGACGGAATGAATGGTGGACAAAATGAATGGCTTGCACAAAGGTCATTTTTAAGCTAGCGGCGATATGTTTGCTGTATGTTACTTGTTAGTAGAAAAAGTATCAATAGGGTGCCCAATTTATGTACTGTTACTACTGTATGTGCCCGGACCGTTTCACTTTCCTGCCGTACCTAACTTCCAAAACCTTTCTCACTTATTTTATGACAACATGTAGCCAAAACAAATATCTTGCATACATTGGCGTAAAAACAGTTTGTCTGCGCAGTATCTGTTTGAATATGTGCAAACCGGGGTAGGTTTCCACATCTGGCTCTTGGCAGTTTACAGTTTTGTACACAACGGCCTGCACAGTATATAATTCTAAAACAACTATCCATCCGTTGCTTAACCGATGCGAACTGTGCACTGCGTAATAACCTTTCGCCGCAAAGGTTGTGTGCGGATGTACATCCCGTAAACTGGTTCTAAAGCAACTATCCATGCGTTGTCCAGGTACACTATTGTACTTACCCGTGTACACTACAGTTTTGATTGTGACGGCCATTGTCATGGAAACTAAACGTGCAGCTGAAATAAATCAGCACGACTGCATCTAGTGTTCCTAGCATCCATTACGAGTACTTAATAAATACACTTAAAATAATAACTTGCGATTCAAGGGGAGGATCGGAAGTGATGTTACTGGTTACAAGTACTGAACCGCCGTACAAGATGCTCATCAAAACAGGTTCAAACTAAAGCCACAGGTATTTAAATTGAAGAATACGAGCTTATCCTACCATTAACAAGTCGACAACAAAAAAAGCAAACGCTATAGCTTTTATGAGAACTTCTCGAAAATTACGATAAAAGCGTAAAATACAGTGAAAGGGAAAGCAGATCACGACCATCTTCTCCTTAATCTAATTGTTATACAACGTTGGAGGAAAAAGTTATCACGGAATCGACTTAGTAAAGTAGGTTTCTTTCCTCAAATCAGGTGCTTGCAACTACAAGTAAGTTACTAAAAACGTGCGTTAGGGCGAAGAATGTTGGCAGCTTTCACGTTTATGGCAAATTTTGTACTACTAGTAGTAGTAGAGCAAAACTGGGACCATACAGTCTGAATTAGAATATGTTCTGCGAACAAAGTAGGTAAAGCGACTATGAAGAGACCCCCGGCCCCCAAGGGGCCATTCAAATTTCAGGAAGGGTAAAAAAAACAATTTTTTTTATTTCCGCGATATTGTGTTTTTATTGGTGGAATTCCATTTCCAGGCAACAATACCAGTACAAAGTACTGCAGTTCCAATAAAAACCGTTGCCCCGAGACACTTCGTACGAAAACTCTCTACTGTACGAGTAGTCTTTTAGCTTTCTACAGATACTTACAGTCTTACACGAACAGACGCAGACAAGCATATCAGAAATGCTGGCAATCAGTGCATGCAGGATATTAGCGAGCAGTAAATAGGTGTAAGTATACGCAGAATCGATAGGGTATTATGCGAAATACAGAATATAATTATCTTCGCTACGCAGGTTACATAATGTGATTTTTTTTAATTCGATTATTCACTGATGGGCGCTGTATCGGTTGCTTATTTACTTCATTCTTCTTCTATGTGTAATCAGGGCTATTTAAAACGCGAAGATTTCCCGTCACAATGAAGTCAGAGATGTTATTCATCGCGCGTGTGGTTCGGCCTGCATCCCTTCAGTTCTGGAACCACCAGGCCTGTACCGCGACACTCTGAAACGACCGGACGGCATGACCTCGGTCCCCTTCAGCCAAGGCAAAGCTTGGGTTTGGGACGTCACTTGCCCGGACACCATGGCCACTTCCTACATCGCCAAGACGTCCCAGGAGGCCGGGGCTGCCGCCATGATGGCAGAGGCGAAGAAAAACAATAAGCACGGATATTTACGCGATAATTTCAATTTCTCTGCTTTGGTTTTTGAAACAATGGGCGTGTGGAGTAAAGAAGCGAAGTGTAAGATGTCTACTCTCGGTAAGATGCTTTTTGAGAGGACACAGGAGAAACGGTCCACTCAGTTTCTGAAGCAGAGAATCAGTGTTGCTTTAATGCGAGGTAACGCTGCGTGTGTTCAGGAAACGTTTTGTATCGGTAAGAGACTGGATGAAGTGTACTATGTGTTGAAGTGATGAGAACTGCGTAATTTTGAGTTTAACCAATGTTAAGTTGAATGACCCAATAAATCTGCTTTATTTAAAACGCTTTATGTCGGCATGTAGTCACGTTTCATTGTGAAAAATGACGATTACTAATGCCGAGCCGCTTAGTCCTCCAAGCTTAAGCACAAATCTTGGAGTTAAACAGTCATATGACTAAAACGTAAAAGCTTTTTCGCAACTGCAGGTAGCAGGAACATGGTACGCCTACGGCAACTGGTATCCGGGTATCGATCCCACCGATATGGAAAGTCCACTGAGCAATGATGTCAACTTTTATCGCATCCTGGGCAAAGGCTATTTCCCCACGACCACAATACCAGCGGCCATTATGGTCCAGGAGCAGACATTTTACTACAATGCTTCAGACATGACATGCCGCTCTAATCGCGAAATATGTTATCTGACCACGGACGGACGCCAAATTGGTTTGTACTTTTTCCCACCGGACCTATCCAGAACTAACACCGAAGCCGCCGGTACATTTTAATCGAACTTGTATAAAACACACTGCATTCGTTGTGCACAATCTTTGATTTTATAGTGCTGCCGTTGCGGCGAGCACCTTATACCGTTTTGTTGGGATAGGTGTGGATAATTCGATTGTATTGGCGACCGACTACGACTCGTACATCCTTTTCTACCAATGTTTCGGAACCAACAGCACTTCGGGCTTGTTCGGTTATCCCGATATCTACCTCAACACAAGGAAGAAGCCCCAGGATGTCACCGGCAGTGAACTGGACAAGATAACCGCAGCGGTCAATGCTGCTCTGAAGTCTTACTGTCTGGATATCAGCGCTTTTGTTGTCGTAGCATGGGACAACACGAAACCTGATTGTGCTCGAGCGGCACCTTCGCCTTGTTACACAAGCGTTGCTAAAGCTTTCAACGATATTATAGAGACATCTGCAGACCCGCAGTCATAATTAAGATTTCCAGATAGTACTGTCAAGCCTTAAAAACAATCTCTCGCTCATGGTTTTCTCTTGCAGCCATGATTTACAATTTTAGAATGCAGCGCAAACGTTTACACAATTTCTGTGTATCTTTCGAGCAGCATCAGTAAAAGTTAAAGACAACTATAGCTCTTGAGCTTACAAGCAGTGCGAAAAGTGTCTTTTTAAGCTGTCGATTAGAAAACGCAATGATTTTTACAAAGCACCCGTTCGCAGGAGATCAACACGGTCACCGAACCAACGTAGATTAGCCGTAAGCGCTTTGCGTTTTAACTTTTAAAGCACTAACTAATGAAAAAAATTTAAGTTATTTACAGTATTTAGTAGCAATTATTTGGCAAATTGCAATCGGTTGATCAACATTTAGTGTCTACGCATTAAGCAGCGCCCGAGCTCCAATAAACATATGCTGTTCTACTTTCATTTCATCCCGATTATTTTCGTACGAGGCGTGTGTCCCTTACTTAGATAGAGCACATTTACCTTACCATACTTAGATAACTGTGCCCGTGTTGTGCACTCAATGTGCACATCTGTCAACCACCAGAGGTGGCAACGCTAGAACCAAATTTGAAAAATGTGTTGATTCAGCCGTTGATAATTTCAGGTGCTCACATCTCGTGAATGAGGGAACAAAACTGTTCAAGCAATATCTCAAAGATGCAGAAAAATTCACAAGATTTTTGATACCAAGTAATATGGGATTTAGAGCAACTGAAACAAGTTGTAGCCTTTTTGAGTTTCTCGTAGACACACTATAGGACCTCTTCGTGGACCCCTTCAACGTAATACTCACTATGCTAAGTCTATGGGAAACAGAAATGGCTCTAATTTATTTCATCCGCTCTAAATCCTGACTTACTTGGTATCAAAAAACTTATGAATTTTTTCCACATCTTTTGAGATATTGCATGAACAGTTTTGTTCCCACATTCACGAGATGTGAGCAATTGAAGTTATCAACGGCTGATTCAACAGATTTTTCAAATTCTCCCTGACGTTGCCATCTCTGGGTGGTTGACAGCGCTGCACAACACGGGCACAGTTATCTTAGTATGGTAAGGTAAATGTGCTCTATCTAAGCAAGGGACACACGCCTCGTATAGAATCTACTAGATAGTGTGCATAGGGGCTGCTTTGGCATTGAAGTTTTGCGTCATTTTGTTCCGCTAATTATCATGTACCGCGCACTGGGTCTTTTCTCATCCAAAAGGTCGCTGAAGATTTATGGAATTACGGACAAAACCAGTTTTCCTCGACCCTATCTATGCTTGAAAGATTAACAATACGCAGATAGACGCTTCCACCACAATTTTCAGTCAATGACAGCGCGCTCGAATTTTTATCAAATAAAACTTATCGTTTTACCGTAACTGTCATGCAGATGATTTTGCCAGGGATGAAAACCGTATGCGGAAGTAGTCACGAACGGCGCAGTCGCTCGTATTCCCTTAGCCTAAATATCTTAACAAAGGGTCAACTTTTGTCGCTACTGCTAGAAGTGGTCAAGGGCGGCACGTTTGTAGCCATCAGACGCCAGTCAGTCCTGACACGCCCAATGGAAGAAGTCAAGCGCGTGGGCATGGCATGTGTACGCCTGTAACCGACCAAAACGTCCGGACGACCAAGACGTCCGGCGGACGTTTTAGTCGTTAAACCGACCAAATCGTCCGGGGACCAAAAAAACGTCCGCCGTAAATTTTGCCCACTCAACAATTTTTGCATTCTCGATGTGACCTGAAGTTCCTGAGAGCGTCTCAGCCCGGACACTTTGCTCGGAGCACTAGTGCAGCCCGGACACTTTGGTCGGAGCACTATTTCATCACGGACACTTTGGTCGGAGCACAATTTGGAGCCGGACACTTTGGTCGGAGCACTATTTCAGCCCGGACACTTTGGTCGGAGCACTATTTCAGCCCGGACACTTTGGTCGGAGCACTAATTCAGCCCGGACACTTTGGTCGGAGCACTAATTCAGCTCGGACACTTTGGTCGGAGCACTATTTCAGCCCGGACACTTTGGTCGGAGCACTATTTCAGCCCGGACACTTTGGTCGGAGCACTAATTCATCACGGGCACTTTGATCGGAGCACCATATTGACCCGGACACTTTGGTCCGAGCACTATTTCAGCCCGGACACTTTGGTCGAAGCACTATATTGACCCGGACACTTTGGTCGGAGCACTAATTCAGCCCGGACACTTTGGTCTGAGCACTATTTCATCAAGGACATTTTGGTCAGAGCACAATTTGGAGCCGGACACTTTGATCGGAGCACTATATTGACACGGACACTTTGGTCGGAGCACTATTTCAGCCCGGACACTTTGGTCGGAGCACTATTTCAGCCCGGACACTTTGGTCGGAGCACTAATTCAGCCCGGACACTTTGGTCGGAGCACTATTTCAGCCCGGACACTTTGGTCGGAGCACTATTTCAGCCCGGACACTTTGGTCGGAGCACTATATTTGCCCGAACACTTTGGTCGTAGCACTATTTCAGCCCGGACACTTTGGTCGGAGCACTAATTCAGCCCGGACACTTTGGTCGGAGCACTAATTCAGCTCGGACACTTTGGTCGGAGCACTATTTCAGCCCGGACACTTTGGTCGGAGCACTAATTCAGCTCGGACACTTTGGTCGGAGCACTAATTCAGCTCGAAAACATTTTGGTCGGAGCACTATATTGACCCGGACACTTTGGTCGGAGCACTAATTCCGCCCTGACACTTTGGTCTGAGCACTATTTCATCACGGACACTTTGGTCGGAGCACTATTTCAGCCCGGACACTTTGGTCGGAGCACTATTTCAGCCCCGACACTTTGGTCGGAGCACTAGTTCAGCCCGGACACTTTGGTCGGAGCACTAATTCAGCTCGGACACTTTGGTCGGAGCACTATTTTAGCCCGAACACTTTGGTCGGAGCACTAATTCAGCCCAAACACTTTGGTCAGAGCATTATTTTAGCTCGGACACTTTGGTCGGAGCACTAATTCAGCCCGGACACTTTGGTCTGAGCACTATTTCATCACGGACACTTTGGTCGGAGCACAATTTGGAGCCGGACACTTTGATCGGAGCACTATATTGGCCCGGGCACTTTGGTCGGAGCACTATTTCAGCCCGGACACTTTGGTCGGAGCACTAATTCAGCCCGGACACTTTGGTCGGAGCACTAATTCAGCTCGGAAACTTTGGTCGGAGCACTATTTCAGCCCGGACTCTTTGGGCGTAGCACTATTTCAGCCCGTACACTTTGGGCGGAGCACTATATTGACCCAGACACTTTGGTCGGAGCATTATTTGGAGCCGGAGACTTTGGTCAGAGCACTATTTCCGCCCGGACACTTTTGTCGGAGCACTCTTTCAGCCCAAACAGTTTGGTCGGAGCACTATTTTAGCCCGGACACTTTGGTCGGGGCACTACAGTCATTCATCACCCGCCTGAACGAGTGTGCTTTTTTTCAAAGTACACTCTTTGCTGATTGTGGTAGAAGAACTGAAATGTATGCTCTAATCAACCATGCTTTGATACTTTTCTTTACCGTATGGACGGTATGATTAAGTGCAAGCTTTCGGTCAGCCTAAATACTACACAAACTCACCGTATAATGGTTGACTTGTAAAGGCTGCCTTTCATAGCTGTTTAAAATAACCGGTTGACCGCGCGCAAACTTGCGCGCGGAACAAATGAGTTACAGATAAATTACTTTATTGAAAGGCTGTTAAGGCTGGTTTCATATGATGCTTATCGAAGTTACCTTGATGATTACTCAGTTAGTAACGCGCTCATTACCTTTTCCACTGGCGGGCGTCATTTACGCACCAGCTAACTACTTACATGGACTTCTTTTATTTATTTTAAAATGATCAATTCTTGCAGAACTGGCTGATACACTGAAGAAAAGAAAACTTCCTTTTGCTTGACTGCTACTCTGCGAACTTTCCTCGTGCAGCAGCTTGGCTTCGCCTTATGTTCCTATCACTTATTTACTACCAAAATTCAAAGATACCTTTTTTCGTGAAAAAACCGTTTGAAGCAGTGACGCTGGAATCATCGGAGTAAGGTTAGTTGCGCTCTTCCATTTTATTCCCAAAACATCTTGCCGGTTCTCAAGAGTAGCATTCCTCAGCAAGCATTTATTATTATTCTTCGAAAATCGACAATTCTTAGCGTGGACTTTAAAGTTCAAGCGTTATGTAATTAAAGCGTTAACCAAGTTCATTTCAATATTCATGTTTCTCGTAAATCGCTATGTTTTTAGTCCACAAACACGAACAAAAACTTATAAAAAACGTGGAACGATGTACATATAGAACATTTAACAGTAGATCTGTAGGAGTACTCTTAAGTCTCCACAAAGTGGGACTCCAAAATTTGGAGCCCAAATCGGTTCAGATTGCGATTCGATAAGAATAGCACGCAATGGCTTAGACTTCACATAGGCCTGTTGTATTTTTAGCCTATGCATTTTACGCCATTGACAGGGCGATTCGACAAACGGTGGAACATGGTGGTATCAGCAAACTATTCTAAATGCATAAACTACCGCAACAAAAAAACGGTAGTACGTTTGTCTGCGACCGTTAAGCGTGGAAATATTGATACCGTGCCAGTGCCGTTGTATTAACCTTCCGTATAACTGTTGCTCTTTTTTGAGCAAATCAGTGCAAAATGACGAATGCTGATTAAAGTTAACTGTGTTTTGTTGATAAAGTTAAATATTTGTCGAAAGTAACGCTTGTTGAATCGCCCCAAAGGGTTGTCGCATCGCCCGGCGAAGAACAATTAACACGTAACCAGAGTTGCGCAACCGGATTCACTGATGGATCCAGGTTTGTCTGAATCGCCCTACGTACCGTCCAAATCACAAATTTTTCTGATACACAACGCTGCCTTCTACATAAGTAACAAGCAGCCACCCGCCATTCCGCAGTTACTCGAAGCTTGCCAGTTGCCGGTTGTCACCAAAAGGTTCGCGAATCTCACTTGGAACACTTCTTTAATAGGTTCCCCTAGTTTTTTGTGCGTTCAGTTGTCAATATTATTTAAACCTTTCTCGAGCATATGTTTTTGTTATCTAAAAGCCAACGCTATACACAAAGGTTTCTAGAAGCATATTTCCCAGGCAGACCTAAACAGAAGACCGAAAATATCCAAGAAAGCAAAATTTGCAAAATTTCAATATCACCACACAAGCTCCCAAGCAACTGAAGCCAGCAGTTACTTAACGTCCTCGCTGATTGGTTGTGGTGGAGGCCCGCAGACTTTGTATGATAGGGTTTTTTGAACTCTTTGGTTTTATCTATCAGACAATCTTTGGTTTTTGAAATCCACCGCAAAGGGATCTCGGGGATTCGACAGACACACTGGTCACGCCCCATCTTAAGCTTTTATTAGGCGCAATAATTTATGTGTGCATGACCGACGTGACCGACGTGACAGAAAGTCCCGTTTCCTTGTCCCATAGAGGACCTTCGCTTCTCTTCGGTCGAAAATGTAATACTAAAAAACAAAAATAAAAATATTAAATTAGAAAGCGAAAAACCAATAAACATTTTGAGGGAAAAAGCGCCAGCATACTGTCGCCCCTTACACCTCATCACCTCACCGTAGTTTTTAAAGTAAATTTTATTTTCTTAAAAGTAGCCTTACCAAGTAGAAAGTAAAAACATCAAAAGTGAAAACATCCGACCAAATTGTCCGGGCTGAAATAGTGCTCTGACAAAAGTGTCCGGGCTGAATTAGTGCTCCGACCAAACTGTGCGGGTCGAAATAGTGCTCCGACCAAAGTGTCCGGGTCAATATAGTGCTCCGACCGAAGTGTTCGGGCTAAAATAGTGCTCCGACCAAAGTGTGCGGGTCAAAATAGTGCTCCGACCAAAGTGTCCGGGTCAATATAGTGCTCCGACCAAAGTGTCCGGGCTGAAATAGCGCTCCGACCAAAGTGTCCGGGCTGAAATAGTGCTCCGACCAAAGTGTCCGGGCTGAGATAGTGCTTAGTCCAAAGTGTCCGGGCTGAAATAGTGCTCCGACAAAAATGTCCGGGTCAAAATAGTGCTCCGACCAATGTGTCTGGGCTGAAAGAGTGCTCCTACCAAAGTGTCCGGGCTGAAATAGTGCTCCGACCAAAGTGTCGGAGCTGAATTAGTGTTCCGACCCAAGTGTCCGGGCTGAATTAGTGCTCCGACCAAAGTGTCCGGGCTGAAATAGTGCTACGACCAAAGTGTCCGGGTAAATATAGTGCTCCGACCAAAGTGTCTGGCTCTAAATTGCGCTCCGACCAAAATGTCCTTGATGAAATAGTGCTCCGACCAAAGTGTCCGGGCTGAGATAGTGCTTAGTCCAAAGTGTCCGGGCTGAAATAGTGCTCCGACAAAAATGTCCGGGTCAAAATAGTGCTCCGATCAATGTGTCTGGGCTAAAATAGTGCTCCGACTAAAGTGTCCGGGCTGAAATAGTGCTCCGACCAAAGTGTCCGAGCTGAACTAGTGCTCCGACCAAAGTGTCCGAGCTGAATTAGTGCTCCGACCCAAGTGTCCGGGCTGAATTAGTGCTCCGACCAAAGTGTCCGAGCTGAACTAGTGCTCCGACCAAAGTGTCCGGCTCCAAATTGCGCTCCGATAAAAATGTCCTTGATGAAATAGTGCTCAGACCAAAGTGTCCGAGCTGAATTAGTGCTCCGACCAAAGTGTCCGGGCTGAATTAGTGCTCCGACCAAAGTGTCCGGGCTGAAATAGTGCTCCGACCAAAGTGTCCGGGTCAATATAGTGCTCCGACTAAAGTGTCCGGGCTGAAATAGTGCTACGACCAAAGTGTCCGGGTAAATATAGTGCTCCGACCAAAGTGTCTGGCTCTAAATTGCGCTCCGACCAAAATGTCCTTGATGAAATAGTGCTCCGACCAAAGTGTCCGGGCTGAGATAGTGCTTAGTCCAAAGTGTCCGGGCTGAAATAGTGCTCCGACAAAAATGTCCGGGTCAAAATAGTGCTCCGATCAATGTGTCTGGGCTAAAATAGTGCTCCGACTAAAGTGTCCGGGCTGAAATAGTGCTCCGACCAAAGTGTCCGAGCTGAACTAGTGCTCCGACCAAAGTGTCCGAGCTGAATTAGTGCTCCGACGCAAGTGTCCGGGCTGAATTAGTGCTCCGACCAAAGTGTCCGAGCTGAACTAGTGCTCCGACCAAAGTGTCCGGCTCCAAATTGCGCTCCGATAAAAATGTCCTTGATGAAATAGTGCTCAGACCAAAGTGTCCGAGCTGAATTAGTGCTCCGACCAAAGTGTCCGGGCTGAATTAGTGCTCCGACCAAAGTGTCCGGGCTGAAATAGTGCTCCGACCAAAGTGTCCGGGTCAATATAGTGCTCCGACTAAAGTGTCCGGGCTGAAATTGTGCTACGACCAAAGTGTCCGCGCAAATATAGTGCTCCGACCAAAGTGTCCGAGCTGAATTAGTGCTCCGACCAAAGTTTTCGGGCTGAATTAGTGCTCCGACCAAAGTGTCCGGGTAAATATAGTGCTCCGACCAAAGTGTCTGGCTCTAAATTGCGCTCCGACCAAAATGTCCTTGATGAAATAGTGCTCCGACCAAAGTGTCCGGGCTGAGATAGTGCTTAGTCCAAAGTGTCCGGGTAAATATAGTGCTCCGACCAAAGTGTCCGGCTCCAAATTGCGCTCCGATAAAAATGTCCTTGATGAAATAGTGCTCAGACCAAAGTTTCCGGGCTGAATTAGTGCTCCGACCAAAGTGTCCGAGCTGAATTAGTGCTCCGACCAAAGTGTCCGGGCTGAATTAGTGCTCCGACCAAAGTGTCTGGGTTGAAATAGTGCTCCGACCAAAGTGTCCGGGTCAATATAGTGCTCCGACTAAAGTGTCCGGGCTGAAATTGTGCTACGACCAAAGTGTCCGCGCAAATATAGTGCTCCGACCAAAGTGTCCGAGCTGAATTAGTGCTCCGACCAAAGTTTTCGGGCTGAATTAGTGCTCCGACCAAAGTGTCCGGGTAAATATAGTGCTCCGACCAAAGTGTCTGGCTCTAAATTGCGCTCCGACCAAAATGTCCTTGATGAAATAGTGCTCCGACCAAAGTGTCCGGGCTGAGATAGTGCTTAGTCCAAAGTGTCCGGGTAAATATAGTGCTCCGACCAAAGTGTCCGGCTCCAAATTGCGCTCCGATAAAAATGTCCTTGATGAAATAGTGCTCAGACCAAAGTTTCCGGGCTGAATTAGTGCTCCGACCAAAGTGTCCGAGCTGAATTAGTGCTCCGACCAAAGTGTCCGGGCTGAATTAGTGCTCCGACCAAAGTGTCTGGGTTGAAATAGTGCTCCGACCAAAGTGTCCGGGTCAATATAGTGCTCCGACTAAAGTGTCCGGGCTGAAATTGTGCTACGACCAAAGTGTCCGGGCAAATATATTGCTCCGACCAAAGTGTCCGGCTCCAAATTGCGCTCCGACCAAAATGTCCTTGATGAAATAGTGCTCAGACCAAAGTTTCCGGGCTGAATTAGTGCTCCGACCAAAGTGTCCGAGCTGAATTAGTGCTCCGACCAAAGTGTCCGGGCTGAATTAGTGCTCCGACCAAAGTGTCCGGGCTAAAATAGTGCTCCGACCAAAGTGTCCGGGTCAATATAGTGCTCCGGCCAAAGTGTTCGGGCTGAAATAGTGCTCCGACCAAAGTGTCCGTGATGAAATAGTGCTCAGACCAAAGTGTCCGGGCTGAATTAGTGCTCCGACCAAAGTGTCCGGGCTGAAATAGTGCTCCGACCAAAGTGTCCGGGCTGAATTAGTGCTCCGACCAAAGTGTCCGGGCTGAAATAGTGCTCCGACCAAAGTGTCCGGGTCAATATAGTGCTTCGACCAAAGTGTCCGGGCTGAAATAGTGCTCCGACCAAAGTGTCCGGGTCAATATAGTGCTCCGATCAAAGTGCCCGTGATGAATTAGTGCTCCGACCAAAGTGTCTGGGCTGAATTAGTGCTCCGACCAAAGTGTCCGGGCTGAAATAGTGCTCCGACCAAAGTGTCCGGGTCAATATAGTGCTCCGATCAAAGTGTCCGGCTCAAAATTGTGCTCCGACCAAAGTGTCCGTGATGAAATAGTGCTCTGACCAAAGTGTCCGGGCTGAAATAGTGCTCCGACCAAAGTGTCCGAGCTGAATTAGTGCTCCGACCAAAGTGTCCGGGCTGAATTAGTGCTCTGACCAAAGTGTCCGGGCTGAAATAGTGCTCCGACCAAAGTGTCCGAGCTGAATTAGTGCTCCGACCAAAGTGTCCGGGCTGAATTAGTGCTCCGACCAAAGTGTCCGGGCTGAGACTCTCTCAGGAACTTCAGATCACATCGAGAACGCAAAAATTGTTGAGTGGGCAAAATTTACGGCGGACGTTTTTTTGATCCCCGGACGATTTGGTCGGTTTAACGACTAAAACGTCCGCCGGACGTCTTGGTCGTCCGGACGTTTTGGTCGGTTACATACGCCTACGGGGAACCAGCAGACGGGTAGCGCGCCTAAAGTATTGTTCTTGAAAATCGCATAACTTTGAATAATTAGTATCACAAGTGAGTACAAAACTGAGTACTAAAACTAAATTCACAACAAACGAACTGCATATGTGTAAGCTGGTCAGCGATAGTGTCTGTATCACATACAATAATGCATAATTATGTCATAATTATATATTAAGTACAAGATCTATACTACGCGCGGCGCCCCATAGTTTTGAGATCTCTATAACCATAAAACTTCTGGAAAAACGGACAACACCATTAGATCCGGGATAGTTCAGAAGTGGCCGGCATGTGTTTTTTTTATCAAAATATCGAGCCGGTATCAAGCCGGCATCAAGACCAGATTGATCCAACCCATCTTAAAGGTCACCTTGAAACTTAGAAATATTTGCCTAGATACAATACAAAATACCAATAGACATAATTATCACACTAATTAAACCGAAAAATATATAAATTATTGTACTTATTCAAACACTCGCGTTATTCAAACATTGCTGCCGGTGTTGCCGAGCTCGAAACACGTTTAAAATCAACCGATATAAAATGTAAAAATATAAAATCAATACGAAAAATCACTGGACGAGTGAGTGACCGAAACACTATCACCGACCACTGAGCGGAATCTCTAGATGAGTGGGTGACCGAGCTACCACCACTGACCAGTAAGAAAAATCACTAGACAAGTGAGTGGCCGAAACACCATTACTGCCCACTGAGCGGAATTTCTAGGTGAGTGAGTCATCGAGCGGGCTTTGCTCTTGCTCACCTAACGGGCTCTGTGCACTGGACAGTAGTTGTAGCAGGGTCACATCCTCACCTAGCGATTTTTCTCCTTACCTAGCGATATTTCTTACTGGACAGGTTGAGCTCGGTCAGTCACTCACCTAGTGATTGAGTGCGTCAAAAAATCGCTAGGTGAGAACGTGACCGAGCTACCACCACTGTCCAGTGCCCAGAACCCGTTAGGTGAAAGAGTACAGAGATACCACTACTGTCCAGTGCACAAACTCCGTTAAGTGATCTAGTGACCGAGCTACCACTACTGTCCAGTGCATAGATCCCGTTAGGAAGATGGGTGACCGAGCTACTAATACTGCCCAGCACACAGAGCCCGTTAGGTGAACGCGTGACCGAGCTAACACTACTGCTCGGTCACGCGTTCATCTATGCACGAACTCCGTTAAGTGATCTAATGACCGAGATACCACTACTGTCCAGTGCACAAACTCCGTTAAGTGATCTAGTAACCGAGCTACCACTACTGTCCAGTGCATAGATCCCGTTAGGTAGATGGGTGACCGAGCTACCAATACTGTCCAGTGCATAGTTCCCGTTAGGTAGATGGATGACCGAGTTACCAATACTGTCCAGTGCATAGATCCCGTTAGGTAGATGGGTGACCGAGCTGCCAATACTGTCCAGTGCACAGAGCCCGTTAGGTGAACGCGTGACCGAGCTACCACTACTGTCCAGTGCACGAACTCCGTTAAGTGATCTAGTGCCCGAGCTACCACTACTGTCCTTTGCATAGATTTTTGTTTGCTTTTAATAACCAGTGGTCAGAAGATGCTTTCACCAGGTCATAAGTATAGGAAACATAAAGAGCACTGGAAGAAGTATTCACTGCACAGCAATAAAAAAGTGCTTTAAAACATAATGACTGTAACCCCGGAGACTAGCGGATGCATAATTACTTGCTCTTTAGGTAAAAAAATATGTATATTATTACGTCATGCAAAACAGCAAAAGTCCATACGTATTTCAGAGCCTCAAAACGTCAGAAATTCAAAACGTAAGAACGTAACACCGTCGGAACGTCAGAATGTCATAAAGTAAGAACATCAGGACTTAAGTACGTCCGAAGGTCATAAAGTACGAACATCAGAACGTTAGAACGTCAGAACGTAAGAACATCAGAACGTCAAAACGGCATAAAGTCACAAAGTAGAACTGTTAGAACGTCATAACGTCAGAACGTTAGAATTAAAACGTTAGAACATCAGAGCGTCATAAAGTAAGAACATCAGAACGTTAGGACGTCATAACGTCAGAACATCATAACGTCAGAACGTCGTAAAGTACGAACATCAGAACGTTATAACGTAAGAACGTCAGAACGTTAGAATGTCAGAATGTCAGAACGTCAGAACGTCAAAAAGTCATAAAGTAAGAACATCAGAACGTTAGAACGCCAGAACGTCATAACGTCAGAACGTCAAAAAGTCATAAAGTAAGAACATCAGAACGTCAGAACGAAACAACGTCAGAACGTCAAAACATCAGAACGTGAAAAATTAAAATTGTCAGAACGTCAGAAATTCCGAACGTCAGCCTTTACATATTTATAATGACCTTTCCAAAACAAAGCTAATACTATCCAGTACTTAAGTGCCGAGCGCGGATGCGCGAGGCTACCTTGTATATAATACATATATCACACACAATAATACATACATGGAAATAAATATATATAATAATACATATATCACATATATCATATATATAATACGTATATCACACACAATAATACATACATGGAAATATTGGCATACACGCGCTGTCCATGTACTGGTATCCCATACACATGCTCTGTGGTTCAAGTTGTGCGAGGCACTACAGTAACTCTATAGGTACGATCTGCATATTGTGAGACGGAATCACCAACGATATACCGTGTTCAATCATAAATCATGTATGTCATATACTGTAACTCTCGTTTGCATTTGCATTCCGCCTGTATCCGTGACCATTGTTCATAATGTAGCGCTCTGCTGGATCACGGTGCAAGCCAGCATGGTTCGCAGGTGCAGCCACCGCATCCTGCAGCCGCTTTCCGCAGAGTATTATACACTATAATTAAAATTCAACTACTGCTTCGTAAAAATTACTCTTTCACCAGATTGAAAAGATTGGATTCCAGTTATATAATTTCCCGGTACACCAGCCGCATTTCATGGTTATCGGCCTTTCCGGTGCTTATTGTACTCGTATTTGGCTGTGCAATAATCGCTCGTACATAATCTGCGGTTTTCCTAAGTACTCAGCTCACTTTTATTTGTACTTTACTTCGTTAATTGATAATTTTTATCACTTTTTTTATAATTTATAATTATAAATCAACGTACGCTGTTCAGTGCACACCATGGCTCTTATTGAAGGAATCATGGCTCAGAGACGTTGCATTTTGGCTGTCATTCTGGCAGCGGTCCTGTCAATAATTTTAGCAGTATCTGTAGCCATGGCTATAGTGCTCCAGGCCGACCATAAGACTCAGCTTGCGAGAAATGATACGTGGATTTTCGGTGCAACCCCGATCATAAACCAGTATGTTCTGCGCCGAAGCCAGTACGCCAAAATGTCAGGAACGTTGAAATATTTGTTGTAGGCTCAGCCAGTCGTCTACGCAAGCGAAAATGACTGTCCCACATGGTGCAACGACAGCCATCACAAAGACAGACTTTTCCAGTAATCTGACGAAAACCTCAGGCACAACCGTACCCGTGGTCAAGCGGACCACCGATAAGCGAACAAGCGTGCCGAGTTCCACTAAATCACCGAGCACAGTGCTAGATAGGCGCATAGACGCCGGCGTTTTTTTTTCCCGCGGAGTCGGTCGCGCCAGCTACTACAATTATCTTCTCTACGCTTTCTTCAGCAACAAAACGATCGCGAAGCCCAGCGCTGCCACTTAATGTGACAACAAGGAGCGGGACCAGCACCGTAATCTTGCTGAATGATACCAGCACTGGCAGCACAGAACCATCCGCAATGACCACAGCCATATTGACCGCTGGTGCTAAAGAATTATCCATAATTCCCAGCACGTACATGCTCACAACAACAGCGTCATCTGTTACGCAGCTGCCGGAAGTCGCCGATGAGCAGCAGATGACTAGCGTTACAGCAGAATATGCTTCCACTGTACTACCGGAAACAGCAACGGACAGCGTCTTTTTGCCGACTGCTACGACGTTAACGGCCGTGCCAAACTCAAATTACACAGACTCTACTCTGAGTTCTTCCTCAAGACGACGCTATGTCACTCCGGCTTGGCAAGAGTCCGACGGTTCTCGCAGCAAAATTGGTAGGTTGATTGCGCTCCACAAATAAAATGGCTCTGCTTGTACAATCTACATACTGCAGACTTATCAATTTGCGTTAGGTTATGTTTCTCACAGTATAACAAAAAGTGTCTTAAATACTACTTAAAACGATTCACATACAGTGATAATTAATTAAAATGATTCGTTTACTTAATTACCTATTGAGAAAAAAACCTCACTTAATCCTTGCAATGCACTGTTTGCAGCGTCTCATATCTAAGTCGATGGGAAATCGGAATCCGTACAAGCGCTTGGATGCTTTATCATGGCTGTTTAACAAAGCGACGATATCACTTATTATTACGAGCAGCCGCAGCTGGTAATGCTTATTATGGTCGTTTGACGCAGATGTTTGCGTCCAATGGACGCGAACTGTGAAACGGACATGATATGTTAATTTTGAATTTGTGATGCCGCTTTGGAATCGTTAGATGGTGTTTGAACCTTACAAACGGGCGATTCAAAGCCACTGCAGTCACTTCAGTGTAACCGCAGCTGTGTAAGAGGACATCCTGTTTTTTGTAATACTAACGAAGTAGAATTGAAACGATCTTCGCAGTTTTTTACGCGACCATCGCGTCGCGCGCCGCGTTAAAATTACCCATAGATAAACTACAGCAAATGATCTACCGCGTTACCTAGGGTAGTCGGCTAATTTTGTTATAAAGTACCACTGAGCCAACTTAAGCTATGTGAAGCGTTCTTTATTCGTACTGTCGTCATATTATAAACTATCCGGATTCGGCAGTTCTTTGCTTCACACTGTTCAAAGGAAGCTCGTATCAAAGATTTATCAAATGATCAATAAACTTCATTTATTAGTTACTCGTATTAATAGTCGGAACTGTTGCAGAACATATTTTGTATTCCATTGCCGCAATGGAATTGGATGTTCTTGGTACCATTGGAAACAGAAAATTATTCTACATACTGGGTTTTCTTGGTTTTGCGATAGAATCTTTCGAACTCCAGCGCTCAGTGGTTTTATCGGTAAGAACAATTAGTTCTATGTTTAAAAATTCACATCCTTTTAGCTTTTCATTCAAAGTTGTTTTCAAATAAACCCAGTATGTAAAATAATTTTATGTTTCAACTGAAAACATCAAACCTGAAGATGTTCCATTTACTGCTTGGATGGGATTTTTTAAAGGCAAACGCAACATAAAAATTTTTCTAACATTTGTGTTTTTAGCGCTGCTTTTGAAAATCTATCTGTTAAAAAGCGCGATTTTTGAGCTTTCTAATGAGCCTATACACTTCTAAAACGGACCAAAGCAAGGCACAGAAAAAATTTTCAAAGTAGCCATAAATATTGGCATGTTTCAAACAAGTATATCCCGTTAACCACATGTTTTGGGAAACGATCCAAAACGATGAAGTGGACAAAATTTATGGTTGAAGTTTGCTGGAACCGGCGCACAGTTCATCCATCCGGGCGGTTTAAAAAGATTTTTTTTACAACAAAACAAGCTTAGGCATTTGGCGTGGTACACGGTTGAGAACTTTTTGCACGATGGAAGTTAAACGCTGTTAAACGCTAACGCAACCTGTTATAGTAGTTTGTCTGCACGTTTTGCATAACATGAGACGGAACCACCCGCGATCTGCCGTATCCAATAGTGTCGTAAGTTGTAAATCTAATTTGCATTCCGGCCGACCATTATTATTAATCTCGCGATCTGCTCGAGCGCGGTATAAACCAGCTTTGTTGTCCGGTGCAATCACCGTATCAAACAAGCGCTTTTTGCAAAATAATGATAAATATGCCCTATTGCTAAAATTCAGTTGTTACTCCGCATACAATCGCTCTTTTATAACCGGATCGCGATGGTAGTTCTGCAGTGAGATAACATCCCGGTATATCAGCCGAATCCCACATTGATCGGCATTTCTGGTAGTGCTTACAGTGTACGGCTACATATTATGATCGGGCTATCTGCTATCGCTTACAGTTGGCGGCGTTCCTGGATGCCCAGTAGCAAATTTTGATTTCGTTATTACTATCTGGAAATATACGCAACACCATGGCCCTTATGGGAAGCATCTTGGCCAGTTAGTGTTTTATTTTGGCTTTCCCTCTGGCAGTGATTCTGTTAATAATTTTATCATTATCTGGAATTGTGTCTGTTAAGATAAATATGGATAAAGTTATCAGATACTGAATCACACCCGGCCGGCCATAAGAGCAAGCTTGCAAAAAATGATACGCGGCGCGTATGGATCCCTTAAGGGAGGTGACTGGGTACATGGATGATGGAACCAATTTCGTGTACACACACAGAAACTTTTACTTTCGCGCATTCCCAAACACTTTTTTTGCTTTGTTTTACGACATTCTGCTGCCAGATGAATTGTACACATAGGAGTGAAAACCGTTAAATTGTGCGCGCAACATCCGGTTTGGGAAATATTGAGCTTGCAAGTTGCAGTTATGGTCGGGCTGGCACCGACCATCTGACGCGGTGGCGGATGGTCGGTCCAAGCGCGACCAAAACTGGTGCGACCACGTGATTGGATCAGCCAAATAATGACCACACTACGCCGACCGTTTATTGTCCGCGCTTTAATACCGTCTGGTCGGATCATATAATTTATTTTTAATACCTATCGCAGCCCGAACTTCGAAGCGGGCGCAACTGGCCGCAGCCAAATTGCGCCTATGCCAACCTTCGGACCTCGCTACAGCCCTGCCTTCCAAGACCGTTTGGTGGACGGTAATGACGGATTGAATTATATCATCATTATCCATTCTGTCAGTAACATCCACCAACGGCCAAGGAAGTCATCCTGGACTTCCGCATGGCTGTCAACGAATTCCTGGATTTCTTCCAGCTTACTCCCAATTGGATTTCAACCGTATTGGGAATAAGGGGGAATAATCCAGGAGGAAGCCAATTGGCTTCCTTTTCGTTTCCCTCCAAAACGGTTATTCGGACTCCCCATTGCTGGCTCATCACTTTCAAGCCTATGATTAATTTTGTTCATGCATGCGGTAGACCGACCCAATCAATCTCAGGGAGAGGGCACTTCGCAAATAAATCCGATGATAACCTCCATGCAGTCCTCCAGCACAGTAGCACCGCTGGGTCAGCTGACCAATGGAATGACCATGACAAATAAGCGAAGAAGGATGCCGAATTCCGCCAAACTGGCGGGCCCCGTCACTGATAGTCAAAAATTCGCTGCCATTTCTTTGTCCGCGGCCCCGGAGCCGGTCATGCCAACAATCACCTTCGCTACACTTACTGCAACAGGTTCACGAAGCCCCGCGATGGCACCTACTGCGACTGCTGCGAGCTAGACAGTAGCACCATGATCTTTCTGAATGGCGATGATCTTTGCAACAACACCCGCAATGAGCACAACGGTATAGCAACCGCTGCTGGCAACCGATTAACCATATAAATAATTATTCTCAGCACGGACGTCTTCAGTTCTGCAACTGCAATGTCCGCATGTGGATGCGCCACACAATTTAAGGAAAATGTCAATGTTCCGGTACATGGTACCAAATTCCGCGAAGTTCGAAATACTTTTCCTATTGTTTTATGGCATTCCGTAGCTACGTAAACGACTTGCATACGTTGGCGTAAAATCCGCAGAGCTCCAGCGATCGTTATTCTTGCTTATGGAGGTACGAAGCACTTCAACTGCAGTTACCGAGCCGCTTTTTTAAAAAAATTATAACCATTATGTCTAACAAAACTGTGTGTATGAAATGAAGGCGGATCTGTGTAGAAAGGTTTTAGCAACAGCAAGATCGGAATTACTGGCTGATCTGCTTAAGCAACTGCGTACGCTGCTTTTATGACCTTTAATTTCCATTCCATCTGATCCTGTTTGCCAAGTCCGCGATGATATTCCGGTATGCGATTATCGCAATGACAGCCAATGCCAATGATTGCGCTCTTGCTCTTTAACCGCAATGGCGCATTCTTTGGCTAGCGGCGGTAGGACGATCATTCGAGACTCAGTAACTCGCCCTCACAGTCAGGTTGAAGAAGAATAAGTCCCTGGTCTTGACAAAAGCATTAGTACCAGTAACGTCGTTCCTGGTCCAATGTTCGTGATTATGTGGCAATACTGCTGCGATGGCAGCGCTCCACTGAGCAAATTTCCTGTTTTTCTGATATTAACAAGAATACCGGTTTCAAGAATACCGAAATCACCTAGCCATGTTATTACACTTCAGTTTCTCTGGTGTTCTTTGACTTTTTTCCTTATAATATTAGCAAAAACATAGGCGATTATAGCGTGCAGGTGTTGGCTGGCCAACAAGCAATTAAAAAGCAGCAGATTTGCATATTCAACTGAATGCCCACATACAGTGATTATGCCCAATGTTAAACTTTGAAGACGCACTCACTGTGTTTTCGTACTGCATGACTCAAATATAAAATATGGATGTCTTCGTTGCAATTGTGAGCTTGCTTTGCTACTTGCCTTTTTGAATATTCTATAAATGTATGTTACATTTCCTTATATATTATATATTTTCATTTTATATGTTTAATTTATATTTGGTTTTGACTTTTCTCGTTTGTATAAACTGACGCGCAGTTGCGGTAATTTGCGGTACTTCAGTGTTAATTGACTGAGGACAACGGAGTAACTTGGCTGAATTTTGGATCTGTCAATAAACCCAACCTTTATTTTCTTAATGCGCTTTATGTTCCTAATGCGTTATATTTCTGCTCTAAAGAAAACCGATACATAACGGCAAAAAAAACATGAACAAACCACCATCAGCACCATCATTATCATGAACGAAGCATCAGCATCAATCTCCATTAATTCTGAGGCGATCACGACGGCTTAGACTTTTTTGCTGGAGCAGCGAAAGGTCAGCACCAGTCGCATCGGTGTATTTAATCCACATTGGGAAATTAACAGGTAATCCTCACGATTAAACAACAGGGTGCAGTTTTTGCTGTTGGAACAGCTACGTACTAATGACTGCAGTTTCGGGTCAGTCGTTCGTTGACTTTCACGTATCATCCCACTATCGTCGATCGCAGCAGACGGCGTTGGCGGAGGCAGGAGGTTGCTGCTCGGCTGGCAGAAGGCGGCAGGAATACGACAGGTCTGTTTTTCTTTATTGTACGAATAGGCTTCCATCAACTGCGCTGTTCCTAATTCCATGAAGGGTTGCTTGTCATCCGGGCATTCCAGCATCACCGGCTCATCGCGTAGAATCTCTACCGTGCGAAATCTATTGTTGGAAAAGGGTTTCACGGTGGTGACGGTGATGACGGTCACATTGTCGCAAATCTGCTCAGTTTTGCAGGTCTCCACAGATTTGCAGATCTGCTCAGATGTGGTCAGGCAAATCTGCACAGAAAACACACATCAAGCACCTGCAATATTATGTTTTTTACTAATTTAACTTTGTGCCTTTTTAAAATTATTCTTTCTTACCGCCGTAGCCAGTAGGATGCAAAGACTGCCGGTTCCCATTTTCACAAAGCTAAGACGATGTCGAAGACTCGAAGGCAACTGCTTCGCGAACTCTTATGACGCCTGTTTGTATCGAGAATCAGATTATATATGTCGGCCAGGAAAGCGTTCTGGTTATAGGTGTTACTTTTCTTGAACAAAGCCGGTTTATATTCCTAATTATTACCTTGTAAGTGACAATTAATAAACCGGTAATAACCAGAATTCCGTATATATTTGCATTCGAATATTTTGGGTGGAATATTTATTCCACTTAAAACTTATCACTTAAAACATTCGGGAATGAACAGCTTTATTGGCATGTATATACGTGAGCAGAGCTTAATATGAGCTGACGGACGCACTATCGGTGAGAAATATCCATCAGCTGGACGGTGCCAAATTCAGTAAACGGCTGACTGCCACTCAGACATTCCAACGTCACAACTCATCTCGGATCAACTCCACCTGGCGGAAACGGTTGTCATCGTTTGTTGGATGAGGGTGTCACGAAGACTTCGGACACACTGTTGTCATCGCTTGTTGGATGAGGGTGTCACGAAGACTTCGGACTTCGCAACCTGTTTATATCCCAAACTGGTATTTTATTATGGACGATTAATTTAAGTGTAATTACGGGTGTCTTGTACGAACATGTCACTTTTATTCTAATTTCGATTTTGTTATGTTAACTGTGAACGTGTGGAATATTTTCCAGTTATAGGTATCTTATTCCTTTCGGTGGCCGAGCATGTTCCGAAGCTTTTCTTGAACGAAACCTGTGTATATCCCAAACTAGTATTTTATTATGGACGATTAATTCAAGTGTAATTACGGGGTGTCTGGTACGAACATGTCACTTTTATTCTAATTTCGATTTTGTTAAGTTAACCTGTGAACGTGTGGAATATTTTTTAGTTATAGGTTTCTTATTCCTTTCGGTGGCCGAGCATGTTCCGAAGTTACGTTGAGACCTTGTAGTCGAGCTTGGATTGACCAATGTCCCAACACCTCGCCGGCGTTTCTCAAAACATAAGCGCTAAATACATATCATAATATCAAAAAGTGTCGTGTAATAAGTTATTAAGCTATTCCAATGCGAGTTCAGACAGACCTGCCAGAACTCGCACTGGAATAGCTTAACTTAATAACGACATAAACGGGTCACTGAAGGTTCTAGAACCTTCAATGAATCCGTTCATGTCTAACTCGTAACACATTTTGAATTTTTAATACGTTAAATTATTTCTTAGAAAGTTGTTAGATTTGATGAAAAGTTTAATTTCCGGCTTGGCAATCATTCTCCATCCTCCCATTTTGAAATATATTACAACGACGTCAACGAGTATTACAGGCAAACACACGGTAATATGCCACCCTATTGGCTGACAACAAAGCTGTGAAAGTGCTTCCGCTGTTTTAAGCACAAGACGGAAACATAGCTATTAGCTACTATCACGTTATTAAAACGACCGTTAATCGAAGTAGAAATCAAATGTGCCGATAATAACTGAACCTTGCCCAATTCAGATTTTCTTATCGGAGCATCGAAAGGTCACCACCAGCCGTAGTAGCATCTCTGATCCGCATTTTCCTCCTTTCTGACTCCGATCCTGGCTGTCGAACGACAGGGTGCATGCAGGTTTTGTTATTGGTGCAGCTCATGAATAATGACTCTATTTTGGTTGGCTCAGTCTGAACTCTGTCCTGGACATCATAGTCGAGATCCGGCGCAACCCGCGTAGGCAACAGGTTAGAGCAGAGGGCCACACTAATCCGGCATTTCTGCTTTGCTTCGTCGTAGGAGTATGCTTCCAGCATTTGGGCTATTCCGAATTCCATAAACGGCTGACTATCAGTCCGGCATTGTATGGTCGCCGGTTCATCTTGAAGAATCTCTACCGCGCGGAATCTGTCGGGAAATGATTTTACGGTGGCGCAGGATATTTGATCGCCCAGCAGGCACAACTGAAAAACAAATAATTAAAAAAAAATAAAGCAAAATCAAAACATCTTTTTTGCACGGATTTACTAGTGCTAAAACCGTAGATTCTTACCAGCAGAATGTAAAGACCATTGGTGCTCATTTTAGACAGCTTTGGCCAACAAGCTGAAGTAAACTATTGCGCCCAAGTATTGTGTGTTTATAAGAAATCTGAGCATGCGTTTGTAAATGGAGATTTGAGCCGAAACCAGTTTGAATTGCTACATATGTCACGCGTAACCGTCAATTTACCGATAATTACCGAGTTTGGGTATGCAATTTACATGCGAATTTTTTAATAGGCTGCTCTGAAGTTTCTATCGCATAAGCAGGTCCTTTATATTTTGGAATTTATCATCGCTGCCAGCTCCGCGGTTACTACATGTACGTCTGCAATTATTGACATTGATTTTTTTTTACATTCTAATTTTCGCGGCGCACGCATACGCTTGCATTAGCTTTTTAAGATTATCATTTTTTTATTGAACCAAGATTTATATTATGTATTAAATGTGGTGCATGATTTGCATCTACAAACTGCTATTTGACACTCGCCCTCGTCCATGTGCCTGAGAGACACATTTAATTCATGGAACGTTAAGCTGGCTGTTGACTTCTTCCTACTTAACCTGAATTCCTCAGGAAATTTGTTTGCTTTTCACTTATTGAAACAGTCAGTAAAAATAAGTAAACTGAAAACTTAGAAACTACGAACTGCAACCGCTTCCCGTTGGTGAACAAATGGCAGCCTCCCAGTGTGGCAGCGGGATTAGGCTCTGCTGCGAATTTTTTTGCGATGTCCTCACTTCTTTGCATGAAAACATTTTGCATGAATATCAGACCGTTCTGCACCAGATTGGGACGAACCCATGGGCTGCGCTTGCGCGGCACACAAGAAAACTCCGTGAATTAAACCATAGACGAGTGCGAGCGTTAATTATGAAAATTACTGTAATGTTATTTAACATTTGTTTCATGGTCACCTTGAGATTTCAGTACTCCCGGCACCGGCATCTGTGAGTAGTGCCCAGAGCAGACATGACACAGTTTAACCCAGAGATACCGAATTTTATGGCGCTAGCGGTGTTTCTGAAATACTTTTTAGTTTGTCCTGACCAACGTTTAACGTACATCAGTACAGATCGCTTCCGTGATATGCCTGCAACGCTCCAGTAAACGCGTTTCTACTTCTGTTGCGCTGCACCTGGTGAACAAAATATGAAAAATCGAGGTACAGATGGTAATATTACTATACGCAGGATTTGTAAGAAAATGAAAATCTATAATTGTATAACTGTAATCTCGTACGCTGAAATAATTGCGTTATATTAAAATTATCACCAAATGCACAGCAGTAAACAAACTGTACGGAAAGCGCGCTTATTCAGTGCCTGTGTATAACGTAGCATAAAAGTCAATGATTCTGAGACAATAATTATATAGATATCATACGGTGCACGGTGCACCAATTTTTAAACATTAATTTTTAACGATTTTTAAAGTTAATGCACAAAATAATTAATTAATTAATTGATTTTAATGCACAGCTTGCTACTATCAATGATAAGATGACAGGACTGCAGCACTATTAACAACCACCATAATATCTTTAAACAGTTACGAGAATTCGGATTGCATATTGATATTACAGTAAAGATACTCATAAATTCGTCTGAGATGAAATCAGACCGTTTAGACTTTCTGTTTTTGGTCGGAGCAGCGAAAGGTCACCATCAGCCGCATTGGCGTCGAAATGCCACACAGTGAATTTTGCAGCTGATCCTCGCGATCGAACGACAGGGTGAAGGTGCGGTTGTTGGAATAGCTGCGGAATAAGGTCTGCAGCTTGTTCTTGGGCATTTCCGCTGTACTTCACGAATCATCGTTGATGATGGGGGGCGGCGGCGGCCAGAGCCCGATGCCGGGCTGGCAGAAGGCGGGCTGAATACGGCAGATCTGTTGGGTTTTGTCGTACGTGTAGGCCTCCATCAGCTGGACGGTGCCGAATTCAATAAACGGCTGACGATCACTCGGGCATTCCAACGTCAGCGCCTCATCGCGGACCAACTCCACCGTGCGGAATCGGTTGTCGGATAAGGGTTTCACGGTGGCGCCGGACACGCTGTCGCCAATCAGGCAGATCTGTTTAGAAAGTTATCACGCACAGTCAGTGTGTTTTTTATGGACTGTGCAAGTCTGCGTTAGTGTACAAGCCAGACTACAAATTGAGCATAAAATAAAAAAAATACAAAATCCCGGCTCATGCACACTGTAGTGTAGTGGCGCTGGAAAGTGCGCTGATTCCTTTACTCTGTACTGTATGTGCTCAGTTTGTAGTCTGGCTTCTACAATCATTGTTGCTTACCGCAGTAATTAGCAGGATGTTTAGGCTAGTAGTCCGCATTTTTGTATGGTCTGAAAAAAACAGCTGGACGAATATGGTTCTGCAGAAGCGTACTATCTGCCGGTATGTAAAGAACTACAACTTTATTATAATGCCATGCTCGACCATTACAAATGCAACATTTTGGCGAACGAAACTGGTTTTTGTATCGCTAATTGATATCTTATAAATGATAATTATAATAAACCGGTAAAAGGTTGTAATTATGGGGTATATGGTATAAATATAACATTGATATTTAGGTATTCCAGTTCTGATTTTTACTGAGTGAAATGTGAATGCAGCTTGCAAGAGTAAAAGATTTTGTCAGACAAGAGTCCTTGTTCTTTCAGCAGAATGCAGATTTATACCCGTACGACAATTGCGCATAACACCATAAAGTCGGCGGGTTAAGTCGCATAATAAGTTAATAAATCGATAGCTATCACTTTATCAATGACCAACATGTACAGTGTCCATACATCCGGATTAACAGCAACTGTATTTTTACAACAACGACGAATCCCAATCCTAATTAAAAAAAAAACTTTATCCACAATATGTCAACATTTTTTTGCCGCTAGGTTTTAGCGATAGATTTTTTAGCAATTATTCGTTTTAGTCCCAACATGACTAATGTTTTTATTTACGTTTTTCGCATGTCGACAGTCGACAGACAAAAATTGTTTATTGTCGCTTTTCCGGTGTACTAACGTCTAACACCATCTTTATATGATAATTATTATCCACGTACCCAGTGTCACCACCCACCAACTTTCCAATGTTAACAATAATAAACAGGCCAGAAGCATCCTTGTGATACCGGCTCAAACGCGAAAATAAATATTCAATAACATAGAAAATAGAATAAAACATTAAATTAAACTATTAAAGCAACAAATAAAAGAAATCAAAATGATTAAAAATCTAACCTGGCAAATAAAACCTATAATAAAATGGAAATCTGCAGTAAAACTGTGAAACGGTAAAATCGAAGACAACTCCGCACTACGACTGGGATTTCTTGATGGCTTCCTGGAGCAGTTGGTTGCCTTCCTCCAGCGCCTGCAAATAAAAATAACTGGATGCGTTTCTCCGTAACTGTCAATCTCCATAGATGCGGCAATTTTGAAACAAGCACAAAAGCCGTTAATCGGCGTGCTGTACTTAGTAGTTAGTACGAGTACTCGTAAGTCGTTCTAATAGAAGAAAATCAGGATTTTTAACTGTCACTAACTTCAAACTCGAAAACTGAGTCAATCATAAAAAATTATAATAAATGTTTATAATAATAATAATTACAATATTTATTTAAAGTTACAATAATTAGAGAACTTCAAATAATTACAAATTTTTATATAATTAAAGCACCGCGCCGCCATAAAAATGCATAATTTCCACCCGAATGACATTACGAAATTTCGTACAGACCTTGCGATCTTCGGCCGTTTCGGGCTTGTACTGCTGCAGCCGGGTCAGGTAGACCACGGCGTGCTGGTAATTGTGGATTTTCATATGCGCCTTGCCCAGCATCAGCAGGTTCATGCTGTAGAAATTCGGCTGGACTAGTGCGGAAAAAAGGAAGACAATTAACTGCCAATAATTTCTGAATTTTTGGCAGTGCAAATGCGCAGCGTGTAAGAAAACAGCCGGCATTACTAACCTTGTTCCGCGTGTTCGAAGCATTTGATAGCCTGCAAAATTTTGTTACAAAGGTAAGAAGAATGTTGACGATATGTGTGTAAATTACAGTAAGTCGGAAAAAGAAACTCAAAGACACTGAAGAAAGCAAAAGAATCTGCAGACCGGCTACGTGAATGTAAGAGAAATTCGGTAATTAATATTTAAATGATTTAGAAAGAAATGTACATCGAAATCTGGTGCGTACGATAATAATACGAGTACGAAGCGAAACATATAGATATTTGGCAAAATTATGTGGGGGAAAAAGTCCGCAAAAATATACATGAACAGCCAAAAAATAAACAAGCAAAATTTTTATTTTCCAAAAAACAAACACAATTTCGCTTGGCAAGCTGCAGGAAGAATACGAACATGCAGTGAAAAGATTCAGCAAAAACTTATAAATAACCAAAACCCGAACGGGTAAAAATACAACACAACCCGGCAAAGTTGAGCAGTTTTTAATTTCTACCGACCGATTAATAAAATGCTGATACGACTATCAATATTATTCTGTATTTTTATTTTATGAAAGTGTACCTCTTCGTATGTCGATGTGGGGGGTGTCGCGAAGAACGCGGCCGCGGCCTGCCGCGTGTACCAGGCCAAATCCGCGAAACTATAATGCCTGCAAAACAATTACTTAAAAAAAATCATCAGAAGTTCATGTTCATAAAACTGCGATGAATAATGACAGTTTTCCCTTTCACTGGGTTAATTCTTACCAGTATCCCAGACAATGATGACTGGTGGGATCCGATGGGTTCAGGGCAATGGCTTTCTGGAATTGTCAAGACATTTCAGCAGTCTCAAATGAAATTTCTCAGCATACGGCCATTGCAGTACACATTTATTACAAAAATAAATAATGTAATATGCGCATCCAATAAATGTAATAATAATACTTCAATAAATGTATTTTATATATAAAATATTAAATATGAATATTAAACTGAACAATCACAAGGGTACCTCGAAATGCTCTTTCACTTCCGGTGAGCGCTGCAAGCGGAATTTCGTCCCTTTAAACTTGCCAATTTCATCCAGAAGGATCGCGTACCACTGGAATACTAAGAACACTACGAATACTAAGAATTCGTGAAATGGCAGAAACTGTTAAAATAAAAATTACGAAACTCTGATAACTATAGTGATTTTCCCAAAGCAGAAAATAGCTATGATGATCCGTTAAAGAAAAAGTTTCCCGAAATTACCAGAAGCAGAACAGTTGTCCGAATACAGGACGGTAATACACAATTCAAACAACTTTTAGCAATGTCTGTATGACTGTATCACAGCACTCATAATCAATAATAATAAATAGTTTGCAAATAATTCTAAGTAATCAATAGATTCTTACAATTAAAAAAAACAAACAAATAAAAGCAGCCGAATAAAAATTAATTGTAAAAAATTTTAGTTATTAAATGTACTGAATTGTCAATTTGTCATTTGCGTTTACTGCATTTTATTTTTTATCTCCGCAGATTCACGCCGATCACTAAATAACAATAAACAATTTTAAAAATTGATAAAAAAATAAATGAAAAATCAAAATAAATATCAATTGCATATAAAAAAATAAGTTGACTTCATTAAGTGGAAGCAATACTGAATTTATTATGCTGCAAAACATGGACGTACTTTATGGCACGCGAAGTTTCCTCCACCAGCTGCCACGGCGCGTTTCGATGCATCGAACGCGGCGTACATAAGAGATTTCTTCTCCTCCTTGACAGTGGCAGCCTGGGATTTCTCGTACAGTACCCGCGCCAAGCGCCACTGAATATCCGCGTCATCCGTATCGCGAAACTGCTCCAGAAGCATATATAGCTCCTCGATGTTGTGCTTGTCGTACAGCGTGTCAGCGATCTTGCAGACATCTTTTAGATTCGCTGCAGGACCTATTGGAGACAATCAAACAATTTCCGAATAAAAATACAGTCGCTGCACTGCACGCAAGTGAACGATAAATCATAAAATCGCAGACCCACCAAGATCAGCATACAGCGCCAATGGAAGGGGGGTACCAGAATCTGGTTTAGCAGACTGATTAACGGCGCAATACGCCAGTTTGACAGCGGGAATGAAGGAGAAGACTACGATGCTGCCATACTGGGGACAAGGTCCTGCCTAATAAATGCAAACTCAAATATAACGACGGGATGACAAGGACTAGTTGCAATGACGCAGCTCACAGTCAGCCTTCTCCGTGTTTGCTGGATGGTCGGATTGCATAGATCATGCACACGAGTGTAGCGCAGTGCACGCCATAAATGTCGGAGACTGCTGCTGTTGGATAGGGGCATAGTCACTCAAGGATTGTTAATAATGTCAAATACAAATAAAGTGGCAATCTTGTATTAGCAAACTCAGCCCTTCTGAAAGATTACGTACAATAAAACAAGAATGGATAAGTACTTAAATGCTGTACTATGGCGAGCGGCTGGGGTAAAAAGGCAGTTACTTTCATTTTGATCGTTCTGTTCGAGACTTCACTTTCCTTTCTTGATTTCCTTTCTTTTTTCACTTTTTTCACTTTCTTCACTTGCTTCACTCTGCTTCACTTCCTTCACTTCCTTCACTTCCTTCACTTCCTTCACTTCCTTCACTTCCCTCACTTCCCTCACTTCCTTCACTTACTTCGCTTAAGTACTTCATTACCTTCATTACTGTAAAATGTCAAACCGCTTTGCGAATTTTTAAAAAAAATTTATATAGAAGCAGTATACAGTATGCGCGTACCTACGTACAAATCGGCTTTAATTTCAAACTGCTGCACTGCTTAGTGCTTACTGAGAGTCGGAGACATTCCGGTAATCGTGTTCAATCCTTAATTGCTTAAAAATTCTGGACAGTTGAAAACAAGGCATAATATGACAATTTATTAATAATCTTTTGTGAACTTGTTTTAAACACTAACTATTTCCCCAAAGACTAAAGAGATCAATGCACTTGGCAATTACGTACTTTGGAAGACGCCTTTTAACATACAGGACTGCTCTTGTTTGAGGTCACCACGAACGCGCAGAATTCGTTTGTTAGCCAGTAAAGAATACCTTGTAGTCACCTAATAGTTTCGAAAAAGTTTGCACTAAAACATCTGTTGCTGGATTTTTTATGGATGTCGTTTTAAAATCTTTAACAAACACCGCTACACCCTTCCACTGAGCACCGCTTAAGTCGATACTGGCACATCAAAAGACCATTATTTTAATAATTCTATATCCGCAAGAAAACGTTACTATACACCTGAAAAGTAAGAAAACGAAAACGACATATTTTATAATTTATTTCCAAAAATGCCCGAACTTGCCCAACCAGGGCTTTAAGTACCTACATACCCGGTACATGCTGCTGCTGGTACTTTACCAAATAATATCTATACAGTATTCTGTCCACTACCCAGTAGCAAAACTATTTATTAACATGAAAGATACAAAAATAATGAAGCAAGTGAAGTAAATGAAGTACACCCCGTTCACGCCAAGTTGGCGGTGCCCATTTAAAAAATTCCCTGAGCCATTAGTCAACAAATTTAACTTTTTTTAACTTTAAAGTGATTACTGAATCTATCCAACACCATTTGCAATTGAGGTTTCTAAGATTTGAGCTATTTGTGAATTACAGGAATTTTAAAACTAGAGCAGGCCACTTCAAAAATGCGCTGCAGTTGAGCTATCGCGGTTTCGTCTCTCCCACATAAAATTCGTTTTAAATTCCCGTTTATACCGTAGTCCATGGACGCTAAATCTGCCGACTTGGCCGTGCATCGGCCCTTCGGGGTGCACTTTGCACCATTAACTTGAAGCCCTTCCTGGGGCAGGGCACCGGTATAACGGTGGGCGTGGCCGAACTGTAGGACGATTTCCTCCGCGAGGTCACCATGCAGCCGTGGGAAGTCCTCCTTGAACGTGCAACATAAAATACGATTCGCAAGGAGTTGGGCGTTAACATTTTCACTACCATTCTGAGCATAAGCGCGCGACCCTCCTTTGGAACACTTTTCAGTGAACACCATCCCTTTTTTCAAAAAGCGCTTTGTTTTGGCGAAAAAACGATTTTGCTCCCTAGGCGGCTTGCAGGTTTGGTCTAGCCGTTAACGTTTAGTTTTTTTTTCCTGAAGCACTCTCTTGGGGGTCCTGAAACTGACCTCAATTCCAAGCGCCTAAAGTCGTTCCTGCATTTCTGGCAGAATTAAATTGTGTTTTTGAACTGCCATGACTTGTTTCATCGGTGCCTTCAATTCGGAAGGCGTTTCTCGCGGCACCACAACCACAAATCCATTACGCTTTTGTTCAATAAATGCGCAAAAGAAAACTACGCTATAACCTTTAAAAAGACTGGCAAAACATGCGCTGCACGATTCGGCAGAAAATTAAAATGGCACACCGCCAACTTGGCGTGAACGGGGTGTAAGTGAAGGAAGTGATGGAAGTGATGGAAGTGAAGGAAGTGAAGGAAGCAAAAGCGACTAACAAGAATCAAACAATTTTTCTTACAGAACCCAAAAGCAACTGACACTTCAAGGTTTATCCGCCAGCCTTTTATATCCTCACGACTACAGCGATTGTAAAGTGTTGCATTGTGATTTGCCAGAAATTGGTCTTAAACTCCGCCTTTTTATTAAAGCAGTAGTTTCTATTGGTCAGGTTTTTTTCAACATAGGACTGTTGCGATTGGTTGAAAAATCGGTAGTTTAGCTCCGCCTTTTTTTTCCCTGCAAACCTTGTTAAAAGGTGTAAAAGGCAGAGACTTGGGAAACTTCGTCCTTATTGATGATTATATATAAACGATGATGGTCAAGCAAAATTTAGTTTTCGGTTTTAGAAACAGGCTTTTATTGAATCAGTTTCTTTGTCATTAAACAACAAAAATGGACATGCGTAATGTGATCCATCGTCTGGAGACCTTTAAAAACACCAACTGGGACAATAGTTTACTTCCACCGACGTACTTAGCCTTAGCCGGAATGTTTTATCGTGGAACCGGGGATGAAGTTCAGTGCGCATATTGTAACGGTATTATGTCCGGATGGGGTAGAATTCGAAGCCCAAGGCGGCATCATCAATTACTGTTTCCAAACTGTCCAATGTCAAAGAAAACACCCGAACCCATTACTGCGGAAGGAGAAGACGTCGTGGAGGTGTGGGCATCAGCGCCAGTTGCTATTCCGGGGACCTACAGCTACGCTGTGCGCTTTCCAGACATGCAGGATTACAAGGCGCGTTTTTCTACATTTGCCGAGTGGCCTGAATCAAAAGCTCAGCATCCCAGGGTCATGGCACAGGCCGGTTGGTTTTATAACGGGAGCGGTGATTGCGTCCAGTGCTTTCACTGTGGACGAGAGCTTGAAAGATGGGTTCCCACCGATGGAGCATGGGAAGAGCACGCCAGAGCGTCGCCCATTTGTCCATTTGTCATAGCACAAAAAGGAGAACAGTTTGTCTACGATGTTCAGACCAAGCAAGCAAAGGAATCAGCGCAGATCTGTGACAAGGTATCTCAAGCGTACGCAGCTAGGAAAAAAGAAAATAACCCGCTGGAGAAAGTGCAATATAAGGTCTGTTTAGACAATGATGTCCAAGTTGTATTCCGACCATGCAATCATCTGGCCTGTTGCAATAACTGTTCAGATAGATTGATACAGTGTCCTGTTTGCAGAACTGTGGTGATTCAAAAAATCCGGGTTTTTTTGTGTTAGTGTACAGTTCCACCTATTATTCGTCAACTGAAAACAAGAGAAAAACAGAAAACCAAAAATCGTAAATACAATATCGATTGAAGTATTGCAGTGCTGTGGCTTCTTTCGGAAAATGCTAAACAACTGTTTCACTTGTTACTTTAAAGCTTAAACAAAAAAAACAAAAATAAAAAAGTGATAAACTCAAAAAAATGAAAAATGTTCTGTTGGTAAACCAAAAAAAAGGGGGGTGAAAAAGGGAGGGGAAAAATTTATGGCGCGACATGTTTGTCACCGCAGCGATCAACAGCGTTCTGGATGTCTCGGCTTAAAGCAGACGGGGATTGTGTGTTGGCATTATCATTATCATTATTATTAGATATTATAAGTATTAGTTATTATCATTATTTAATAATAGTATTTGTGGTCATTTATAGTGAGTCATAATAAATTATTAAGTAAATAACCACACAGTATCTGCATCTGATGTTGCTGTGATTCTGAGTTATTAATGTTCTAATAAATACTTGTTTACGTAGTGTTTATTGTTTGTTAACGGTATGTTTGTTGTTTGTATGGTGACTATTTCAACGCTTCTTTTCTTCTCTTACTTCACTTCCTTCACTTCCTTCACTTCCTTCACTTTGTTCACTTACTTCATTATACATAACGATCCGTACATATCAGCCGCATTTTTTGCATACTTTTATGATTATAATTTATAACTAGTTTTGCGAATGGACAGAATATTATTTCAACAGGTAAAGTACTTACACCAGATACCGGCACTTCAAGGATATAAAGCCCTGTTTCGGCAAGTTCGGGCGCTTTTGGAATAAATTATAAAATATGTCGTTTTCTTTTTCTTACTTTTCCAGTGTAGTAACTTTTTCTTGCGGATATAAAAATGCTAAAACAGTTGCCATTTTATGTGCCAGTAATAGCATCGAGTTAAGCGGGCGGTGCTCGCCATGGTCAGTGGAAGGGGGTAGCGGTCATTTAATAACGATTTTATAACGACATCCATAAAAAATCCAGCAACAGATGTTTTGGTGCAAACTTTTTCAAAGCTAATAACAGACAACAAGGTATTCGTTACGGGCTAACAAAAGAATTCTGCGCTATCAGTTTTCGTATACCTCAAAATAAGAGCAACCTCCCAGAGGCCTACCACCTGTTTGTTAAATGGCACCTTGCAAAGAATGTGATTGCCAAGTGCATTGATCTCTTTGGGGAAATGCTAGTATTTAAAAGAAATTCGGAAGAGATTATTAGTAAATTACGATATTACTTGTTTTCAACTGTCCAGAATTTTGAATCTGTTAACGATTGAACACGATTTAAGATGCCTTACAATTAATAAGCAGTGCAGAATGTTAGAGCCGGCTGGTACATACTAGTTACTACGTAGGTACGCGAACACTGCCTATTCAAGAAAAAATTCGCAAAGCGGTGTAACAGACAAGCACGAGGAGATCACGAGTGAGCTTTATTGTACCAATAAAGTGGGAACAATGCTGCGTAATAGCAGGAAAGCAAGAACAAAGCACTGATGGCTAAATCTAGCAAGTTGATGCCAGGAAGGTTCTTGAGCGTCTGTTGGCGTGAAAGAAGCAACTGGCGGCAAGCACGTGCTGTGTGCCATCAGCTGTGTGATGATGCGCAGACTGGACTCTATCCAACGCGAGCGTATGAACGCTGAGTCATACTGCGAGAGAGGAACGAGAGAGCAAGACTGTGGCTCAGTGTATGCGCTGCGTATATCCGCTTCAGCGGATGAGTGCAGTGCAGCAGCACACGTACGTACAGCGAGAGAGGCGATAACGGCAAGCAATGGTGCAAGTACGTCCAGTGTGGACCGTACGCACCAGGCGCAGTCGTACGCCTCTGACATGCCTTTGGGCGGGAATCCGAGCTCCTGCGAAGGATGCTCCGACTCGGTACCGCACCAGTACCGCACAACTCTCCGGTCGGACCCATGTGGGGTCGCCGGTACGCGTCCTCTGGCAGTGGGAGTCCGGTGTCTGGTCGACCGTCCCTTCTTCACTTCCGAACCCATGAGTGGAAGCCACTCACGGCCGAGAAATCCGGAAGCCGCTCGGGCGTTTCGTTGGACCGGTGATGCATCTGTTGGCTGGCTTCTTGCTTCTGTTGGCATCGGAGAACAATGTGAAAATGTAATGAAAGTTTATGCAGCGCGAAAGAAAGTAAATAAAGTTTAATCACAATTCCAGTGAGCAAAAGGGGTTACAAAACAGATCTGTTAAAGAGATCGAATTAGAAAAATACAATTCCGTTTGTTAGGAGAAATGCTAAAAAAAAAGCAAAAATCTGTCCGGGGGTCCTATTCCGACTAGGATGACGTCCACGGGGCAGTTGAGTCTCCACGGGGTCTCCTGTCCACTTTCATCCGGTAAGTTGGGTACGGGGCATTGGTTCCCGGGTTACCCGTCGTAACCGGTTACATTCACCAAGGTCGGATAAGCACGGTTAAACACTTACTTCCGACTCGTATCCATCCGTTGGGGATAGAGAGGCACTGTTGCAGATGCAAATGCAGAAGCATCCTCTCTGAATGGGGAATATGACCGAGGTCGGTTTGACCAAGGTCGGCCTACCGGCAAGTCGACCGGCGGCTAGGGTGATTCGGCTATGTTCCGAATTTCGAAAGTCCAGGTCGGAAAAAGCTGTATATAAGTCATGCGGCCTTTGTGGTCGTCATGTACAGCAGTTCCGTTCAAATGTGGTCGGTTACAACCGTTCAATCTGCTACCACGAGCCTGGCTTAGAGTAATCCGAATCGAACTGGCTCGAAGGTCCGATCGGAAATAATGGGTTTCTTCAACGGGAGTGTCAAGTCGACTTCTGCGAGGTTGGCTATCCCATCCGACCTGTAGTCAAGGTCGGTCATCCTATCCGTTGGTGGTCGACTAGGGTTAACCTGCAATAACATGCCCGTGTGGGGCTAAACAAGTTCCTTCAGGTCGAATTCGTCCACCGCGGACAGCTGCCGATCTTCTTCCGTCATGTTAACTGGAGTTCCGACTTCCGACTTGTAGTCGGTTATGGTCGACTTCGGGAGGTCGGGTGAACTGTGTGCTCATCCGCCCAAAGGCTAAGTTTTTCCGTTAGGAGGTCGATTCTCGACTTTCAAATGCCTTTGCCGACTTGTTGTCGTATCCTTCCGACTTCTGTTCGGTTACTTCCGACCTTCATTTGAGGTCGGCTATCCGTATCGAAGTTCCGAGGTCGGCTGATTTCCGACTTCTTCGAATCGGATGAACTGTGTGTTCATCCGTCGAAAAGGCAAAGTTCTTCGGCTGGGAGGTCGATTTTCTACTTCTGATGGATTTTTCCGACCTGTTGTCGTATACTTCCGACCTCCATCTGGTGACTTCCGACTTCCGTCCGGGGTCGGTTATGCCTTCCGCTTGATGGTCGACCTAGACAACTTGTACCGTTACGCCCATTGTGGGGCCAGTCGGCACTTGTCGAGTCGACTTCTCTCTGACATGAACTCTGAGTCGGATCCGAGCTACTGTTGGCTTGTTTATCCGAATGACTTGCCTCTGGGCCGCCAAGTCCTGCGAGGTAGGAGTTTCCTTGGCATCTGGCCGGGTGACTGGCGTTTCATCATGCAATCGCGCTGGCTCACAACGCTAAAGGTCTTTGTGGCCCCGGTTGACAAGCCAGCTCTTTGGTTTAAACTTCATGCACGTGCAAATCCCTGAGGTCATCAGATCCGATTCTTCCATTTCGTTTTGTCGCGAACCTGAGACGCCTAGCCGCTTCTGTTGGGGGTAGAAAACTCACGTCCACGAGGAAATTTTTCTTTGCCGCTGACGAAGGCCGACTGGCCGGTACTGTTGCGGGCAGATGGTCATCGTCAACGGGGTTGGTTGAAGGGGTGCAGGTCGAGTATTCTAACTCGGTCTGCCTAGGATGTTCCATTGAAGACATGGGGAAGCAGGTCGCGGCGGAGTCGTTGGAGTGGCGGCCAAATCACCGTCGCTGTTCCTCTTCAGGGAATGGCAGCACGTTCGAGACGCGCGTAGTCGTGGTCACCGGTGAATCGGCTGGTTTACCCGATATCGTCCGGGGGAGACTGCGGTTGGACTCCGGGTACAGGGTCCTAGTTGAGTTCCTGTAGATCTGGGTTCAAACGGAGAATCCGGTTAAGTTGCCACATGACTACTACTAGCTTCCGTCCATTCTTCCTGGTCGACTTCTTGTGGTCGGTTGCCGTGTGCCTAGTCGATCTGTGTGGTCGACTAGGGTGGCTAATCATGATTCGACGGTCTGCATTGTTGCAAATCCGGCTTCCGCTTTGCCGAAACTGGTCTATGGAATCGGCTTGCACAACCGTCCTTTGTGGTCGGCTAATGCGGCAATATCCGTTATGTCTCCAAGTTATGGGCGAAGTACAAAGTCGACCTTTGTGGTCGGCTCAAGTACATGTAGTCAAATCCGAGTTTTCCTGCGCTGTTGGCGGCTCGGCCGAGGGATATCCGCTGTTTACACTGGTGAAGGCTGCTCGGTTACCCGGTCCCAAAGTCGGCCACGGGTGCCAGGCAAACATGGCGATGAACACGCAGCAACGTATTCAGCGCCATGTTAGCGTAATCCTCTCGGTCTATGCTCCGGAGTCGGTTGGCCGGGGTAATCTTCATAGCCGGTCGTGGTTAATGGTGTGATCTGTACCATGTAATTAGCGGCCGGTTCCATGTAACGCGGGTTGGGGCTTCTGTTGGCTCCGGTGGTCGCAGAACGTGGTTGACGATCTGCTATGTTAGCAGATGTGGTTCCGCGAGAAAAACAAATTATTTTTGGTCGGCTAGAAGGTTTATCTAGTCGGATTTTTAAGTTTTTAACCGTTAGAAATTATTTTTATTAATTAAGAAAATTTTCTGGTGGTCGAAAGACCGTTAGAAATCAAAAGTAAGAGAATTTCCGACCTGTTGTCGGTTAGCCTTTGTCTAACTGTCTAGACAGGTTCGTTGACCTAGCAGGTCGGTTCTCGACCAAAAGCAAAATTCCGAGTCGGTTTCTCCGTCAGAAATTACTTTTTAACCGTTAAAAAGTTAAATTTTACGGATAGAAATCGTTTTCTACCGTTAGAAGATGAAATGCCGACCTAGTTTCGGCTAAAATCGACCTATAACCGTGACTTTACCAGTGTCGGTGTCGGTGTCGGTTCCGGTCGGTTTCCTCCGTCCGAGGTCGGAAATCCGTCGCTTCCGAGTGAAAATCCGCGGTTAAAGTTGCGGGTCGGTGTTCAAACCGATGGTCCCCGTATTATTGGATTACTCCGTTCGCGCTGCAGACTCTCGTTCGAGTCTGATCCGTCAGTTGGGAGAAAACGTCCGTACTGTTGGGATGCTCTTCAATGTGGAAGAGACAAAGAAAACTGTGCTCACCAGCTGGGCAAGAATCACTTCAGTGATCCTCGTTATTCCTCAGCTGTAAGACGATGCGATCAATCCGATCAAAGTCAAGGCAGAGATTGCTTCAACAATCTATCTGACAGTGACTTTCAGGTTCCTCACGAGTTCTCCGCGATTCAAGCCTTCACCGTCTCCTCAAAGGTTCCGTAGGAAGGAAAACCAGAAAAGATGCTGCTACCATGTAACAGACAAGCACGAGGAGATCACGAGTGAGCTTTATTGTACCAATAAAGTGGGAACAATGCTGCGTAATAGCAGGAAAGCAAGAACAAAGCACTGATGGCTAAATCTAGCAAGTTGATGCCAGGAAGGTTCTTGAGCGTCTGTTGGCGTGAAAGAAGCAACTGGCGGCAAGCACGTGCTGTGTGCCATCAGCTGTGTGATGATGCGCAGACTGGACTCTATCCAACGCGAGCGTATGAACGCTGAGTCATACTGCGAGAGAGGAACGAGAGAGCAAGTGTGGCTCAGTGTATGCGCTGCGTATATCCGCTTCAGCGGATGAGTGCAGTGCAGCAGCACACGTACGTACAGCGAGAGAGGCGATAACGGCAAGCAATGGTGCAAGTACGTCCAGTGTGGATCGTACGCACCAGGCGCAGTCGTACGCCTCTGACAGCGGTCTGACGATTTACAGCAAGTAATAAAAAATTCCTATAATAAAAAGAATAATAAACAAGGTCTATAATATACGGGCATGAGAATGGCTGCCTGTAAATTAAATACCGAGCCATCGTGAGTGAAACTCGTCGCAAACTTTTGAATGGCATCAGGAATTTAATTCCGACAGGTAAGTATTTCATCCAAGGAACGGAAACTGGAAGTGAACTCTATTCCGTCGTCGACTTCTTCCATGTCAAGAATAATATAGTGTGAAAATTAACTTTTTGCAAAAATTTCAGAATTTTAAAATGTTATTGTTTCTGTTAGTGCACGTACTCTTACGTGTTGCACTTTTGCAAGATGTTTATGCACTGCTGCATGTTGCTGCATTAACCAAGGTTTCTGTAATTAACTCATTCTGAGCAACTCACTTTGCTTTAGTTACACTACATATCGCACAGGAGCATCAGCCAATACGTAAGAAAGAGAAACAGCGAAAAAATTAAAAAAATTAATTAATAAAAGTACGTATTAATTGAAATAGGTGAAGCGAAGAAAGGGAAAGAAGCGAAGAAGTGAAGGAAGTGAAGGAAGTGAAGAAAGTGACAAAAGTAATAAAATGAAAAAAGTGAAGAAAATGAAAAAAGTGAACAAAACGAAGAAAGGAAAGTGAAGTTTCGAATAGAACGATCAAAATGAAAGTAACTGCCTTTTTACCCCAGCCGCTCTATGGCGAGCGGCATTTTGATCGGTCAATTCGAAACTGCACTTTCTTCGCTTTCCTTTCTTTCATTTCCACACTTTTTTTTATTTTTTTCACTTTTTTCACTTTCTTCACTTCTTTCACTTTCTTCACTTTCTTCACTTTCTTCACATTCTTCACTTTCTTCGCTTTAACTATTCCAGTCAGCACGTACATTTTCAATTAGCAATTTTCTTAATTTTTTTACAAATTTTTCGCTGTTTCTCTTTCTTACGTATTGCTCCTGTGCGATACAGAACTAAAGCAAAGTGAGCTGCTCAGAATCAATTACAGAAACCTTTGTTAATGCAGCAACATGCAGCAGTGTACCAAATGCGCATAGGCGCTTCGGGGACTTACTTACACGGTTTTTCAGCGAGCACTTACATACAAAGTAGGCAAAACCGCGCCCTTTTGCACAGCTTGTGTGTAAGTCAGTCTGTGTTAAGCGGACTGCATGCGCAAACGGCTGCACATACTTACATGCCGGAGCACGTGCGTTCAGTTCAAACTGAGAACGTAAATAGTTCCCCGTGGTTCTAGAATCATATTAGCAACTGTCAAATTTACCACGTATTGGGATTCAGATGAGTCAGATTGTATCTAGGTCAAAACGCTCGAGTGCGCTCCAACTCACGCACTGATTTGTGAGTCAGACAGATTCACTGATAACGCTGCGCGCATTGGTCAGATGGAGAATCGGTTGCTGAATTATAAAACCGAGCTGTTGAGCTCGGTTTTATAATTCGTGGCCACATTCACGACCGCACATCAACTCGTTAAAGTTATCCTGAGCTGCTTATAAATGTTCGCGATGATTCCGTGCTGCATTAAACTGTATGAAATTACGCTGTAGTCCGTAATTAAGTGTTGAGAGAATATGGTTTAATTAACTTAATTATTAATTACTAATTAAGCAAAACTTTGATGAACAGTTATAACTAGAATCATTTACGCCTTATTAGGACATTTAGCACCTAATTAATTAGCAAATTTTGCACCTAATTAGTAATTTTGCACCTGAATTTGTAGCACCTGATTAGCAAATTTTGCCCACATGAAGAAAAACTTAATTATTGCATGTCATTAAGCTTAAATTATTTTTCTCATTAAGTTTGCACTTGTTGTGTTGCGTTGATCATGGCAGTAAACGGCAAATAAAGGCTGATTTATTGCAGAATTCACGGTGCTCTCAGATATGCTATTTATTTCCACTCGTGTATCCGTTATCACTGGTGGGAACATATTTCAGTTTTTTTCTCTTAGTCCTAGAAGAAAGATGAGTAACAGATACGTGCGCAGCAGTCGTGTCGCAGATACAAGCGGGCTGCTGATATTTGACAGTTGCTATTTTGATTTCTAGGTTCTAGAATATCATATTTTGATTTTTTTTAGTTGTTAAATTTGAATCGATCTTTCTATCTGTGTAGTCCAGAACTGTGAACTTCTGACATTGACCTATCTGTGTGACTAAGTGTAACTCGGTTAAGTTCAGTTAATCCTGAAGGTAATAATGGTTGTCAAACCCAATCTTCTCCCTCGTCCCCTTATGCTTAGTCGCGCTTCCAGCATGGCGGATCTTTCCCGCTCCTCCAGCTTCAGCGTGCTGGCACCGGAGGAAGGCATGCAGCAAGAATTGCTGGAAGGTCTCAAGAAAATCGAGACAGGTTAGATGTGCGGAAGATTTCGACTGCAGTTTTTGGTTTTTTGTTTATTTTATTAGCACTAGTATAAACTGCAACAATTGCATTGCAGCGCTTGGCAGTGTTTTGACCATCCAAAATGCTCGCAGTTCGGCCGAAACTGCCGTTAAATCAGTAAACGGTGAGTCTGCATACTACATACTTCAACACTGCTGACTACAAATAATTAATATATCGCAGACGGAGTTCTTCTTCCGGCAAATTTCTTTGCTGGGAATCCAGGTGAAAGTGCTGGCTACCCAGCAGGTCCGGACAGTGGAGAACCATTAAACGGTGAGAATACTGCTTTAACTGAAATTGCAAAACACTGTGTGTGAGGTTTTACATTTCAGAACTGGACGAGCATGTTGACGTGCCTGAAAGAGCTGGCAACCCAGCTGGTGCTGGCTTCCCAGCAGGTGCTGGCTACCCAGCAGGAAACGCTCGCATTGGTGGCAACGAACAGAGTAAGAAAACAAATAAAGGCGTTCTAAAATTAAATTTTTATATTTTTTTGACACATTTAGATAACAACATGCAACGTGCTGGGCTGCCAGCTGGGTACGGTGGAAATGCACCGCGCGTAGGAGGATTTCGTCGTCGCCCTACTCGTCGGGATGGGGAGCGCTCGCGCGGTTTCCAGGAATTCCTGCAGATGAAAAACGCGGAGCAGCGTCGTATCCGCCAAGCGCGCGCTATTGAAGACGACGCTGCGCGCCGTGCTCGTGACGAAGAACGTGCTGCTCGAGATCTGCGCCGTCGACAGGAAGATATCAACTTGCAGCAGACTCGTGCCGCCGAGGATGGATGCCCGCTGGCAGCGCGAGGACAATCGCGTGGAAACGGAGCGCGCACGCGAGGATCTGCGCAAAGCGGAAGAATGGGACGAAGCGGTGCGCACTATGCGCAACCAGAAGTAGCGACCGCAGGGAAGCCTGCGCCGTCGGGTAGCCGACGCTTCGTTTTTGCATTTGCCTTGATGTTTCACAGAAATTTGATGGAGGTTGTTTGATTCTTTCGTTTTTGATATCTATTTGCTCTTCGCTTTTGTACAGAATTACAAAAAATGAATTTGTTAAATTGTTTTGTTACGAAAGAATAGTAAACTGGTTCTGATGGCATCTACCAAAGCACAATAAACGATTCACTGCAGAATGAACGTAACTGCCAGCCCAGTTTTATAGCGAAAGAGCGCAGTTTTATTCACACCTGTCGAAAACTTCTTAAATTTTTGCAGTGCAAACCGAACTAAAATAAAATTTTGTTGAGTCTGTCTCGGACGGGTAGCCGTCTGCATGTTTCCCTGGGTAGCCAGGATGCAGTTTCGTGACAGAAAAGTTGTTATAAAAAAGCGAAAGAAATTTAAGAAGAGCGCGGTGCGTTCTATGGTTTATGCTGCCGCTCTGTATTTTGCGGATGAGCTAGACAGGGAACTAGAAAAGTTTTATGTACGCCATGAACTGGACTTGAAAACTATGCCGCGCGATCGTTTGCAGCACTTTTTCCGGGTAAAATCCTATGAGGATTTTCAGCGCCTGTGTCAGTGTCTTCGAATGCCGGACACAATAAGCTGCGATAATCGCTGCCAAGTATCTGGAGAATTTGCACTTGCTGTTGTTCTGCGTCGCCTTGCCTATCCAAATCGCTGGCGTGACTGTGCTGATCTACTTGGAAGGGAAGCAACGCAGCTATCAAGAATATTTAATGCGACAATAAATTTCCTTTATGAAAGACACGGCCATTTGTTGCGATCTCTTGGACAGCCTTGGCTGGGCGCTGGTAACATCGCGGCATATGCAGCAGCTGTTAATCGAGCGTCAGGCGGAAGATATGGTAATCATTTTTTGCTAACGGTAAGCAGGGATGCCTGCTCGTCTGGCTAGCCAGATTTTCTGTTATTATCTAGATAATTGTTGGGCATTTGTGGACGGAACTGCGCGTGCCATTTGTCGCCCTGGAAGATTACAGAGAGAGTATTATTCTGGACATTACCGCGGACACGTTATCAAATTTCAGAGTTTGGTTGCACCGGATGGTTTAATTGTAAATATGTATGGCCCTTGCGAGGGACGGCGGCACGATATGTACATGCTCGGAGCATCGAAATTACGACAACGATTACGTCTGCGGAATCTGTTTTGGGGAAAAGATTACTGTATTTTTGGGGACAAAGGGTACAGCATAAGTGCATAAGTTCAGAGCCCATACAAAGGCGGCGACATTAGCGAAGCGGAGGTTGCCTTTAACCTCGCTATGTCAAGATGCCGGTTGATCGTGGAATTAGGTTTCCAACGAATATGCACACAGTTTGCATTTGGTAATTACCGTGAAAATCAAAAACTGTTTTGGCAGCAATCTGCAAAAGCATATTTGGTCTCAGCAATTCTGGCAAACTGTTTGACTTGCATGTACGGCTTTGAGCTTGTGTTTCGAAAATTTGGCCTTCAGCCCCCGTCTTTAGAAACATACTTGCGCTTTTAAATTTATTAAAAGATGTAGGCTTCCCTACAGACAACTGGGTAGCCAGTGTTAGATCGTATAATGCAGGTAGAAGCACTGCAAAGTAATTAATTCTTAGTGACAAACTTTTCCATCATATCTAGCATTCTTTCTTGCTGTTTATTGCGGCCCTCAATTTCGAGTTTCTGCAGTTGAAACTGTTGATCTCGACTTTCCTTGCGTTCAGTTCGGTCTTCTTCTTCTTTCATGATGCGCTCCTGGCGGTCTCTTTCTTTGATCTCCGCCTCCTGCTGCGCCAATTTCCACTGGAGTGCGCGGTCTTCCTGTCGCGATTCCCGTTCAGCTTCCCTGTCCTTGATGCGCTCTTCACGTTCAAACCGACGCTCTTCAGAGTCACCATGCTCCATCCGAGCCACAGTTTTATTCAAGCTTGTAAATGTCTGAACGATTTGTTGCCGACTGGTCACTATTCGCTCTTGACGCAACTTTTCAGTTATTTGTTTTCGATGGATTTTTCTTGCTGCTGCAGCTTCGTCTGGCTTGGACAGTTTTTTCGCCACGAGGGTGTTGTTTGCAACTTTCTTAGTGACATCGTTGCGAGCAGTAGAGGCCTCGTCCTCACTCGCAGGAGATGCAGGTTCTGATACGCTTGACCGTCCTCCGGGTAGCCGGGTGTCGCGGGTAGCCGCTGTTTGCTTTTCCGTAATTGGTGCCACTCCATCTTCTGCAACAGGTGTTTCTCCTCTCGCTCCGCTATGGGGTACCCCATTCGTACGGCTAGCCGTAACAACCGCGACTGTGCCATCTTCCTTGAAATCTGCTAACTCATCATCTACAGAATATGAAGACAATTCATATTTTTTTGTTTTTTATTATCTTTTAAACAAGAACCAATTGTTAGCAAATCTTCGGTTTGCTTTCTGCATACAACAGGACCGTAGAATAAATTAACAGTTTTTTGAATGAGAAAAGATAATTAAGCGTATTTGTACCGTCAAAACGAAGATTCCCGGCCAATTCATCTGGATGATCTGTCAGTCCCATATCAAACTCCAGATCTTCCCGAGCCTGATCTTCGTCGGCACCGTCCCACAACACTTTAGTTGTTCCACTTTTCATACCCAACTGAGTAGCGCGGATTCGTGCTTGAAGGCCGGCTTCCCTGGCTGCTTTTTCGGGATCCCGAGTAGAAAGTGGTACACATTCAGAATACTCTTTTATCTGCTCCATAAGTTTATCCCATTCTTCCCATTCCTCTTCAGTGCCAGTGATTCGCACATGACGTTCGTTGAATTTTGTTGAATTCCGACGAACCAAGGCCTTAAGGCTTTGAATTTCTTTGAACAGAACGGGACTCGCATCTGCCACTAACTCGCCCGCGTCGTTTTTAATTCGCTCGCGACTGAGCAGCACAACCTCGCACCAAGCGTCATGGCTATCTTTCACGCTATGGCTGTATGGATTAACCTCCACAACATTTCGTAGCTTCTTAAGCGTATCTTCGTTTGGTGGCTGCGGCCTGCGGGATGGCTTGTCTTTACTCTGGTCGTCATCAGCATTAGGCCGTTTCTTCCCTTTAGGCTTCCGATACGCATTGTTTACGGGGTACTGCTTAGCCACTGTGGAACGGATGGCCGCTTGGAAATTACTGGTAGTCTTGTTGGCTTCAGTATCAGCTGGCTTCCCAGCGGAGAGCAGGGAACCCTGCGCAGGTAAATCTGCTGCAGCTGACAGAATAAAGACGGAAGGTATTATGCCACTGCTCGGGCCTGCAGGTTCGATCAGATCCTGTCCGCTCATGGCCGGTTTCAACAACAGTGATCCCAAACAACAAAAACAAATAAATGCATTAGATCCTAATTCAGAATCAATTAGCAGATTTCAAAATGAATGCCAAAAATTTTTCTATAAAACGGAAAACTTATAAGTGTTTGAACTGTTCAAGTACTGCAGCCGTACCACATGGTTTCGAATTTTTTTATTGGTGGTGGGCAGCCTCGATCTAAGTCAAAATGATCACCCACGAATCAAAATCGCGGAAACGCGAAGTTTGTAAGTACCTGGGCGTCGCTTAGACCCGTTACAAGGTACGCCCATGTTGGTAACGGTTTTCGTCGACGCCCACCGACAGACATCGAGCAAAAAGCGACTTACATCGAAGCCCAGCCAATTGGGACTTGGTACGCCTTTTTCTCGCTTCGGTGTAAGTCGCTGATGCTCGATGTAACAACACTCAGAAGATCCAGAAAAATCTGAGGAAGACGACGACGAAGAATTCGACCCGTCAGTCCGACATTGCCGGCCTGATGAAACCCGGAAAAACGACTCGGTCAATGAATCATCAGAAGACGAAGAACCGACCTTCGATGATTGACTAACAAAAGCGCTTCGATCTATCGTCCGTACGGAAATCGGAACAAACCGGACAGGAACAACCTGCAGCCCCGGGGACGGAGGCATGCAGATCTGACGAAGGAAACCATTTGCGATCGACCACAACCGTCGACCAACCACCGCCAACCGAACAACTGCCCTCGGCCAACTTGACCGAGGGAGCAACCGCACCCACAGAAGGTTCGGATTGCTAAATCCAAGTAGCCGAGAAGACAGTCTACCATCTGAAGTTGGAGGAAACCATAAGTTTCAACCCGCGAGACCGACAGGTTGTGTTCATTGACAGTGAACGGGTATCGCTTCCAGCTTATTCGACGTGTTTCATTAAGGTACGGATTGGGAAGCCAATGGACCTTCGTGAATCTAAGGCGGAAAATACATCCTATCCGACCTATTGAGATGAGGATCGACATCCGACCCTCGACGGACACGGCATGGTTAATATCCAGAACACAACGCATGAACCAAAGATTCTTTAAAAAGGCGTAAGACCTGGCCACATGCACTAAAAAGGACGTTTACGAACCGGACATCGACAACGAACAAGTTGTTTGGGAAATCCCAATGAGAATCGCCAAGACATGGCCGGTTCAACCGAAGCCCAAAGAGCTCTCGACGTTGACCATCTTCGAGTCCACAGGAGTAAAGGCGCAACGGAAAGTTAAGATCCTGCCTCGAATGATAACCGAAATCAATGTCGCCCTAGATGTACCTATCAATGTCGTCCTAGAAATACCTCCTACGCAAGAGCTCATATACCTAGGCGAATCGCACACCACACCTTACGGAGTAGATATGATGGATGGTGCAACGAAGCACGACGGAAAGACATTTACCGTCATGATGGCTAACCACACCAACAAGGCTGTCACCTTACGGAAAGGTGCACCGATGGGCCGAGTCGAACCGTTCAGTATGATGACGGACGGTCAGAAGATGGTAGAAGCCCAAACTAACTTAACTCAGGTAGAGAAAGAAGACGCGGAATCCCAGGAGGATCGACGAAGAATTATCGACTCCATGAATTTCGGTAAAACCTTTACCGACTAGCAACTGGCCATACTGAAGGCTGTTTGGACCCGGTCAACCGGCCCAAAAAAAGGACGGAAGTCAAAACGACCTGGGAACCGACCCCACAAAAGGAAAGGTAACCCGAATACCATCGTAGGCGGCCGACGCAAACGTCGAAAACCTACCGGAAAAGCCGGGTATCTCCGACCAACCAGAGCCAAAGGTTAAGAGTACGCCTCCGCGGCCCGAATGCTACGTGAGAGCAGTACTACTGACTCAGCGACGACACCGATCTGACCGCCGAGGATACCGGCAGGACGATTAACGAGAAGACCTGGGCAGGTAGGAAAAATCTGTGACCGAATGGTATCGCTCGACTTCGGACTCTGCTGGACTTTGCGCGGGGCAAATTCATCCGGGCGGAGGATCCGACCCGCGGAACGGCCCGACGGACATTAGGATTCTAGGTGACATTGCAAACAACCGGGCGACGACTTCGATCCGTCCGACATGGCATCGCGGGCCGGTTTCGGATACCATCATACCAGCCCGGGTGGCACCTCCCAGCTCTCCCGGTGAAGAGCTGCCCAACCCGGTCCAACCGGTGCCTGGTGGAATTTTTCGGACAGCGGGTTGGCTCGAAATATCAGCTGGCAATTCTGGTGCATCTTCCCGACATGACGTTGCAAAAACCCGTCAATACGGGAAAACAGTTTGCCTTGACCGGATTACAGCTCGGCCCGGCACAGCGGCCAGCTGTTGGGGAACAGTGATCGGCCGCGGTTGCGGAACAACCCGACGATGTAGCCCGCCGACCCGAACGGATAGTGCGGCAACCGGAAAACGTACCACGCCGACCAACACAGACGCTGCGGCAACCACTTCCAGTGCAAATGCGGGATCGGACACAGGATCAACAAGATCGATCGGAAGGCTGTCGCAACCGGATAACGACAGTCATAGCCACAACGACCGATATCAAGGAAGACCGTCGCCGCCGATATAGGTGGGCCCGACCTTGGCGAGACGTAGAGAATCGCAGTCGGTGGGAGTGACCAAAGTGCGATCGCGCCGCCGACACAACCTGTTTAGCCATAAACGGGAGGTGAGAAGAGAGAAGAGGTGCTAAAATTAGCACACCGGATACAGCAGAAAGCGTGTCGGGGGACCATGACCGCGGGCACGCCAGGCGTGCTGTTTCTCGTAACAATTGGTGGGGCGACCGAGCCGACGCCGACGTAGAGCACCGGCTCGGGCAGAAGGATGAGCGAAGCGACCGGGCCGGCACTGACCGGAATCGACAAAACATCATCCAATCGCAGATGGTCGGGCGAGCGCTTCTGCTGGCTACCCGTCGGACACGGATTTTTCTATGTTCGATAGTGACATGCTGAAAGCGGAAGGATGGGCAACCCACTTCGCCAGTTGCCCTGACAACAAAAAGGAATCGATACCGACGAGGATGCTGAATTCATGTTCAAGGTGAGTGGGGCTCTTACCGGTAATGCGGCGGACTGGGACCAGGAATCAACGGCGGCCGAACAGGAGGAAGGCTGGCCGTTGAAGCTTGGTTGGCTAAGCTCATGGCAAGATTCGGCGGTCGGAAGAAGGACATGAACTCCTTGGCGGACACCACAGACCTTTCGTTGAATGCACTTCATGGCAAACATACACTCAGTGCAAACCGTCCGCTCGCGACCAGATCCATGCACAATCTTCTGTCCCAGTTGTAAATGAACCCTCCCGAGAATGCGCTTACGAATTCCAGCGAGAAAAGTCATGGTCGGCTTATGGCAATAGCTCAAATCTAGTAGAAAATGTAGTTCTAGATGGCCGTGCCCTGGCCATTACTGTGGAAAATTAGCTGCGAGCATAGTGCGGCAAAATAGCAAAAGGCTGTTTGAACGCAGTGTGCGGCAAAATAGCAAATGGCTATTTTGCCTACCATACTACGGCAAAATAGCTAAAGGCTATTTTAACGTAGTGTGCGGCAAAATAGCAAAAGGCTATTTTGACACACTGTAGAAAACTGCGGCAAAATAGCCTTAGCCTTGCTTGTTATTGCTGACATATTACTGTAGCGGCGTTATCAAGTTAGACCACAGAGTTGGTTTACCGGAAAAATGCACACTGATATACCCACGCTGCACGGGCAAATTTCACGGCTTAAATCGCATTTTACGTTTACCGATTTGCAGACAGCAAATTTTCACTTAATTCAGGCTATTTCTCCACCAAAATTTTTTTATCCTAAAAACTCGAAAATCGTTCTGCGCTCAACCTGCAAACATGTTCTCCATCAGTCCCAATGTCAAACAAAAAGCGTCCCCCCCGCCGCAGGGGCACCCCAAAAACCACAACAAACCAACATGGCAAATCATCGCTCTAATTTGTATGCATTACTTTTATCCTTCTGTAATACAGTTTTTAACTGATTTTTAATTTTTAGATATTATTAATTAGTTATAAAATGTTTATTTACTCCGAAATATGAATGTTGCCCAAAAAAACTCCGAATTTCTGCGCTGGTGAAGTATCGTGAGTTTTGCCGTGCAGCGTGGTATATCAGTGTGCATTTTTCCGGCAAACCAACTCTGTGGTCTAACTTGAAAACGCCGCTACAGTATATGTATTTAGTGTATAACGGGAATAGTTTCAAAGCACCATTACGACTTGACTGTCGCTTAAATCAAAAACTCGAGCACAGAGAGCAAAGCTTTTCTTTTCACGAAAATAAGGTACTCGTAAAAGCTGAAGCATTCTGAATCAACAATCAATCGGCCACGAAGCGAGATAATGGGAAATAGGTGATAGAACCGGGCTGTGTATTCTGTAAAGGATGTCTATTCTGACTGTAGATAGAGGGGTTCCTGTTGGTAAACGGAAGATCTCCCGCTCGTGAACAACTAATTCTCCTTACTCCAAAAACTAATTTTCCATGCAGGCTTCAGTTAAATCGGAACCAAGAGCGCATGCAATATTGAAACGCCACTAGAAACAGTGGCTAATTTTTGGTTTCTCTGTTTTCACAGAGTGTGCGTTTTGTGGCAGCAACTCCTGAGCAGCCGTCGCGCAACCGAGCACATCAGAATCTGCTTGGAAACATATACTACACCACCAAAATCCGACAACGTCAATTGCTTCAAAGGAGCATTCCTGTTGAGTAGTGCAATCAGCTTTACAACAAAAAGCCTGGCTGTTCTGAAAGATGTAGCCAACATATACTATTTGCCAAATTTGTTGGAAGCCATGCAGATCAAATTGCCAATGTTAATTCTTAAAGATTACAATATTCCCAGAGCCGGTATATTCGGTTATGGTAGTGGTTTTTCAAAACCTGCGGACGATAACTTCTACGCGAATCATGGCGCAACAAGATGGTTGAAATTCTATCGAAACAGCAGCCAACGCATCGCGCTACACAACTGGAAACTGAGCAACAACTTTGGCCACGCTCTGCACTTAATATTTTTTAATCCCCGGTTAACCAACCTCAAGCTTCTGCCAGACCATGAGATGAAGTGGATGAAACCTCTCACAGCCGAGTCCCAGTTCGATGTGCTTGAATTTGATAAACTGCAAATCACCATCCCGCAGCTGGTTTTAGATTGCAGCCAAGACTGGGACAGCATGGCCAGCAAATTTACCTGGGCTATGGATAATCTTTTCCCTCCTGCCGCGGACGAAGTTTATCTAAAGGTCAAACGTGTTCATGCTCGCTGGGTGCAGACGCTCGCCTATCCGCATGAATGGGAGACCATTCGAGCGCTTTTGGCAGTGTAAGTTTATTTGAAATTTGGTAGATTTTGCCCAACAAAAACGGGAATACAAACTTTTCCGGTGTTAGCCTCAACCGAGCCGTCACGGCACTAATTTAGATACTTTGTACTCTTCTTAGTTAAGAACGTCGTTAAGGAGATAGCGGCACGTGTCGCTTTCTAACAGCAGACAACCCTAGTCAAGAGGGAAAACGGGCACGTAGGGCCTTTTTGCAAATCCATATCCAACAGTGGATCCGGGTGCGCAACTCTGTTTCCGTGTCCATTGTTCTTCGCCGGGCGATTCGATAACCCTTTGGGACGAATGAGCAAACCTTATTTTTGACAAATAGTTAACTTTAACAGCGCAGCATCTGTCATTTATGTATCTGCATGTAATAAGTTAAATCACACTTTAGCTGAATTCGAGTGGGTTTCAAGTCTTTCAGCTGTTTTTATGAAGTTATATGGCAACACTAACTTATTCATAAAAGCGCTAGTCGTATCTTTCATTCTGTTTTCCGAAGTTGTTTGTTATGGAAAAGGTCGATCGAGTAACGCATAAGTTTACTATATGTGTTAGTTAAGTACTGTAACAGTGTAACGAGTGAAAAAATATTTAAAGTAAAATAATGGTTTGCTGAAACACCCGTTTTCCACCGTTTGTCGAATCGCCCTGCCGCTTGCGTAAAATGTCTAGACTAAAAATACAATAGGCCTTTATGAAGTTTAAGCCATTGCGTAAGTACTATTGTTGCCGAATCGCCCTCTGAACCGGAAAACGATATACCGGCGCTTCACAAGAAAAAGTTAAATAAGTACCATGTTTGCGCTTCGAGTAAAGAACTTAAATTTTACCAAATAACGATAACGTACAATACGAGTACGTACAGAAAATAAAGTGCGGAAGGAGGAGTAAAGGTCAGACAGCCAAGAAAACAGTATTGTTTATAACAGGTATAGCGGATTTCACGCAGATGGAACACCGAGAACATGGACAGGAACTGATCTGAGACGAGTGGATGTGAACAACCTGAGCAGAATGGCTGTGCTTGGAATCGGGGAATTGTTTGGCGTTTGAAAGCAACAGCCTTTGCAAGAATATTTTGTATGTTTTTTCAGTGCTCGCACTTTACTGATTCCTTTTTCAATTTATAATTTGAACTATGTCCGAGTACAAATAAATCGGCCAGGAAATGCCATAAACGGTGGCAAAGTGGTAAATCTAGGAGTATTCGTGCATTCCTATCTTATTCAGGAAATAGCTATCCTATTCAGAAAATAGCAATAGCAGTACTCTTAACTGATTATATATGCAGTAATGGACACTAATTATTTAAAACACTTCCAATTTACATTTTGAGAAAACGGTGAAAATCATTACTGTTATTTTTAACTTTAGGTTGAACGTTTAGCTAAACGTGAACGCCAGAATGCACTATAGTGCATTGAGCATTGCATTCTGGCACGGCTGCCGCGTTATTATCCAACAACAGCCAGGCAGAGAAATTTAATGCTTTTTTTTTTAAAAAGCCGCAGATCGAGACTTTCCGGTCATTTGATGCAAGAAATTATACTTCAAAAAGAAAAGAATAAGTTTAGATGATGTTACAGCTGTTGTGTAACTTTGAAAGTACATAATATATCACTGTTCACGATTTAATCGCGAATCACGATCACTTGAGCTGATTTGTAAACTCGGAGTTAGCACAATAATCCTTATATTGTAATTGTAGTTTTGCTGTAGTTTCTTCAATAACGAAAACAGCGGTACCGCCGTGGTTCTGCCAGTAATTAATATTATCAGTAATAGGGTGTTAAGGTATACTTACTATAAAATTATTGTGAGTGAATTTGCGCGTTTAGGTAGGCAAGGACGTACGCGCAAAGTGTGGTGCCAAGCAAAATCCGGACTTTTTCGTACAGGCTAACGAATATTATTACTATGCTGTATGGTTATGCTGTACGCTTCGCCACTGGGCAGTAAGCGAGCGCATGCAGTGCATACATATTATTGTACATACATTATTTAATAGTTACCAATGGTAACTTACCATACTATATTTACCAATAGTCCGATACAATAGTTACTATACTACCGTACAATGCACAAACCCCCAAAACAGTATGCTGTCTAGCTGCCGTATACGGCAAAATTGCAGTAGAACCGTGCGTACCCGTTGTAAAAATTATATGTATTACTCGTACTTGCGTACGAGTACTGTACTCATCACTGCAAAGAAAAACCCAAAACCGCCGTAGACGGCTCGTGGAGTAACGTAGAATATTTTGTCCACGACACTTACGGTTTTTAACAACAGCAAGATGCGTATGAATAATCTTCGTCCGGAGGATGTTTTTAGTCATTCCAGAACTACAGAGTCATCTGATATCATTAAGTGATTGCTCCTGTTGAAATTTTGATTACTAGTAAAAGATCAACGGTAATACAAAATTTACAGTTGTAACAGTTTCTCGCCCAATCAACGATACAAAATCGCAGCGAACAATACTTATAAAAATGTTATTTTCTGTTACATCCGGCATACAGTAAAATATCGCAAATAATGAGCATCAAGTTACTTATTAGAAATACACAGTAATTCTTATTAAAAATAAAACGCCTATTTCCCGCTGCACAAAACCCTGTACCATCTAAAACAGGCTCAGCATCGATTAAGATTAACGGTATTTTTATATACACGTATTAGTATGATGTTTCCAAATGGTGGCGTGAGAGTCGGTGAGACACAAAAAGGTGCGAACAGTGGTGTCGGGAGACTTTTGTGGTAGAGCATACTATGTACAAAGTTTCATTAGTCATCACTGTGTGGATTCCTGCTTCTATTCACGATTTAGGGAAAAAAGAGTACCTTCCAGTCAAATTATTAGTAATTATCGATGAATAGGGAAAAAAATGAAAAGGCGATTTTTCCCATCAAAACACCCAATAAAAACGCCCAGCATCATCAGCTACAAAATGTAAAGATATATGACATCGCGTAGGAACAATAAAAAAATCACTAAATGGAGATCTAGTAACATCCGCCCAGTCCGGAGTTAGTGAAAGCCACGTAGAAGAAAAACATCAATTTAGTCCAAATTTAGTCGTGAATGGCAACTTCTTCCCGCATTTATAATTAGACTTCATTAATGATCTTGGAGGCGATGTTCTTGAAGCCGAGATACGTGCCGGAGATGCGCTTGAAGTGCACCCCGTTGAGCTGCAGCCGGGGGAGTTTGCACACCTCCACCTCCCACTGGGCGAGGGACAAACCTCCACCTCCCACTGGGCGAGGGACTCCGTGTTCGGGTCGCCGTGGACGCATATCAGCAGGAATTTCTCCTTCTGCTCAGTCGCAGTTGTTCATATCCAGCACTTTCTTGATCTCCTGCGTCATATCCTCCGGATTCTTCGCCGAGGTCATCTTCATGTTCCAGGTGAAGCGCAGGGAGCGCGGCTTAGAGGACACCTGCAACCCAGCACGTTAAAAATTGATCAAAAAAATGAAATGAAAAAAATTAAATTTCCGTAAATTTTAAATTTCCTTAAATACATTTTTATATAAAAAAATTTCCGTTAATGTTTCCCTAAATATAAAACTTTCCCGACAAACTTTTCGGTAAATTATACACGTTTTTTGCTCTATAGTCTTTCCATTTCAAAACATGAAATTCTGCGTTTTCATCCGATCTGCGAAATCAGCACCTGCCGATTAAATGTTATTTTATAATTTAAAATATTTATTTATTTTGACAGGTTAATCCGTATACTTCGGAACCTGGCGAGTACTGTATTTGGATAAATCAAGAGAAAATGGAAACCGGAGCGTTTGTTCTCCAGTGGTCATGACATTTCGCCCTTCTATAGAAGAATTCTGTGATTTTCCAGGATATATTTTTTACATGCAATCAAAAGGAGCGCATTTAGTTGGACTGGCAAAGGTTGAAAGCTTTGGGAGTGCTCTTTAGATTTACGGTGTAATAATTTGGTCTGATTTAGGTTATACCTCCTGCTGAGTGGAAAAAGCCAGAAATTCCCAATCAAAGCAACAAGAAAATCAGAGAGCCGTTGCTGCAAACTGTTCGGGAGCTTGTGACCCCCGGAGTGTACGAAGTGGAAAGCGTGAAACAGAAAATGATTACGGTTTCTGAACTTCGGAAATTTGCTGGAGAAAACAATTTAGTTTCATCACAATACACCGGTAACTTATATTGTCCCTTGCTTAATATTTTGCCAAACTGTTATCATAAATTGTTTTATAGATATTGACGAAATCGAGAAAGAGTTTTGGAGTGAAATTCAGTGTGCTGATAGCCTGTACGGCGTGCATTCCGGCAAGAACGCATCGCTCTTTAACGATGGCGACCTGGTGAATTGTTCTGTCACACTTTGTATTATGATGTCTCCTAAATTTTTTTGCAGTTGTGGAATGTTAATCGGTTAGACTCTATTCTCCGATCTACCCTGGGCAGCAAGGAGTATGCTGGGATAACTAATTCGTTTCTTTACTACGGGATGTTTCGCACAATTTTCGGCTATCACGTTGAGGATTGTGATTTGTATACCATAAATTTTTTAAACGAAGGATCACCAAAAGTTTGGTACGGCCTCGAAGCACAGCACGCGCAAAATTTCGAGGAGTTCGCACACGACGTAGGTATTCACAGCAATCTCAAGTATAGAGTGGGGTAGCGACGATAGTCGAAGGAAAATATTTGATCTGATGGCTTTCGCTTATGCAAGTCCTTTATACTTTTTCAGATTTTTTTTCCAGAGGCGCTCAAAGAATGCAGCGAGTTCCTTCGGCATAAAAATACTTTATTTCGCCCTGATTTATTGCGGGAAAATGGAATGCCTGTAGCGAGGGTGATTGCCGCTTTTATTTATTGTACTTGTAACTGCTAAAATCTAAATGTCTTTCTTGCAGGCAATTCATTATCCTGGGGAGTTCATGATCACCTTTCCGCGGTCTTACCACGCCGGCTTCAATACTGGCGCTAATCTCGCTGAAGCCGCTAATTTTGCCACGCCGGCGTGGATTGATTTCGGGTCAATTTCGTCTTCTTGTAGCTGCAACGCAACGAATCTTACTCTAGACATGCCAGAGTTTATTCGCCGGTACCAAGACCACCGCTTTTTCAATGACCGGTTCCAAGTGATGCCTTCTCGTCTTCCCGTGGACCAAAGTCCTGACGATTCTACACCGCCACTGGGATCCCTTTATAATGTCGCTTGGCACGATCCGGATTCAAGACTCTCATCGTGGCGGAAGGCAAGCGATCCTGCCACAGAAACTGTTGTCTTCTTCCAAGTTGATCTGAGCGGCACGGTGCCCCGCATGAGCAAGAGCGTGCGGGTCTGTCGCGAGCAGTCCGTTGGCGGGGACAAGCAGGGCCGGCTGATTCCGACGGTGTTTGTGGATGAGACGCAGCTCAGCTCCGACTACATCACAGCAGTCATAGGTCGTGGCTTTCTGTCCGACGAGGATGATCTCATGAAACTGCTCGAACACGTTGGTATTCTGCGACCCGATGAAGAAACGCCGGGAGAGCAAGAGAACGATGACAGGGACATCGAATGGCAAGAGAACGAAACGGACAGCTCGTCGATTCTTCCTCAGCCTGAGCCAAGGTGTGTTTCAAAATGGTGTGGGTAATATTTTATTAATTGTCTGCAGTGCTGCAGATGTTGTACGAAACTGTTGAGTCTTCTTGGCTGCTTCTGTATTGTAGTTTATTTAATTCGTATCACGCGTCCGCCTTGGATAAATTTTGCTACTTTAAAGTGTAAATAGATATGTTCTCGTATTTGCTTAAAATGTATGCTTTTTGTAGATATCGTTCCGGAACCGAATGCCATCAGACCAAATCTACAGGCAGCGCTTATCGAAACCCTTCTGATCGCACTTCCTGCTTAACTCAGCTTTTATCGACCAGCCTTCCGGTAAGCCGCATGCACGGCTTCTTCAACGGACTACCGGAAACCCAAGACGATAAATCTCAACAGAAACCAGTATTTCAATGTCAGTTTTGTAAAAAATGCTTTCCTTCGTCGTCGAATTTGTACAGGCACGAACTACAGCACACTGGAAAAAATATTTTTACCTGTGCAGTTTGTGGCTTGGAACGATCTGTATCTCATTTTAAGGAGCATATGTCAAGATGTAATAAACAGAAATAATTGTGCGTTTTGTCATGTTTGTTATTTTCCCGAACACTACGAGTATGACATGTCTATATTACAACACAGTCATTACGTAAGATATCTTAACATAAAGGGGATTACTACGGGTGAAATTTCTGCGATAACTGCGAGTATTTACCAGTAGGTATTACTACAGGTACTTGGGGATTATTTTTAACAAGTACATGGTATTTAATTAACAATATTGGTAAAGTGGGGATTCTTACTGGTAAAGTGACTATGGGGATTACTACAGGTAAAGTACTACGGGGATTACTATAGTACAGTACTACGGGGATTACTGTGGTACAGTACTACGGGGATTACTATGGGTAACCGGTAAAGTACTACAGGATTACTACGAGCAAATCAAGGCAATTTATTCATCGCTGTTTAGATTATTTTCGGCAATACTTCTGTTGTACAAAAACGGCAGAAAATGGGGGAAATAAAATCTGGCCACCGTGCCGAAGAATTCATCGGAAAAAATTCTACCGGATCAAACTGTATTCGTTCTACAAAAACTTTATCGTCGACTTTCACAACAAACTCGCAGTATTTAAGACCGGTAACGGCCAACTGAGTGGTGACCTGGCTATAGTAAGTATGCGAATGTTTAAGGGCCCAACCGCGCACTGTGTCCTTTCGCAAGTAAAAGTCGAAGGATGGTGCGATGGCTTTTTTCATAGCGTAGTATGCGGACAATAGATCATCAACGGTCATGTCATCACGGCCGTTGATCAGGTTCCATTGAAACTTCGAGACTTCCGTCAGGACTTTCACTTCAATAAGCCCGACATCCGACGAATCGCTAAATACGATTCTGTCCGGTGTCGCACCAATAAATGGGAAGTCTGTTCGAAAAAAAAGCGGTTTCCAGAATGATCGTACCGTAAATGCACCAAACATACTTACAAGGACAAATGCATAACACAACTGTTGCTGCATGGAGCTTCGGCAAGCCTGCGCTTCTGCTTTTGAGGTAAAGCTGGACAGTCTCGTGTTCCATGCTAATGCCTTGTTGCATCTGGTGCGTAGCTCTACTTTCGGAAACCAAGGACAGCATAAACTGATCGGTGAACTCTTTTCGACGTCGGGCTATTGAATGAATCTTCGACGCTGTCACAATAGTTCTGCGTACTTTTCTCCATTCAACAGACGCCGACTGCCTGACCGTACGGCTGCATAGCGATTCTGCTTCTTTCTGATCAAACTTCATCCAGTATGAATTGTACAGTAGCAGTGTGTTTAAGTCCAATTTTCCTAATTCATCCTGAATCGTAGTCTGCACGTAAGCTTCGAAATCGCTACTGAGTGGCAGCGGCAGCTGACAAGGAGCAGCTGGCGAGACTTCCGACGGAGCATTTTCAACAGATGGCAATGGGCTTCCGTCTTTGAGCAGTTTTTTGGGTCAAGTAATGCCGCTGCTGGTGTCTTCTTAGCCATCATCCATTCAGCAAGAGTTCTTGCAGTTGAATCAATGATAGATGCATCGGCAATTGCATTATACGTTTTCTGTCCAAGTGTATGAAAGAGCTCTGCACTTGTATGCGGATTGCCGACGGAGAACTGATGAACCTGTGGAACAATGACACCGTTTGGAGGCCTAGCTGGCACATTCCATGTGCAGGGTTTCGAGAAGCATGTGGCGTAATCAGGATAGCAGTTGTTTTTCACGAAATATGCCAAAGTAAGAGCTAGGGCTCAAATGTGCTTACAAGAAGCTTCAAAGGTCTCCATAGAACCAGTATCCACGCAGCGCAGTTGCCCAACCTTCCCAGCAGCGCACTGACAATGGGCCAAAACTAAAGTACCTCCAGCAAAAGTCAAACTAGCATCATAATTGCGGTCTCTCACTTCCGCACGACACAGAGATCTGATCAATAAACCGTTATCATGGGAGTGACGAAATTCCAAAGGCAAACGGATGCGCCCTGCTGAAAATAATGCGTGGGCGTCCGAAGGAATGCCAGGCTCCCGAACGCAAGATAACGCCGGTAAAGTACGTGCGGTACGCGTTGAATGGCGCGCATAGTAATAAGCGATATTTTCCTCAGAAAAACTTTTTAAAGGGAAAATCCACAAGTTAGAAAATATTAGCTGCGTCCAGTCCATATTAGAAAACAATTGTGGAATCAAAACAAAAGACTAGTTTTCAGCTTGGTTTTTGCGTAATATGAAAGGTTTACGATCGGCAGCTAGCTATCTAGTAGTACAGTATATGCCTTTGTCTTACAAGGCTACTATAGCGTCCTAAAGGGCAACCTGTTTTTGCAAATGCTTTATTTTTGCGCAATCAGGCTCGTTGAGATGTTAACCAAGAAAACAATAACCTCCACTATATCATGCAGCAAAGGAAGCAACAGATTAGACATTCCTGGAGCAACAATTCTGAAATCCGTTACGCGATCGATTCCCTTTTCAATATGGACTCTGTGCCGGGCAATATGGTGAGAATTGTTCATTTCTGGAGCGGAAAGTTGGGTTCTTGGACCGAGAAAGTCAGGAGTAATCAAGGTAATCTGGCGTTTCCGGGCCTCTGTTGGCGATAACTTGAATCCTTTATCAGCCATGATCGCATCCCCTGGTTCCAGTTTATTCAGTAAACCACTTTCGCTTACAATACTTTCATCCGTTATGGATCCAAAAAAAGCCCTGGAAATAAAGCTGATCTTCGCTCCGGGGGTTATTCCAATAAGAAATTTCGCTGTGCAGTGGTGTTTGTAATAAGAATATGCAAACGAATGAGTGCCCGGATGTGAAGGAGTTTGAATAAACAGTTCGAAGCAATCAACAATGACACGAACATTTCTAAACCCTGACGCCAAAAACTCGGGCGGCGCGTCCAGCAGTGTCATTTCTCCAGATGGAAAAGTATTAAGCCGCTTAATGACAGTTGACATTACGTTAATCCACATTTCAAAAATTCTGCTGGCACGTGAAATATGGATTTTAAATAGAACACCAAGAAAATCAAAACTCAGATCCATCCGTAGTTTAAATAAAACCAGCAGCAGTTGGTCTTTTACACACTGCTTTCGCCTGCCAGGTCTTGGAATGCCTCCCTCGTTCCTCTTTTGCCAGGCGGCTAAAATCGCCGGTGAAAAAATCTCCGCTATTTCATTCAGAACTTCAACGTTCATTACCCCTGTCATCCTTCGAAAAGTTTCGCTTTTTACGTCAGATATCTTGTCGTCGACATTGATCAAAGGCTCTTTATCTTCCATGAACAATAGGTGTTCCAGTTCGCTTATGCGCTCGTCGCGTTCTTGTATGTCGGATTCTAGTTCCTGGATGCGGATGTCCGATACGGCCAGCGCACCTTCCAATTCATCAATTCTTTCCCGCAGCTGCGCAATGACATTATGCTCTTCTAACGCTACAATAAATAACACCTTTCATTTATTTAAATTGTTGTTAAGAAAAAACATTATTGATATTTTTATTATTGATAGGAAAAACAACTTAAATGGGTCAGTAACTTCTAGAAGATTAAACCTGGTATTCAAAGCATCGCTTTCTCCAAACGCGCATAACCGTTTTTTCTCTGGAGAAACGTTGGTGGATCCTGTAAATAAGTAAAACAAAAATGCAGGAGGCAATGATGTTGTTAAATGATTTGTTAATATGCCAGACATGCACGAAGAAGTTCTTGCAGTCAACGACCTTAAAGTAAGTACCTGCAGTTGCTCGCTTATCCAAGGCTTTTGGTACGCTGGGTACGCTGCCGTCCTTTAGTGTCCTAATCTTCCGTGGATCTCTTCCTTTTTTTCTGGTCACTGAAGCAGCTGCTGGCGAAATGGTCCGAACAAACTACATTGCGGCTGGATGGATGGAAATCAGGCCTTCCGATTCCTTCCAACCATTGATGTCGGATGAGTTTGTTGGAAGGAAACTGGTGGAACGAGTGCGGTCCTTCTGTACTGCAGTTTATTTTGGCACTATTATTATTGCAACCGATAACACAGCAACGACCCATTATGAATTCTTCGCAATTTAAAACATTTACCTGAATAGTAAAATGATCTTCCAAAATGTCCAAAGAAACCAATACTGAAGTTGAATAAAAAACACAAAGCAAATAATTGTAAACAGTCTATATTATGCATACCATACACAAACATCTTAAACGGTGAAGTTATACAGTAGAATAATATGGCGGATGCGGATGCCGTCCAGTAAACTCAGCACTAAATTCTCTGTAGCTAAGTGGGCGGAGCAGCCAGACAGCCAATCAGCGCGGGCTAGTCTCGTTAGACCAATTACTCCATTAGTTCCGCGACCGCTCGGTGCATGCTAATACCGGAAAATTTACTTTTACATTCTAGTTGAGTAAAACCTATTAAATTTCCAGTACCTAAACCTACACTGTTAGGAGCGTTCGGATGGTCTCCCATTCATGCGGATAAGCAAGCGTCAGCATCTGCAATATCTGAACACTGAAAACAGAAAAAAAATACAGCCTTTATTGCGATTGAAACCATACTTCTAACTTCAGCAGGCGCGCAAGCCTGCATCTTTTTACATCGTTCAAATGGTCTTATAGTTGCAAGTGGGGAGAGGCCAATATACGATCATATGCTTATGTCACTTATGTCATTCAAAATAAATTAAATTAAAGCTTAAGTTTAAGTTTCCCTGCCTGACCAAAAACCCGCTACCTATCGAACATACAGTACATTTAACGATTAGATGTAATTTTCAAAAATTTTCATTTTATAATACTGAAAAGAAACTCGGGAAAAAAGGAAGTCAGGGAAACTTATTCATAGCAACGTTAAACTGGCCTCTTCCGTATGCAACTGTACAATGTGATATTACATAGATTAATTACATTCATTGCAATAAAGGTAAAATGTAACGGAACAGTCATTCACCAACAACACCAATCTGGGGCAAAAACGGCATCGTTTGCGACCGTGCCGAGGTCGACCGGCAAAACAGAACGGCTTAGCGAGTACTGATAGTGAACAGTTGATCAGGAGAAGGAACGGTCCAATCTTTGTTAGACTTATTTAAAAAGATAACATAGCTGCAGTTAATCGAAATTTTAGCCAGGTTAGAAAACAGAGATTTAGTCTCGATCACTTTTGAAGGCGCTCGCATCAGTGTCGCCATACTTAGGATATTGTGTATGGCTTGGCGGGCTATCATCCCTCGTGATCCAACGGCTAGGTGGTAGTAGTCGGTGTGCCAGCCTTCACCCGTAAGTTCGTTTACGAGGGACGCGTAACGAGTTCGCTTTCTGGCTTCCGCATTGTTAAACCCGTTGATCGTATCAAACGGTACAGTCACCTCTGCCAAAATAATGCGCTTCTCCGCGCGGTTAATGCAACACAAGTCCGGACAGAGAGAAGTAGAAAGAACATTAACAGGAATTGTACTAGTGTGGTTATCGTAGCTAGACTGATTTAGATCAGACAGAATTTCCCATTTTCTATGATCAGCCACACCGGTCATGAAATCGTAAACAGCTTTCAGAATGCTATTATGACGCCAGGTGTAACGATGGCTATTAAGTGAAATCGGACATCAATTAAGAATATGACAAAGAGTGCCTTTAGTCGCTCCACACAGATCACATGCAGCAGATACGGTCTTGCCCCACTTTAATAGATTATTGAACGAAGGAGAAATGTTAAGCGCAGCCTCTATCATAAAGCGAATCACCTTCTCAGGGAGATCAAACAAACAACTTTTCCAAAAAGTATCGGCAATTTGTGCCGCTCTTCCCTCTTCCCTCCACGCTCCCTGCTGTATCAGTGATTGTAGCCGGTCTTCTTTTAGCGCTGACGCGTGCTGACTCACTTTCTTATTAACGACCTTACGAATTGCCGCTTTGCTAGCCCCACATTGTCTGCCGGCAGCGACAGAGGACTGGACAAAGTCCACAATTGCAGGCTCATTAGCGCATGTCGCCTGTATATTCTCACTGGCTAGCTGCACAACAACATCGTCAGAAGAGCAAAGAGCATCGGCAATAAAACCAGCGTGCGCTTGGGCATACACAGACTTTAGAGACTTAAGATCACATCCATCAGAAACATAGAAAAAATCGCAATTAGCAGACGGATTTACCTTAATCCATTTTTTCAAATATTTATTGACCGTTGCTTCCAGGGCATTAACTGGATTGCGGCGGCTCTAAATCTCTGCAGAGCAGCCAAGGTTTGCATTCCAAATGCCGCTGCCGTCTGGCACAGAAAGATGTCTTTGGTCTGCTGCTTGAAAAAGACTTGCGAAACAAAACGTGCGCCATCGCATACAATAACAAGAGGGGAACAGAGTACATGTGGACTGCTCTTCCTCTCACATTCAGATACACTGACGCCCTACACTCAGACCATATGCGTTTTGACCAGTCCGAGCGTCTTTGCCCTCTCCTGTGTCTTTTGATAGGGAGCAGGGAGCGCAGCAGACGACCAGGACCTACATGTTCAAAAATGCGATTTGGACCGGGCGGCAAGAGCGTTGCAGAGGACGGTCTGCAGGCCAGACGGGGTCTGACTCAGACCGCTTGCCATTTTTATGGCCTCTGCAATGCAAAGTGCAAACTATCGCTGATTTGTAGCGATTTGAGAGCCGCCGCAATCCAGTTATTTTGAGAGCCGCCGCAAACTGTAGGCGGTGACAAATCGTGCATGGCAAGTACAAACCGCATACACGAAACAACATAACATTTATAAATAGACTGTGATATTACTCTACGCCTTCCTTAAACATAGAGCAGAGCCAACATCAAATTTTGCCCTGCGACACCGCATACATTCTATTCACAACATGTACGTTTATCGAACGTCTACGACTCCCCCGACTCTACACTACAGACTGCTACAAGCGCAGTCTGCAGCTCGCTGTTTGACAGATGCATTATGATGTATTTGGCTGTACGGCCTGTACCGTATAAACCATATACTGTAACGTAAATCTGATAGCGTTGGGTCGTCGTGGCGTGTTCACGAAGAATTTACCACTAAAATTATATGGAAATCCTTTAGGAAATCGGTGTGGCCGTACTATTTACAAACATAAAACTATTTAGTCTTGGAATTCATGTTCGGAATCCAAGGAACTGCGTGGGAGTTGGATGATTAATAAATTTTATGCCTTCGCTCCAGTAATAATCACTGTGTAAGTTAAGGGAAGTGGCCCGGTACATGGTACCAAAATCGTGTACATGCACGAAATCTTTCACTTTTGCGCACTTCCAAACCCTTTTTTCTTTTGTTTTATGACATTTTGTAGCCAGATGATTTGTATACACAGGTGAGAAAACCGTTTGTGCGGGCAACATCCGGTTCGGGAGTTATGGCTATTAAAAAATTCCAAAAAATTTAAATGCATTCAGGTGTACCAAAAGTCTCATTATGGATCGATCTCCTTCAAATTCTGCACGTAAATGCACATAACCACGAAGATCGTTTTTACACCGATCCAGAGTTCCATGATTTTTTTAAAATTTTTAAATGAATTTTAAATGTTTTGAAATTCATTTTAAAATTTGAAAAACATGCTAGAGCAGTGGATCGGTGTAAAAACGTTCTTCGTGGTTATGTTTATTTACGTGCAAAATTTGAAGGAGATCGGTCCATAATGAGACTTTTGGTACACCTGAACGCATTTAAACTTTTTGGAATTTCTAAGAGCCATAACTCCCGAACCGGATGTTGCGCGCACAAACGGTTTTCTCGCCTGTGTATACAAATCATTTGGCTACAAAATGTCATAAAACAAGAGAAAAAAGGGTTTGGGGGTGCGCGAGAGTGAAATATTTCGTGCATCTACACGATTTTGGTACCATGTACCGAGCCACTTCCCTTAAGGTCCGCTGATACATTTTGCAAACTTATTGTCACTCTCTGCTCAGAAGCGCTTAAAAGGAAGTAATATTATAATGACAATAGTACTTGTCATTTACGGTGATTTACCAACACATAACGGCTGTGATCTAGTACGTGTTATGGCTGCGTCTTAAACGTCTTTGGAAGATTCAGAACAGTACTTATATAAGTTATATTAGAGGGGATTTATAGTTTTATTGTGAATTTTACAGCTATCTCTGTACAACATATTTCTTCGCAGTTCGCTTGTTCAAGCGCTATTCCCTCTATGCTGTTCGTAACATATTTTTATAAAAATCGCAGTACACAACCGAATAGTGAGTTACGAGTGATTTTGAGATTTAAGCTGCCATAACTTCTCTAGCCAAATATCTAGTAATTGTCAATAGATACATTTTATGTTATCTGTTATTGGTCGCTAGAGCCTCAGGCCTCGGTAAAAATGGTTTCAACGCCATTGCCTCCTTATGAGCGGCTCCTGATTGATGCACAACAAATGAGCTACCAGAACACTGTCATCGTTCGCCATGACGCCGACGTTTATTGGCTGGGAAACATTCAGAATATCTCCGGAGACTACGCGTTCATCGACTTTCAATCCTCAAAGGCCAAACCCAGCTGGATCCATGCGAGCCGCGTGTGGCCTCTGCATTTCCCTCACGATGAATACAGGCATGGGAAAACCCAGGTGTTTGTGGCTCTTCGCGACGAAGATGACGGGCCATTTCGTTTTCGGCCCGCGCTTAGGTTAAAAATCGCTACTGCATGCGGTCATTGCCAAACGTTAATTTTTTACGTCGAAACGCTGAGTAGAGAAACCGAGAGCACTTCCTGCCTGCCTCGCACGGACATGGTGGACAAATGCCAAATTGCCTTACGGTTTCCGGTCACAGAGCCATCGTTGCTGTGTCGAGTCGACGGGCTAATGTTCAGGAGGCTCTTTATCCCCTTTTTCGGTGCGCGATACTTTTGCAACTACACCTCGGACAGATTTCACATCATCAAGCATTTCCGCGACACGTTGAAGCGGAATGCGCAATTGGCCACCTTATCGGATTGCTGTCGATTTCACCTTCGAATTCAACAAGACGGATGCACGTTCGTTGTTATCAGTCTGGCAGCGGACCCAGAAACAGCGCAATGGATGGCCACAGCACTACGGGGAATGCTGCTGACCCATATAGTCAACCGGGCCAATCTGCCGCCCCACGATGACCGAAATTTCATTGGCACTGGAGAGTTACCCTATAAAACAGGTTTGGATTGTCTTGTTGGGACATTTCGACGAATATAAGAATGCCCATGCAGTAGTGATGTCAGTTGCAGCAAAGTCTTATGCAGTACAAAATTACGAAAAAGACGATGGAAAATTAATGGTTACAGTAGCTGATACCGGTACTATATTAGGCATACGTGACCGGTGACACTCGCGCTATTTTCACTGCCTTTTCGGCAAGTAAAGCCGATTAATAAAGAAGATCACAACAGCCAGCCCTTTTCACCCTCGTTGTTAATAGCCACCCCTTTTCGCACCCTGTCTTTTTTTGGCCACTCTTTTTTACTATTAATTAAATAACAACACCCCGTTGTTGTTTTTATGACGCCCCTTTTCTGGTTATTTTTTGCAGTTTTGTTTATCTCATGACGCCAAGTCATGAATTTTTGTTAAGCCTACCACAAACGATGGGTCTGTTAGAGTGATCATATAACCTGGACCGTATAACAACCGCATATCTACTCTTTGCTTAGTCAGTTCCCTGATTGGCTTTCGCCCAGTCTCTTGAGACAACGCGCAATCTCTTCCTTTCCAAGTGCTTCCGCAAGCCATTTGCGCTGGGCTTCGGCTTTTCGTCCCGTCCATGGCGGTGCCCGCAATCACTTCGGCCATGAATGAGCACACCAGCTGGATCCAGCCGAACAATAGAAGCTCGTACAGACCTACTCGTAGTTCATTAACTTCGCCTCCATACAGCATAGATAACTGTAGAAGACGTGCGGCGAAAGGTCACTGTTTAGGCTGTTGTACACTCGCACGAAGTGTTCGGAACTGGAAGCCACCTTTTGTGAAAGCTCAAAGTGGTGCGAGCCGTACAGTGCGTGACACTGCCTGTACACGGTCCATTCCAGTCCATTGTCTACATTTTTGTCAATAAGAGGAAGCACTTTCAGTAAGTACGCGATCATGGTGACCGCATCGTAGCATCATAAATGTACGGTGTAAATGTACATAAATGTACAGTTCAAAACCCCTGTATAATTAACTACAGATACTTCAGTATATAAGCATTGTGTCCAAGTATACAAGTGTCGTATATATGTATAGTATACAAGCATCCTAATTTACTGTCATTAGGTTAAGCAACATGCATTTACATAAGGGGTGCCTAAATGCCTATACAAAACCGGGTGTCTGTAAACTTATATTAAATAACTAAAAAAGGGTGCGCATAATTAACGAGGTGCCGAATAAGGGGTGGCTGTAGTGTCACCTTTTAATAAACGAAGCCGAATGACGCTAAAACAGCCTATCTGTCATTACGGCACATAGGAATATGCATTTTATCATGCAACGTCAAATCGTCAATCAAACCTGGAATAGGTCGAGTGTTAAAATATTTGGAAATAAGTACTGAGCAGTATGAAGGCTACGTCTGATTTTCGAAGCGAAGCACATTTCGATTAGTAAATGTGCTTGTACCTTTCGAGATTCGAGATGGCTGATGGTACGTTACAGTTCATAACTAGGTGCCATTTATTCATCGTCAATATGAACCTACCTAGCGAAATGTTACCTCGCGAAACAATTTATTGCTTGGTGGCTCCAGTATCTTTTCTCGTAGATGGGAAAGCCGACCAGCTGAATAAATGTGTCTCTTTTAATAATCTGCCGCCATTTCTTCTGAGCGAAATCCTTTCCTTTCTGGAACTGCACTCATGTGTAAGGGTTAAAAGGTAAAAGCGTTCATATAATTATTATATGTAATATCGCTAATATGGTTATGACATAATACAGTATATGTAAGACTGCCTGCAGAGCACAGACCCGTATTAGTTATGTCCCTATTTATGCACGTAAAATTTCAGTTACGTAAATGGGCACCAGTTATCAGAGGACAGGATTGCAAATTTGGCCGTTAAAACATGATTATGTAGCAGTACGACTACCAGTCTACCAGTATCAACCATACCTAGCTTGACCGCCCGAGCGGTCGCGGTACATTTCGTCTCCGTACGTTTAGCCACACTTTTTCCGTCAGGGAGACAGGGAGTTGGTTTGCTGCCGATGATGAGCACGAATCAGTACGGCCAAACATATAAATTTATGGGTTGTGCCAAACTGCATCTACGGCGCGCCACGCCACACTAGTTTATGGGATATATGCATTTGGCATTGTGGTATGTGCATGCCAAATTATTATCCAGGAACACTTGTATTAACGAATCACCATAACTGCAATCGCCTGGATGGCGGCCACATGGAAGTCGGTGCAATAGACGCGATCTCCGGATCTGCGGAGGGCGGAGGACAGTTTTCCATTGCAGCAATTGTAGCATGTGGCCATCGTTCAATGCGCTAAGTGCTAACAACGCGCTCACTAGCCTGCTCAACCTCCGCACAAACTTGTACACGTAGCCGAACCATAACAGTGCAGGTGGGTGACTTGTAGTAATCTCCCGTTATCTTATCCCTAAAGTACAATTTGGTCACCATAAATACGAGGACAATTGGGTGCTGTGAACACCCCCTGCACTAGGCTGCGATGAACAACCGGCTAAATTTAGGCGGTTTGCATTTAGACTGTGATGGCAGTAGCGTTGCGAGCTACGGCTAAGCAGCACCCAGTTGTCCTCGTACCCTTGGTAGTAGTTACGGAATCCATAATTAGTTAATCCATAACTCCCCAACCGGATGTTATGCGCATAAGAGCTTTTTGCACCATTGTATACAAATTATTTGGCTACACGCCTACAGTAAGCGCTAAAACGAGGCAAAAAAGTGTTTGGCAGTAAGCGAAAGCTTTCGTGTATGTACACTGATTTTGCACCATGCACCAGGTTATTTCCCTTAATCGGTATCTGCGGCTTGGGAGACATTGCCGGAGTATAATATTCGGTGTCCGGCATGGAGAAATTTCCTGCCGGCCGAGTGGCTGGTAACACTTCACAGGAGATATCACGCGGGTATATTGGGCATAAATGTCGGAAAGCCACGTTGTGCAATTTTTGCTACGTTTTTTTTGTAACTTCGAATTCTGTGCCAAGGTTCAGGTCTTAAGGTGTTCGGGTGTTCGGTTCGGTAACATTATGACAAAATTTTTTGGGCATATGGATATGACGCTTGTTAGACAAGGTACTGACAACGATTGTAACGGTACGGTTGTTTCAAAATACTGGCTAGCCATACACATGGTCGAAATTCAAAAAGCAGTGCATAGCGACCGCATTACATAACGGTCCTAGTTCTGCTGAATAACGAACGATATGATATTCAAAAAACAGGAATCAGGAAGCTACCGCATGTTTGTTGTTTTATTTAAATGTAAACAGCCCTTGTAACTTGCAAGCTTGCTACGTTTCTTTGCATTTTGTCGAATTTCAAAATTATTTAGACCTGAAATTGCGCGAATTTTGACCGGTGGCCGTGGAACATTGGGCAGCGTTTAGGAATTAGGGGCGACCGCCGCCTAACCGCCTCAGTTGTAACTGTCAGTTACAATCAACTCGTACATAAAACAATAAACAAAAAAATATTTTTGTCTAGCAGTCTTGCTATAAAATAAATTAGAGCGCGACAGAAAATACTAAACGACAGCCGGATACCACATAATAGCTCCCTAAAGATGCTCAGGCATCTACAGGGAAGTCGCAGCTTGAAACGCTGACCCGTCGACCACTCCCGCGAGCGGAAGCGAATGCTCAGCTGCTAATGTAGTACTTCACTTAAGGCGGTTTTGGGCTACATGCTACAAAACACCCTTTTGTATTTTAAGCTGCCAAAATGGCTTGGTATTTGGGAGTCAAAGGTCTAACTGCAGTCACTGATGTTAAATTGGTTTCGCTGTTTTCGCAGAGTGTGCGTTTTATGGCAGCAGCTCCTGAGCAGTGATCGCGCAACCGAGCACATTAGGGTTTGCTTCGGAACATGTGCTGATGCAACGAAATCCGGCAACTTAAATTGCTATAAAACAGCATATCTCCTGAGCCGCACCGTCCGTTCCAACACAAAAAGCATTACCATACTGAATCCATTTTTAAACTACAACTATTTATCTGATTTGTTGGAAGCCATGGAGATCAAGTTGCCTGTAATAATTTTCAAGGACTACACAATTACAGATTGCGGAAACCTGTACAGCTACTCTAAGGTCTCGCGATCTGATGGCCGAAAGCTTTTGGAGTGGCATGGTGCGACAATATGGCTGAGGTTTTACCAAGACAGCTGCCAGCGCATCGTGCTACACAACTGGAAATTGAGCAACATTTTTGGCAAAGCTCTGGATCAAATATTTTTCGATTTTTGTGGGTCCGAACTTCACGCACTGCCAGCCCATGAGGTCCAGTGGATGCAAACTCTCACACACGAGTCCCGAATTGATGTGCTCGGGATTGATAAAATTCAAATCACGATTAGGAAGTTGGTTTTGGATTGCAGCGTAGACTGGGAGAGCATGATCAGCAAATTCATGTGGGCTTTGGACAGTAATTTCGCGCCTGTTGCAGACGAAGTTTATGTAAAGGTCAAGAATGTTCATGCTCGCTGGGTGCGAACGCTCGCATTTCCACAGGAATGGGACACCATCAGAGTCTATTTATCAGTGTAAGTTTATTTAAATTCACTGAATTTTAATTTGTATATAATGTATTACTAGTTGAAACTGAAGAGCAAAACGTACCGTTGGTAGCACAAACCGAACGATGCGAGCAGTGGTTGCAACTCGGCTGATGTTCTTCAAGACCACGTTGAAATGAACGTTAGCTGCCGCGTATCTGTAGTAGCGCACGTACGACATGAAATCGCAAACTGTTAAAATTCTTCTTCTCTGCCGTTCCTTTGTCAGTACTGGAAACGGTTTAATATCGCTGCTGAAGTTTTTGGTTTGGCTTCCTTATATTTTATACCAAGTACCGATTGTGGTTCAGATTCGTCTTTAAAATAAACAGATTAGTGGAGTGGCCCGGTACATGGTACCAAATTCGTGTACATGCACGAAAACTTTTACTTTCGCGCCCTCCCAAACACTTTTTTGTTTCGGTTTATGACATTCTGTAGCCAGAAGATTTGCATACACTGGCGTGAAAACCGCTTGTGCGCGCAACATCCGGTTCGGGAGTTAAGGCTGTCAAAATTCCAAAAAGTTTAAATACGTTCAGGTGTACCAAAAGTCCCATTATGGACCGATCTCCCTCAAATTTTGCACTTTTTTGCTAGTATGTTTGCGCCTCGATTTACGAGAGAAGAAATTAAACTGATCGGTACCTAAAAAAATAATAATGCTGTTTGTTTTCAGGTTTAGCGGATTTCACGCAGACGGGACACCGAAATTCTGGAATGAAATTGATCTAAGACTTGTGGATGTGTACAAGCTAAGCAGAATGGCTGTGCTGGGGCTCGCGGAGTTGTTTCGGGTCTGATGAAGGGATCTCATTTGGGGTGTTTCACTCGCTACCTTCTGAGTGTTCCATTAATTAATGTTGTTCCTGCCGAAAGTTTCCCGTGTTGAAGCCGCCCTTGGAAATTCAGTTACTGAAATCACCAAGATTTTTCGATCGTACGGCTCAGTTGCTCTGAATTTTTGACCAACTTATTCACACAATTTGTTAGTCCGTTTCATATACCTTTTGCCAAAAGTAAACAGCTTTGATAAACATATGTATTCTGTGCTCCGTATATGCAATATTTCCTGTTGATAAACATGTGCATTGCAACTATCTAATTTTGTTACCAGCTGATAAGCGTAACAAAAAAACCATCTAGAACCACAAACCCAGAAACCCCAAAAACCAACCACAAACCCAACCAACCACAAACCCTTCTGGAACTAAGCACACAAGTACTGCTCAACAATGATGTCAGCAGCAACACTTATGTCCGCACAGCAACTGCAAACGATGTCTGCAGCAACACTCGACGGAGTGGACTACTCCACTCGACGAAGTAGTCTACTCCGTCGAGCATGTTAGAGCTTCAAAGAACGAGTTAGCACGCATGCAGCTTCGCCGCTTACCGTTGTACCAACATACTACTAATTCGTTGCGTCGAACACAAAAAAGCTGTTACCTGTGCTTTTGTTCGAAATCCATTCTGCAAAAATGCTGATTATGCCCGTTGCTTCTGCACATTGAACAATCGTAGTTCCAAGTCACTTCGCACAGTAAAAAAGCGGGCAAAAGACATGGGTTATGGCAGACGTCCCTCATCCACATTCTCGATGGTAAGACGTTTAAACTTTCACCGTGGCGAGAGATTCTGAGATTCTATTCTACCCTTATGATACCTGCGTGCTGCCTAGTGTCTACTTTATTTAGAAAAAGTGCTGCCCCCTATACCTGGCACACTTGTGCCACGGTACAAAATAGTTGGTACTTTGGTTATTTTGTATGTACCGACAGTACCGTGGTTGTGCTCGGCGCTTGCTGATGTGCTAATTCACAATTCTGTGGGGCTGCTGTGGCGGTTGGGAGCTCACGTCTCAGCTACTCCGGGAAGTCATCGTAGACCCATAGAATCTCATGCTGGTTCTTTTTAAACGGCGCGCGTTTGCAAACTGCTGTGTGTTAATGCGGCAGCCAAATACTACATTAAAATTAACAAGACACCACCAACCTTACAAATAAAAAAAAGGCATGCTGATAAAGAAGTGTAATGTGATAGTGTCGAATTGTACGTACCCGGCTTGGCTACTCACTAAACAATCAATCAATCAAACAATTATTCGGTAAATTGTGTGGCGATGCCGATGGCCACGGTACTCCAGGACGCCTAACGTGCGACCGTCTTTGCTTGATACATAGCGTCTGCGCACTTTGCACAGTTCCTCTTTCGGTGCATTGCCATATTCCTGTAGCTAGCGACGTGCGAAGCTGCCACTCCGGCGAGAATCGTCAATTTACAGCGCACTGGATATGCGCACACCCCTGTGATGTACGAGTACGCGTCATTTGACGAGATTCCGGCCTGGCAACGATGCCAGTGATGTACGTAGGTGGCTCGTATCTACAGTATGTGCTATTGTTGTTGTTCTAGGTTAGCTTTTTTATCTTGTGATTAAGACAGTTCTGGTCAAGACGTGGCAGTCGTTGTTCCCACAACACTGGTCCGGGTTGCTGACCGGAAACACGGTGAGCCCTGAGTCTGGTTTGTTTTGGAGCTCTGATTCATGACTTTGGTTTGATCGGAAATGCTGAAAAGCGGGTTCGCTTCATGTTGGTGCTCTCTTTGACTTAGAGGATGACAGTTACAAGCTCGTCGAGCAATTTGTTGCGCAAGCAAGGAAAACTACCCTACAACTTCATACAGATAGGTTACAGAAGGCTGGGATCCACCACGGCGCGCCGCCCCAAACAGTTTACGCGTTACAAGCTGCAACGCCGTTTGTGCTGTCGGGCCAACACTGGTTACAATTTAAGTGCAAGCTTTTGGCATGACTGATGCACGCCAGATAGGTATTACGAAACACTCGTTTCGTGAATACGAATAACCGTAATCGCCTGGTTGACGCGTACGGGTGGTTGGACGACAGTCGATGCAGGAAGGCGCGATTTGGCTGCGGAGCAATTTGGTGTTGCGGCAAAATTATGTAGAATATGTACTTATGGTTATTGGTTAGTGAAGTGGTACCAAACCTGAATTTAAAATTGTAACGGTGCTGCAATAATGCATTGAACTTGGACTCGGATTTTTGATTGCTATCAGTAAACTGACAGTTTACACAGATTTCAAAAATTAAGAAAGCCGCACATAACGTCTTGGCTCGTTTAAATTGCTTCCTATCGCTGACCTTTTTTGTAGGCCCAACACACTCCTACTGATATAAAAATTGTATGAAGCATTTGCGAACAAACAAGAGTACTGTTATTGCTTTACGTCTTTGCACCCGAGAAAACTCGGTATCTGGTGGAAGTTTTACGTACCCGTATATCTACGCAACATCCGTGTATTGAGCCACATTCCATCCATCATTTTCAGAATCGGCAATTGGATGGCCTAGCTTGATGTCATCACCGGGTTTCTTAATCTACCTAGAGTACCTACTACCTGTAACAAGCGGACTTTTTTATATTTTAAATTATTAATTCTTGAAAATAATTCTACTAATGCAGATAACGCTATCGTTACTGTGTTTTATTACGCAGACATGACGCACCTTTCCACTTCATGCTCCGTGATAACACCATTCTCCATTACATATTCCATATTCGATGAAGCTATCAATTATCAGTTCCGGATTTTTCCAGCGACAGACTGTTTTCAGTGCGGCTGTTTTCAGTAGTGCATCCATCAGATTGTGATCCGCCACCAGCGCACTGCGTTGTTGACATTGTCGTCGTTTTGGTGGAAACTGAAAACAGATCCAAGGGGGTAGCGCCGGGTCACGATCTCGGCCACCACCGCCATCAGGACGTGATCTATCCAGATCGGGTTGGGGCGGAGGCCAGTCATTGTTCCACGGCAGCTGGGCCGGTGAACAGATCTGCCCTTGTACGTACATTAATGTCGAAATCAGATTCTGCACCTTGAGATTGGGGATTTGGAGGCTGTTTCACAGGCTGTTGAGACGGGATCGGGACTTTTTTTGGTTGTCGGGAACGTGAACGGGCCAGCAAAGATCTCCGTCGGTCGGGTTCTTACCAGTAATATTGCGAACCCCCGTGTAAATCGGTGAATAAACGTAGTCTGGGTTTGTTTTAGATTTTGGCGCTCAATCGGAATTTGGCTTCCTTGAACAACCGCATCCGCTCCCAGGTGATGTCCCTGCTGCGGTTGAGTACAATGTGATCTGTCCTGAAATTTTGCCCCGAGATGGCCATGTCCGGGTTGGCAACAATCCGGACCGTTACTAGCCATTATCCACACTTGTGGTGGTCCCGGTTTGGGCCTCATCCGAACCGACGACGAGTGCCGCGTCCCGCAGACAGTAAGTGCAACCGTTGCGTTATAGTTTTTTTGGCGAAATCTTGTAACCAGAGAATTCTCGTAATGCTTTCGAATTCTCTTGCTAACACTGCCCTTGGAAGGGTTGATAATTGAATTTAGTGGAATCCCTCATTCCTACTGTACACCGTTATCTGCACTGACTGCACATACGTTTGCAGTTTTATACGTTCGCCCAGCAGTGAATGCCAGCTTTGAACTGCGGTGTTCCTGTAGTGCTTGCTTGGTATTTATATTTAGTTTACTTTTGAAATATCTACAGAACGGTAGTGCCTAATAAAGTAAACCATAGATGTTAAACCATAGATATCACATATATGTATGGACTTGATACGAGAATACGACCTTTCCACGCTATTTTATTAACAATGTTCTGCTATGTTTTGCTGGAAAAGAAGGGCTGAAACGCGCTTTTTGGCACCGTATATGCGCGATTTTCCAGTACCTAACGTCTGGTACGATACGAGTATTTTTTGCAATTACAGTAATCAATTGATATAACAATATTATATAAAAATATGATAATTAGACAGTTGTAAGGCAGATAACCTGAAAAACCTGTAGTTATTGGTAGCCGACTACCTACTACTACTACTACTACGAGGTAGGAACTACTACGAGTACTGTACTGCTACCCTGCACTTGTCCATTTATTTTGCAGTGCAGGCGCACGTACGTTGTATGAGCCCATTCACGATTCATATACACGGCCTGCAACTGAGTGCAGAGAGCAGGCAGCTGACTGAACGTGAGCGGCTTTAGCTCTCACTCGCCTACAGAGTCTACAGTGTAGACGGCTCAAACCGTACAAAAGTCTGGACTGGTTCGAATAATCATGTAGTGTAATTTGAGAGAAATTTGGCCATGGGTATTAAACTATCATCTACTTTTTATAACTGCGTTACAGATTTGTTTTCTTTTCTTTTATTATGAATTTTATTATGAATGTCGTCCAAGAATAATAATTTTACCTGTGATTTGTGTGGAAAAGTCTGCTTGACGGCACATGGGATCGCTTCACATCGCGACAGTGGAAAATGCAGAGAAGCCCAAGCCCGCAACTTACGAAACAAGCCCGAGCTCCCTGGTTCATCCCCCCCCCAACCAGCTCCACACGAAGAAACCTTGCTGGAGAAGTTATCTCGGTTAAGGGGAGCCAATCCCATTCTCCCGCACGTCCCAGTAGGTGCTAGGGATGCATGTGCTAAGGCCTTCGCGCAGCTACTACTCGCATGCTGCGCAAAAAATGATATGGAAGCTTGGAGCTACTTTCTTGTTTTTGCACCGAGCATCCTGACAGCTCCTCCAACCAAGTCTGGTAAAGGCCCCTCACTGGCTACGTCAGTAAAGAAGAACTTGGCAAGCAAACAGCCAGCTGTTATCCCCCCGAAAAAGAAGCAGCCAAAGCCAAAGACAGCAGCAGCGCTAAAGGCAAAATTGGTCAATGCCAAACTGGAAAGCGGCTCGATAGGACGCGCGATGAACATTCTCGTTTCACAAGAAACAATTGCGCCATTAACCGACGAAGTAATTGCGATTTTGAGAGAAAAACATCCAGGTCGACCCGTTGACCTGGATGCAACGGTGCGTAACGTCGACGTGGTACCTTCTGAAGTAACGCATAGGGAACTGATAGCTACTGTAGAGTCGTTTGATACAGGAACCTGCCCTGGCCCGGATGGATTACGCGCTGATCACCTAAAGGAGCTCCTATCCACGCAAGGAGAGACCCGCAGGAAATTGTTAAATGCCCTAGTGAGATTCGCGGATCACTTGCTCAATAAGAAGATCCCAACAGAAGCCAGGAAAATTTTCTTTGGAGCGAACTCGTTCCCGTTCCTGAAGCCTAACGGTGGTATTCGCCCTATCGCATCAGGATGCACGTTACGTCGTCTTGTTGCAAAAGTAGTTTGTTTCCGGCTGGCAGAAGAATTGGGGAATTATTTCCGCCCCGTTCAGTTTGGATTTGGCACGAAACAGGGAGTAGAAATCGTCGTGCACAGTGGAAGGGAGTTCCTACAGTCGCCATCGACAAAACCGCGCGCGTTTTTGAAGTTCGACTTTGCAAACGCTTTTAATACAGTCCGCCGAGACAAACTTTTGGAAAGAGTATTCGCCCGGATACCCGCCTATTATAACTTTGTTCGCTCTGCATACGGAGAAGACACGATTTTATTCTGCATTTCACCCAGCAGTGATGTCACCATACCGTCCGCCAGCGGTGTCCAGCAGGGCGATCCTTGCGCACCGATGTTTTATGATTTACTAACGCAAGATGTTTGTTGTCAGGTTAAAGCCGAGACTAACCTGTGGTTTCTGGATGACGGGGTGGCTGCTGGGGATCCTGAAGTAGTCAAAGACGATATAGTCAATCTCCAAGAAGCAGCCGCCGCAGTGGGTTTGCGACTTAACACGGCAAAGTGCGAATTGTTTGTTGATGGTGGAACTCATGGAGAGCGGGAAAAAGTAACCCAGTTATTTCTGAACGCGGTACCGGACATTCGAATTTCCAAACCGGAAGAACTGGAGCTACTGGGCTCTCCCTTGCTGAAGGAAGCGATATCGGGCGCGTTGATGAGAAAGGTCGGTCAAGCACAAGTGCTTGCTGACCAGCTCGGCATATTGCCTTCACACCAGGGTCTGTTTTTGCTAAAGAACTGTTTGTCGCTGCCGAAATTGTTGTATCTTCTTAGAACGTCACCGTGTTGGGAATTCCCAGATGAACTGAAGAAATTTGATGAAGTCATCCGAGTGAAAACGGAACAGCTGACTAACGTAGCTATGTCCAGCCCAGTATGGGAGCAAGCCTCCTTACCCACAAAATTTGGAGGCCTTGGACTGATCAGCGCAGCGGGCGTAGCGTTGACCGCGTACACCTCATCAATTTACGGAGCGGCCGACATGGTGTGCAACATCACAGGCAACGCCACCGTGAAAGACAAGGCCAATCAGCTAACCGAAGAGTGGACTGGACGTTATTCTCTGGAACCCCCGCAGATGGAAGACGCCGTTACCAGTCAGTGTGGACAGCATTACAGCACACCCAGACAGCAACCCGCATGATGGAGAATGCCGACGTATTTACCTCAGCTCGTTTGTTGGCTGCATCCTCACCGGAGTCGCGTGCCTGGTTGGCTGCTTTGCCTGTATCAATATTTGGCAATTTACTGGAGGACACTCATTTACGAATTGCCGTGGCGCGGCGGCTTGGAGCTCCGGTATGCCAGCAACATGTTTGCCGGTGTGGCAGTGATGTAGACAGTCTCGGCCACCATGGATTGGTATGCAAGTTAGCGAAAGGAAGGCATGGTGTCCACGCTGCTTTGAACGAAGCAACCAAGCGCGCGTTGAGCTCGGCAAAAGTGCCATCGTCACTGGAGCCGGCGAGCTTAGAGAGAGGCGACGGAAAGAGGCCCGACGGAGTGACAGCGTTTCCTTGGAAAAATGGCAAACCGCTAGTATGGGATGTAATCGTGGCAGTTACATTCGCCCAAACGTACATTGCCCAAACATCTAGAGTGCCGGGAAGTGCAGCGGAAATTCGCGAAGACCGGAAAATAGGAAAGTATAGCGGGTTGGGAGACCGTTACATCGTCCAACCGTTGGCGTTTGAAACCACGGGTACATTCGGACCACGGACGAAGAAATTTTTTAAAGAGCTGTCGAGAAAAATCAGCGACTGTGCGGGCAACCCTCGGTCAGGGGAGTTTTTGCGGCAGAAAATTGGTATCGAGATTCAACGAGGAAATGCAGTTTCTGTTCTCGGTACATTCAGCGACATGGTTAAAAAGGGAGACGTGTATTTTGCTTTTAAATTAGCTGAACGTGAATGATGTGGAATTTTGTTATTGTTACTGTGTAATAAGCGATGTAATCTGGTTAATAGCACTGCAGTTTGGGATTTCAAAGTCTGGACAAGTGCAGGGTAGCAGTACAGTACTGGTTAGTACAATTAAAATTACATTACAGACATAAGTTTTTCAAAGTATTTTTCAGAGTTTTTCAGGTTTTCTGTTCTCCTAAGACTTGTTACACCTGTCCTTGTTGAAATTGAAAATTTCTTATAGTTTTAATTTTACTGTTTCTGTTCAGGCAGTTTACTGACCAGATTTTGATAGTGCCTCGAGGGTTTGTTATTATTGTTACTCGAATACATAATTATTATAGTGTCCCAGCTGCTCGTTACGGATCACGTCTGCGAGTTTTATTAAAATTTGGAATTACACTTTTTCTACCTAGCTCACAGTACGAATAATCAAAACAACTTATTAATTTCCATCTTATAAATAAATGAAATGCACTGACAGGCTAACGGAACATTCTTGAGTACGTATACACATATTCATCAGTGTTTGTGTGGCATAGCTTTACAAGAATTTAGTGGCATATTTACCGGGAAATGACTAGTACCAAGTACTTACTATAGTGTGAGGAGGACTGGTACAGTAACCTACCGTTTGACGTCATCACTCTCGCATACACGGGAGGGCGGCTGCCATGGTGACAGATGCGCGTTTTTTACGGTTTTTGTCAGTTTTCTCAGCATATTTCTTTTATCTTCTGTTTCTAGCCCCTCATGTTTGGGTTTCTAAATTCAATATGATCTGTTAAAATATCAGAAAGCTTTAGAGGAGAAAGGAACTGAGAATATCTTTAAAAAGGGACAAGAAAATTTGTGGGCCTATGCCGTAGGCAATAGCACATCAGTGCATTCTGTATGCGACAGTGATGACGTAGTCGACCGTTGCAGAGTCGCTTCCCAGTCCTTCTACCTATAGTAAGTTTTTGCTAGTACTAAAAAAGATACGCGGTTTTATTTATACGGTTTTGGTCAATATTCCTCCGATCAGGAAGCAGAAAAAAACTATTCTTTCAAATCCAGAAGTAGCCGTGAAAATTAAATGATAAAAATGCCGGCGTGTAGAAATTCAAGCGATTCGGTTTGCAGAGTTCGGGTGAAGCGAGTGCAAATCCGTAATACTTGTACGCATCTGGATATGACCCATATCCAATTCAACTGTTTTTTTCTGAGATACGACAAGATACGACGCTCGAAGCACAATGAATTCGACTTCAATGACTCCGTATGAGTCCCTCGTGTTTGGCGCGCAGCAAATGAGCTACCAAAACACTGTCGTCATTCGCCATGACGCCAACGGTTATTGGCAAGGAAACATTCAGAATATATCCGGAGAATACGCGCTCATCCACTTCAGATCCAAAAAGGTCAAACCCAGCTGGATTCATGCGGGTCGCGTCACGCGTGTGGCCTTTGCCATTCATTGGGGAGAATACCTCGTTGCTCGGCATGCGATTGCCGGCAAATTCACCTGGGCTATGGATAATCATTTTCCACCTGTCGCGGACGAAGTTTACCGAAAGGTCAAGGATATTCATACTCGCTGGGTGCAGACACTCGCCTATCCGCACGAATGGGAGACCATTCGAGCGGTTCTAACAGTGTATTTGAAATTTAATAGATTTCACTCGATTACAGTAAAACGCAAAAGCCGATGTTAGTCTAAACCGAGCGGCTGCGGCACCTTTGCTTTAAGAGCGTAGTTGTCGCTTTCGCAACCCTCGTCAAAAGACTAAACGTTATACTGGTGCTTCCCAAGAAACAGCTTTTTTAAGCACCATTTTTGCGTCTCGAATAAGCACAGTGCTTTAATTAAACCAAATAAAGTACAGTACAGAAAAAATTACGGAAGTGGGACATAAAAGTTCAGTTGCACGCAGGATAGTATCGTTTGTTCACAGGTTTAGCGGATTTCACGCAGATGGAACACCGAGATCATGAACAAAAACTGACCTGACACTGATGTGCACAAGCTGAGCAGAATGGCTGTACTTGGAATCGGGGATTTTTCGCGCATGAAAACAACATCAATGCCTTTGCAAGCGTATTTTGTAACTTTTTTCAGCACTCGCTGTATCCAGATTCGTTTTAAATTTGAACTAAGTACAGATATGTTAAAAATAAACTGTTAAAGTACAAGCAACTGCAACCTACACCTCCGATAACAGCTTCGTCGTATGTACAGTGTATATTTTGATTTATTGTAAATGTACAGATACTCTGTAGGCAGGGAACCCATTAAATGCTACGATCGAAATCTAGTATGGTAATTATGAATTAAAAAGCGATAAAAATGAGGTACATGAAGTAATTATATAATTACATAGTGGTGGTAGATTGTGCATTTGCTTATTATGAGGCTCTGTGGCGCTGATTGTAGTTTTAGGATTTAGTAATAGCATTTACTAACCTACGTTGTTTAGTGTTTTGTGGTCACTCACTAATCTATGTTTATTGCTTGTTTATTGCGACGGTAGACAGCTAACCCATTAAGAACTACTCTAGGATGGTATTTTAGCGTGGGAATTTAAACCTGGCTCACGAAAAAAACCAGACACGTGAATGAAGTCGGACCAAGACCATGCACAAAGTCATGATTGTAACACACCCTTAATATTTGCGAAAAATCAAAGTTACGCAAACAAAGTTAAAATGTCTCAGCGCAGTATGAAAAACAAAGAGAGGTATGCTATCAAGGATGCCATTTCCGCTTCTAGCCGGTTGTGTCAGGAGTGGAACTAGTTGATAAGTGGAACTATGTGCATTTACTAACCTCTGTTGCTTTGTGAAAAAGGTGGTGATATGAACATTTACTCGCTAAAAACTCTGGCAACGTTGTGTCAACAAGCGTAAAGCTGTTGATGGTTTTGTGGTGGAGTAAGACTAAATGTATATCTTGGTTGTTACTGGAGGTCAGCGGCAACACTAACTGATGACATTTAGTAACCTTTAATACTCAAACCAAGAGGGTTGGCCGTCGCCAATCATAACTAGACAAACTGACCGTTTCCGGTCCTTCCACCTTCGTCGTAGACATCCAAACGGCAACTAACTTTACAGCTTTCAATACAAATCACATTATCAGTTTGCATTACCACATTAACAACGGACTCTTTGGGAAGCACAACTGAACCGCCTACATGAGTGATTCACAGCACAAGACAACTGACAACGGCAAAATCGCTAATGAGGTGTGATTACGGCTCTACTGTGTCATTTGGAATCAGATGCTTCGCAAAATTAAGCATATGCGTCTATGGGAAAAACACCAGTGCAATCCACATTTCAACGTGTATACAATGTAGGACTAAATGGTCGCATAGCCCCATACCCAGCATTCTGTACGCAAGCGGTGCAGTGCACTTGTACGAAACGGATATTTTGAACTCAGTCGTACAGTGCACTGCGCTGCATTCGTATTGAATGTGGAGATGTTGGGTATGCGACCATTTTGTCCTAAGCTGTACACTCTCATAATTCACAGACAAACCATAGATCAAGAAATCATCGATTACTTTTAAGTGGTAGAAAACTCCTTAACCATTTTCAGCTGGGCTGTTGTTCCCTCATAATTGGCTGCTTATGATGATTCATACTGGAATTACAACGTAATCACTGGGAACGTATGGCTGCGCTTATAACCAACAGACATGCTACACGTGACAGTTGGTAATTTTGACCTGCGCCACCCTCATGTCCGACCATTTCCGCATAAGGACATTCCGGCATAAGGAGATGGACAATTCGGCTGTTATTTCGGCATATGAACATTTCGGCATGAGTATGTTTTCTTATGTTTTCTTACGTCTTTTTTTGTTATTCTATGGATCCTTCGTTTTATTAAGCTAGCCGAAATGTCCATATGCCGAAATGTCCTGATGCCCAATATTTGTAATCTTCGCTGTACCATACCTCAAACTCAACTAGCGCGACCGATACTTGTACTTCTTCTGCTACTGTTAACTGGAAGCCTTGGTGTTTGCCATGGCAAGGCAGTTCATTCAAGGACAGTAAATAACGGTGCCGTTATTTAGTGCTACTGTTCTTGGTTAATTACTTACATATTATGGTCGTCCTTACAATTTACATGCAAAGCGCATCCAACATTTGCCCTGCGGCACTGCAAAGTGCAAACATCTGTCAACGACATGCTAGCGCAGTCTAGCTGAATAGAGGATAGGCAGAGATAATAGGCAGCATGTTCAGCTTGACTACGATGCAAGTTTATCGAACGTCTGCTGCCGTCTGCAGCTACAGATACAGCACCTCCACCGCTCACATGTCAGCAAATGCCATAAGTCCGGTTCAAAATAGACCGGAAATTTAGGAAATCCTAGCAATTGTGAGAATTCTGCAAAAGCTGAGTAACGCACGAGATAAGATAAGCTCTCATAACTGGTCCATATTGCGATGATGTGTCTTTTGCACGTTTGTATCCACGCCCCAAATATTCATAAATGTTGCTCTAGAAAAAGCTACTCGAGAGTAGCATATTCGAGCGTCAAAGGCGCCAAAGTTGATAATTTTCTCAGACAACAAAAGCACGCACCAAACTAGAAGTGAAACGCAGTCTACGTAAACTGTATTCTGGTGTATTTACTTTCTTATAGAAATTAATTACGATCATTAATACTCTCACTCACTCTCACTGGATTATTAACTACTGCCAAAAATTGCTGCTTACAATTATCTAATTACTGCCATGCCTCCTAAACCAGCAACAGTATCGCAACCAGCTCGCAAGAAGGCCAGAGCGACTGCAGCACAAACCCCACGCATCATGCCAGCTCCGCTTCTCACTTCTGCCCAGTCTGCTCTCCCAGTCTCCGCTTCACCGGCGCTGCCAGATAATCCTCCCGCTCGATCAGATGATGCCGGCGTGCGCGCTTATGAAAGATGGTCAAGGGAGGAGGAGAGAGCATTGGTGGACTGGCTTACTGATTTGACCAACTATGAAAGATGGAAATCAGCTGGACAGGCTGCTGGTCCGGAGAATGCAACAAAGAAGACCAGCGGAGAAACCAAGATAGCTGTAGCACGTGCCATCTCCTTACATATTTCTACGGCCTGTAAGAAGGAGCGGATCGATGGCCAAAAACTCAAGCTAAAGATACAATGGTTCGAGCAAAGATACAAAGCGGCAAACGACTGGTTAAACAACACCGGCGCAGGCATCGAGCCAGACCTGGATCGCGCAGGAAGGCTGCAGTCGAACAAAATTAAAGGTAAATAAACAAACGCAAAAAACTTATTTTAAAAAATTTTAAAATTTAAAAAATGAAAGTTTCTCCTGAATTCGGGCTTATTATTGTCTGACTGAGTGTTGCAACACACTTTATCATCTTTTTAACAACTTTAAAATGTCATCACTTTAAAATTTGTTTCTGCTATAGCAGACAGTTTAAACTAACCATAAAACTGGGAAATGAAGCAAAATGAATGAAATTTAAATTTTAAAAAAAATTGTTTTTTATTAACTTGTCAACGTTTTTTGTTGATAGCACCAAATGTGTTGTCAGAGCTGTTAACTATTGCAGTGTTCATTAATGGTCGTTGACACTACGGATTAAACATTTAAATACTGTACATAGCATGATAGTACATACTATAGTACATGCAGGGTTGCGTAGTACTTCAGGTATACAGTATACTGTATAATTATGTGAATAATACACAGTATGCATACAGAACATGTACAGAATAAAGAATTTAAATAAATACGTACAGGCACATTAATTCATACATTCACGTGCGCACCATTTGCAATAGCATGTATAATTGCAGATGTTCTAATCAAGATGTTCCCTTATTTTTACGACCTCGACCCGGTCTTCAGCCTTCGCGCATCGTTTCAGCCGCCGTATGTAAAAGAGACAGGCGTGGAAGCTGTGAGCGCGCAAGAAATTATGTACCCTGGAGCAGATGGGACAGATGCTGACATCGACGATAGCGCCGACGCGGATCCACAAACGCCGCCGGCACAGCCATCGTCCAGCAGTAGTACTGCGACCAAACAGACTGCAAGCCCAGATGAAGATCACCGCAGCCATGCCGACAAGCGTCTGGAGGGCGACGCAAGTTCAGATTCCGACGGAGAAATTTCTGCCCGTCATATAAAAGAAATTAATGGACCGCAAAAGAAAACGTTGAAGAAACCACCAGCTGCAAAAGCTACGATGTCGTTTTCGGAAACGCTTATGCATTTGGATAAGGGCCGATCGTCTCGGTTGGAGAAGAAAATGGAATCCACAAACATGCGCGCCATGGAAAAATCTGCACTTGAACGAAAAAGGTTGGAGCTGCAAGAAAAACAACTGGAAGGAGAAGCGGAGGAACGAAAGATCCGGTTAATTGAGGCAGAAAACAGACGTATGGAACTTCGACTAAGGTCAAGAGAAACTGGTTTGGATTTGTAAGAATAAATTTGCTGTTTTAATTAAATACCGAACAACTGCTTAATTATTTTCCACTTTTTTATTTCCATCAGCACTGCATCGCGGTTAAAAATTACACCTGTATACATAATTATTTTATTCTGCCATACTAGTTAAAACCGCGTTTTTCATTCGTTCTCTTTTCTGCGGCCCTTCTTCTGTTTCTGGAATTAAATCTGGTGCTTGGTTTCCCGGTTCGTTCGACGCTTCGTGTGGCAGCTGCCCCCACTGCATCTCGTATGGATCGCTCATTTCGATACAAAAATTATGCAATACTACACATGCGCGGAACCATAGAACAGCACGAGCGTGGTCATTTTGACAAGTAATTACATTTCTTAGTCCTTTCAAACACTGAAAACGATTTTTTAACATGCCGATACAGTGCTCTACACGTACTCTAGTCTTTGAATGCTGCTTGTTGAAGCGCCGGTTAGCCAAACTTTTGCGCTTTTCCGATTTCCGGTATGGCGGCAAAACTGTTGTGCTGATTGCGTAAGCGCTATCCGCCAAAATGTATTCATCCTTTCTGAAATATTTGCGCGGGTTCCGGTACAGGTCAGTGCTCTTGTAAACACGGCTATCGTGAGCAGAGCCGGTGAAGCCACATGACGTATAAATAATTCGCTTCGAATAATCGCATACGATCATGGCAGATAAAGCGTACCGCTTCTTCCGGTTGTAGTAGTCCTCACCGTTTAAGGAAGGTTTCGCGGCAAGGACAATGTCGGTACCGTCAACGAAGCCGATGCAGCTGGGAAAATGACACTTATCTTTAATTCGTTTCTTAATTATCCGTTTCTCTGCTGTGCTTGGCCACCGTACCATATCCTTTTCTAGGGATACAATCGCAACAATAACACGCTTCGTAAACCAGTCGACAGTCCCTTCCGATATCCCAAATTTGCGAGCCACAGTTGCGACAGCAGCGGCATTTCCGCATGAACCGAACCGGCACAGGGCTACTGCGAGTTGTTTGGCGACAGGTGCTTGGCAGTGATTGGACTTGCCTTTAAAAATTGGATGGTCGATGATGCGGCCAAGTACGGCATCAAACGTTGCTCGCGACATCCGCATCTCCTGTCGAAACCGGCTTTCATCCAGGCTGAACAGAAGGTCATCGTAGAAGGCGGTGTTCTTTGGTACAAACGACCTCGCAACATACCGTACATTATCCAGGTAGAAACGCAACATCAAAGGCGAAATTAAATCAGAAAATTCATCATCGCTGCTGTCTTCACTATCGGAATCGCTGCTACTGTTATCAGAGTCTCCGGACTCACTACTACTATCATCAAAGTAATCCAAGTAGTCACGTAAAATAATATGCTCAAGTAATTTGATTGCCGGAAGGCGTTCATTAACTCGCGACATTTTTAAATTAATTTTCTGCGCTGTTGTTCTGCTGTAATAAGTCCAATGCAAGCTGTGCCATCATAGAAAACAAAACTGCGCTTTCTCTTAACTGCACGATTTGCCGCTCTCAAAACTGCCCGCTCGATGCAGATATGTGATGCATCATTGCCGTGCAGTTATTTGCTGTTTGTTAAGGTTCAAAGTGCGATTTTTTTAAGCGTGTGTCACAGATTTCGTTCGTTGAAATCTTCGTGATTGAATCTTGAGCCTAACTATAGATAAATTTCACGGCGTAGATTCGGCATGTGCTCCAGAATGCTTGATAGACTGTTATACTGATAAGTTTATTCATTATTGTTTCTTATGCAAATCGGTTAACACATTCAGAAAAACATAAAATTAATTACTCATTGATGTTCTAATTCCTGGAAATGGATCGCAAGTTGACCGGCGCGCCATAAATAATCATTAAGTAAGTCCCTCAGTGCTTTTGAGGTTTGCTGTACAATTTTATAAATTGAGTCCTTGACGTTGAGCCGATCAGGAAGAAATGTTGCCCATTTACATTTTTGGTGATATACTAATTTATTTACACTAATTTATAAATTTACATGGTATAACCATATGGGTATAACGGCTGTGACATGATACTGTACAAGACTACAAGTACAGAGTACATGCTTGCAGCTTGTCACAGTTTATGGCTAGAACTAGAGTCTTTTTGCCAGATTCCTCCCTACCAGTTTCAATAATTATGCCAATGCCCAAAGGAACTTTATTACGTTACAAATTTTAGGACTTGCCTCCAGCGTGCGCCACTCTTTGTACAGTGGAACCTCCTACTTTGAACACCCCCGAACGCTGAACACCTCTGAACTCTGAACCGTGAACACTCTGCTATGTACCACAGTATGTTTTCTAAGTAAATTAGACCTCTAAACATGAACAGAGCAGTTCAACCAAGCACCCGGGAAGATCAAGTGTTCAGGGTGTTCACGTAGATCATTCGTAACCATTCGTCTGCCGTTAAGTAATTTTATTTCGTGGACAGATCTTTAATTTTGAAATGAACATCAAGTCAAGAAATACGTCCCGGACAAGTTGACCGCTGCTTATTCTGATAAGCAAATTTCTATCCTCGAGAATTTTTCGACCGACGGATATGAAATTTTATTTTTTTGAATTGTAGTTGTCGTGTTAAACTGTTATTTTGCCCAAGACGGCACGAATCATACATTATGCTTATTAGCTACATTATACTAATTATTATTAACTACATATAAATTATATAAAGCCAGGGGCCCCCCTAAGAAAGTCTCCGCCCATGGGGGCAGTACCTCTGAACCATGAACACCTCTGAATCCTGAACAGAAACTGCGTACCGAGGGTGTTCAGGGTCGGGAGGTTCCACTGTAAACATAATTTACTAACCTGACTCACAAATTCTAATCGTATTAGGATTATTATTCACATGCAGAAATTTGTTTACACAAAACTGTTTACTGTTCGTACTGTGCACGAGGATAACTGTACTGTCTGTACATAGTAGAAAAAGTTACAAAAATCGTAGTTAAAAGACTGTCTTTTCGCACGCATGGAGGGAATTACGATTGGAAGTTTGCAATCAAAAGTGTTGCAGAATGTACTGTACTTGAATATCTGCGACACATCTTTACCGAAGCTTGCATTTGGCGATTTCATTTTAAATTCCAAAAGACTTGGAGACAGAACTTCGCGTTAATACGACCTAAATGTGCCAAATCTGTGACAGTTGTATTATATGAAAGTGCACACTGCACTGTATAACAATGTAACGAATGTTTGGATGGTTAGCACAAAAGAAAAGCAAAAAATATAAATTCGTAGGTTCGCAAAACTACACACTACGGCGCGCGACGCCACGCTATCTTACGGCCTGTTACGGGTATAAAATTGTAAATAATCCGGTGAAGTGACAGATCCTCTCCCGCATAAAGCTGTATACTCTGCACTCTGCAGTCTGCATTACGAAGCAACTGCAACTATATAAATATAATGCAGCGAATTAAATATACTGCAACTGTTTCGAGTGAGGAAAATTTATCTCTGACAGCAATATGTTTACATAAATGTATCAAAAGTCTCGTTCTAAACCGATCTCCTTCGAAGTTTGCACGTAAATGATATTGAATATTAGTAAAAAGATCGTTTTTACACCGAACCAAAGTTGAACAACTTTTTTCAAATTTTGAAGAAATTCAGAAATTTTACAAATCATTTTAAAATTCAAAAAAATGTGTTCGGTGTAAAAACTGTCTTTATACTAATGTTTATTTACGTGCAAAAATTTGGAGAAGATCGGTTTATAACCAGACTTTTGGTACACCTGAAGGCATTTAAATTTTTTGGAACTTTGATAACCCATAACTTTCAACCGGATGTTGCGCGTGCAACAAATTTCACGCCTACAAATATAAGTTTTTCGGCTTCGAAATATCATAAAGCAAAGCAAAAAAGTGTTTGGGAGTGCGCGACAGCGATTAGCGAAAGTTCCCCTGGATGTACGAGTACGTACGAATTTGGCTCTAAGTGTGCATCAGGAATTCAGTTCTTCAAGGATCTGTTACATACCGCTGATTTAATTACAGGATCATACTTATCAAATAGTTATCATAACGCCCCTACTGCAAATCGTTAAGGAAATGGTGTGCGTGACTGCGAGCCACGTTGAAAGTTTAATTTAGACGTTTTCTATCCACCTCAGGAGCTAACACTATGTACTGCACGAGTAAGCAAGGTAGCTGCTTACCTACATGTACATGAGCCCGTTTAAAATTTTAAATATTATTTTTTATCGCAGAGGTCAAGGGCTTGGAAGTAAATGGCATCAACGTCAGTGCCTCCGTATGAGCGGCTCTTGTTTGACACGCAACAAATGAGCTACCAAAACACTGTCATCGTTCGCCATGACAGCGACGTTTGTTGGCTGGGAAACATTCAGAATATCTCCGGAGACAACGCGTTCATCCACTTTGGATCCAAAAAGGTCAAACCCAGCTGGATCCATACAGGCCGCGTGTGGCCTTTGCATTTCCCTGCGGACGCTGTCGCTTACAAGGGTGGGACAATTCTCTTCAAGCAGGTATTTGCGGCTCTCCGCGACGAAGATGACGGGCCATTTCGCTTTCGCCCCGCGTTTGTGGCTGATTGCCTTACTGCGTGCGATTTATGCGAAATCTTTTACGTGGAGACGCAGGATTGCGAAAATGCAAACGCTCCTGGCAATCTTCGCAAGGAGCTGGTGTACAGATGCCAAATTGCCGTCAAGCTGCCGATCACAGAACCACCGTTGCTGTGCCGGGTCGAAGGACTTATCTTCAAAAAACTCTTCGTTCCATTAAACAGGGCGCAGGACGTTTTTAGCGACGCCTCTGACATATCTCGGATCATCAGGCATTTTCGTGACACGATGAAACGGGATGTACGGTTGGCCGCCTTGTCGGACTGCTGTCGATTTCACCTTCGAATCCAAGGAGATGGATGCATGTTCATTGTCCCCAGCCTAACAGCGGAGCCAGAGACGATGCAGTGGATGGCCACAGCACTGTCGGAAATGCTGTTGACTCATCTAGCCCACCGAGCCGACCTTTCGCCGTTCGACAACCGTTGCTTTAGTGGCACTGAAGAGTTTTCCTCAGGGGCAGGTTAGTACTTCCATTTTGTTGGTAAGTTTGCTTTCAACATTAAATTCATATTTACGTCAAAAAAGCTGAGAAATACTGCACATTGTGAGCAGGAGCTGATGGTTTTCATTAATATTGCTGTTAATACTAGATAACGTAATAAGCTAGCTGGCTCATGGCCTGGTTGACTTGGTCTAGCGCCACTGTAGTTCACTACAAAAAGCTAAAGTCACTACAATGCACTACACAATTTGGCTAATGGCACTACATGGTCGCCAATTGTCTTTTAATTCGTTGCACGTCTTCAGCTGGATATTTGCACTACTCTGTACAACCAATCGATTTCCGGTTGCCCACAGTAAAATATGCTAAAGATACTAGAACTACAGTCTGTATAAAGCTGACGCTAGTCGAGACAGCACACGGTTGCTGCCTTTGCTCCCATGAATCCAGGCTCCGTCGCTGGAAAGCCAAAAAGTTCGCTATAACATCGGCAGAATGCCGACCTGAAACTTGAAAGAGTGAATGCATTATGCATTTCGAACATTTTTTTTTAATGTTCAAATTTGAACTATTAAGTAGAGTACCGGCGCTTGCAGTCATTGTTATCGTGGTGGCTATTGCCTATTAAATTTCGAACAACTGGATTGTGTCTGAGACTTATACCGTTGCATAATGTACTTATAGCATATTTGCAACATTCAATAATGTAACTTCGTTGCAGTTTTATTTTTAATAAGTGGTGATTAAACAGATTAAAGAAATTTGAATATTATAAATTTACTCGTTTTCATTGTCTATAAACGTCTACAGTCTGTAAGGTTTTGATAGTAATGGATTGTCTCAATGGGCTATGGTTTTTTACAGTAGCTCATAATTATCTTGTTTTCGCAACATTGGGCTAGTTGTTAAACCGCTTCATTTTCCTGTTAAAGATTTGGTTGTTTGTTAAATAGCATATGGAAGCACCGGAAGGCTAATTCAGGGACACTGCTCTGCGCCCCAAAATTTTATGGCCCATAGTTATTTTGCTAAGCGATCGAAAGATTTCCGGTCTAAAAAGTTTCAATAATCATGCAGTCATAGGTAGTACGCTGAAACGCCGTTCCAACAAATCCATAATGTAGCTGTAACTGTAAGTAAACATAATGCAGGCCAAACCAGTACTGGGAATTCAAAACAGAAGTTCAGCCTGAAGTAATAATGGCAGCTGAAGCCGCGAGGCTTGAGGCATACTTGCCAGTGTTACGTCTCACACGTTTGGACAGAGCGGAGCAATTAGATACTCTAATGCGTATATCATGGCAAAATATACTGAAGTACCAGTGTCACCGGAAAGTCCACCCATTACAATGATTACACATGGACGCTAGGAAGTTAGGATTAGTCAGGGCGATGAATTACGCAGCATCGATATCGATGCGATATGTCTCGATATGCCCTCAGTCCCGCGCTAAGCATCCGACTCCAACAACTGCGGGGTTTGTGCAACCGCCTTCCGATCTCACAAAATAATTATAATCATAAACGCAAAAGAATTAGACCAAAAATGCTTATAAACGTTAATTATCGACCGAATGCGAAAAATTTAGTTTTCGCGAAAAACTCAATAACTGTGAAATAAATTCCAAAGTAGAGTGCTATAACGCGGGGCCGTATGGGCGCCACGCGTATCCTCGACAGCGAACAGCGGTGAACCCGGATGAGGCTTTATTGCCGAATCTAATGCGCACCGTGGCGCAGCAACACCAGACTAATGAGGAAGGATCCTGCAGCCAGTGCAACTGTGCTGCAGGTCCGTCAAAACAGCGCAGCAATGTGCGGGGTGGAAATCCCCAGAAACAGCGAATAGCTACTTAGGAGGGCGGGGCGTCCCGCCCTTATACCCCTTTTGCAGGCATCGCTACGTCCTCGGAGCGAAATCTCCCAGGATTCGGAGGATCCGCACCCCCCGCCGGTCCGGTTCGGGCGGTTAATCCGGTCGGCTCGGTTCCAGTTTGGTCGGCTCAAATCCGGTTCGGCTCAGGTTGGGTTCCGGGTCAGGTCGGCTCCGGTTCGGTCCGAGTCAACCGTCTGGGTCAGCGCACTGTCGCGCCAGATCCAGGGTCCAACCCGGAAACGGGTAAATTCCGTGGTTTCTTCAGCAAGGGAAAGGTCACGTTCTGGGGAAATTTGGGCAGGGGTTTGGGGTCTATGTGGCCCGTGACCCCTGCAAAAAAACAAAGCACGCAAATCCGCGGTGAAATCCACTGCTCCGTCCGGGGGGATGTCGCCGTCCCAGGAAGTTCGGGCAGTGTTATGGTGGGGGAATTCTCGGCGTGGTGCTGGTGGTCGATCCGTGCCGTTGGGATCGGAGTTGGTGCTGCTGTTGGCGGTGTATCCGTTCTGGTTTCCCGCTGGTCCGGGTCGCGTTCGCCGTCGGCATCGCAGGAGGCGTTTCTCGCTCCGCGGCATCGCAGGAGGCGTTTCTCGCCCCGCGGCTTCTCCGTCCATTCTGGGGAGGCATCTCCGTCCATTCTGAGGAGGAATCCATCGCGGGGAGGCGTCCATCTCCGTCAGTTGGGAGAGGATCCATCACGTTCCGCGTGGGGGGGGGTGGGAATGTAGCTCCACACCCCGGGGTTAAATGGGGTTCATAACTCAGAGGTGCTGCGGGCGCGACGAGCGCGCGCAGCTGGAAACGATAACCATGATCTGCTACCATATAACGCGGGGCCGTATGGGCGCCACGCGTATCCTCGACAGCGAACAGCGGTGAACCCGGATGAGGCTTTATTGCCGAATCTAATGCGCACCGTGGCGCAGCAACACCAGACTAATGAGGAAGGATCCTGCAGCCAGTGCAACTGTGCTGCAGGTCCGTCAAAACAGCGCAGCAATGTGCGGGGTGGAAATCCCCAGAAACAGCGAATAGCTACTTAGGAGGGCGGGGCGTCCCGCCCTTACAGTGCGGTGGCAAAATTATTTTTTTACTGAATACCAAACTAATTAACAGAAAAGCCAAAATTAATATGTACTTAGGAAGATTTGTTTACCGGAAGTTTTGGGGTGCGTAGGTTGTCGTTAATTTTGGTAGATACCTTGGTACCGGTTACATTCTCTTGCCAAAAGCTGTAATATAATGCCTTTAATGGGGCATTATAACAGAGCCCAACTTGGAAACGGTGGGACCACTCGGACCGGAAGCTTCCCGGCTGATCAGTGAAGTGGGCAAAATGATACGGCAGGAAACAGGCGAGATATGTGCCACAGAGTATGTATCTGCGCCAGAGATTTATAGCATCGAAACTCATCGTGAAAACGCGGCATCCGTCCTTGGAACGGCACCAGCCTCGGCTAATTTACATCAGAATTAATGTTCTCTGTGATTCGTGCGCCTGTTTTGACTCTGTTGTTGCTGTGCGATGCTCCTGTTTTCATGTGTATTAGAGGTATTAGTACAACTTACAGTATATATACGTTCTCAATTTGCGAAAACAACTTCACTGATTTTAGATCGTTTTTCAGACAGTCTCTGCATCAAAGGTTATGGCGAAAATCGCGCACGAACTAAACATAACTCACGTTGTTTGTGCATTTTGTACGTTTGGGATATTGCGTCTGCCTTTTCTACGGGTATGCCGAATCACATTTATAACGGGCGTAGTGTTATACGTTTAAGCTTTAAAATTGCATTGAATTTGTATTGAGTATAGTTCTGGATAGCTAATTTTAACAGGGCGTAATTCACTATCAATTCTGTACAAATACAGACATACAGTACAAATACATAGGCACATTAGCCAACTGATAACTTGTAGAGTTGTAGCATGGCAAACTAGTAATGTTATGCCGTGGTTGTGGTGTCTATACCGGTGTGTACCGTAGTCATAAAAAGAGTCAAATAACACTACGTAGTGCCATTAGTTTATTTTGCACAATAGTGTTTTGTTGAAAAGCATAGTGTCATTCGCGTTCGCCAATATTATAATTTATATTGCAGAGCAAGTAGTGCTCCGATATCAAAACAAGATTATTATCCATCTCTTTTCGTAGATGTAGGAGTGGAACAGCCGAAAGAAGCTGTATTTATCGGTAATCTGCCGCCTTTGCTCTTGAGCGAAGTCTTCTCGTGCCTGGACCTGCACTCAATTGTAAGGATTAAAAGGTAAAATTCGTATATTATTGTTATGCGTAGTTGCCTGCTTAGTATCATACAGAGGGTGTTTCCGCCAAATTGAGACAGTGCCGAAAAAAAATCCCAACAAATTCCCAGTTGATAACTGTTGTCATTTTCCGCTAATATTGTAAGTATCAATTTCAAAGTCTGCTCAATCGTTTAACGTCATTAGTAAGTTTGAACGAGAAACGATTATGAGTTTCAAACGAGGCATCGTGTTTTTTCATTTGAAACAAACTTTTTTGCTATTTTAATCTCAGAATTTCTAAACGCTTAAAATCTCCCGCTGATAATTGTGAATGATGAGCCAGAAGACTATCTCAGTAAACGCCCTGAGAGAAACAAGATAAGATATCAGCAGTTAAAAAATTCGGAAAAACAAAAATTTGAAAAAACCTAATAAATTCAGGAGGCCTCTGACCAAAGTTGAAAATCTATCTTACACCTATGACACACTTCGAACATGGTTATTTTTCTGGATCAACATTCTTGGCTTGTAGTCCCGTTAGCCATCGTAGTCAAATGTGGCCCTCGTCGCTACATCTAGTACTTCCAGTAACCGGTAGTCAATTTTGTCTCATGTAGCCGCTGAACTTTTGGGTAGTCTCAGTAGTTTGTGTAGCCACCAGTAGTCCACGTAGTCTTATACAGCCACTGAAGTTTTGTTTAGTAACTATTATGGTACACTTTTTATAAGTCTATTTTTTGCGTTCATAATTTTAATCCTAGGATTTCTTCGAGTTTTTAGGTTTCTTAGACTTCCTAGATTTTTTAGATTTTTAGATTTCATTTCTTAGAGATGATTTCTTAGAGCTGATTTGTTAGATTTGTTAGATTTCTTAGATTTGTTAGATTTGTTAGATTTCTTAGATTTCTTAGATTTCTTAGATTTCTTAGATTTCTTAGATTTCTTAGATTTCCTAGATTTCCTAGATTTCCTAGATTTCTTAGATTTCCTAGATTTCTTAGATCTTAGATTTTGACTACTGGAAACTACACAAAACACGCAGACTACCTGTGAATACAGATAACTACAGCTTAGGACGAAATGGTCGCATACCCGACATCTCCACATTCAGTACGCATGCAGCGCAGTGCACTGTACGACTGAGTTCGTTCAAAATATCCGTTTCGTTCAAGTGCACTGCACCGCTTGCGTACAGAATGCTGGGTATGGGGCTATGCGACCAATTAGTCCTACATTGTACACGAACTACTGGTGACTACCGAAAACTACTCTACACAAACTACGCAGACAACATGTGAATACAGAAAACTACACGAACTACCGAGACTAGTGGTGACTACCGAAAACCTACTACACAGACTACATGTGAATACAAAAAACTACACTAACTATCAAGACTGCTGGTGAGTGGCAACTACCGGAAACTACACAGACCGAAAATTACACGAACTACCGAGGCTATACTGGTGACAACGGAAAACTACACAGACTACCTGTAAATACATAAAACTATCCGAACTACCTAGCCTTCCCGTGACTGCACAAGACTACACAGGCTATCGGCGACTATCCAAAATTCAAAAGACTACGCGAGATTATAGGTTGCTCACACAAGCCACAGATGACTTCCAATCACAAGAGAGGCTACACGTAGTGAGGGAGTTTATATTTGACTACGCTGGCGTACGGCACTACAAGCCAAGAATGTTGCTCCAAAACAATAACAGTGTTCGAAGTGTGCCATATCTAAATAGATAATTCAGTCCGAATTTGGCCTTGCCACAACGCAAGGTCTGAATCTGGATGAATTTTGTTTTTGTCGGCACGATCTGGCCGCTCAAATGAATACATATCATATCACGAGGCTGTTCACATGCGGTATCTTTTTCAGCTGACCTCCGTTGTAGACAATTTGCTGACCGACAGGTTGCTGGCTGACAAATCGCTTATCGACACTTTTGCCTCCCGACATTTTGCTGAAATTATTTTCTTGACCGACAGCTTTCTCGGTTTCATAGCTTTTTTGGTGTTTCCTCTTGGGTTTCTTGTCCCACCTTAACTTGCCCTAGGGTCTTATATTTTTATTTTGTTCTCTTTGCTTGCTACATAGGTATATTGGCTATTTTCTTATTAAATATGAAACACTTTTTTTATTGTTTCTTATGTCGTTTTATGTTATTCTTAAGTTTGCTCAATGTAATCTTATGTGTTCTTATGAGGTTTTTAGGGTTACCTTACTTTTCTTAGGTTTGGTTAGGGTTTCTTTCTTATGTTTTCTCAAGTATTACAAGGTCAGCAGATTCTCGTCAGCAGAATGCCGGGGTACAGCAAACTTCCGTTCCGCAACTTGTCGATCAAGTTGTCGTTGCAACAGATGTCGGGTGTTCACTATGTCGTTCAGCAAAAAGTCGTCAGCAAGTTGTCTGTCAGCAAGATAGCGGTCAACAAATTGTCGGTGTGCCGTTTTCAGCACGCGCCCGCAATGCAGACGGACAAAGGTTCCAAAACGAGAACTCATTTCGTTCTGGTGATTCATAGGATCATAGGGGTAACGAAATCATAGGGTAACGAAAAAACACTTACTCGTAACTCATACGGTGTGCGTTTTGCTAATACTCGGTTTGGCTTTCTTATTAGAGTGTGCGTTTTATGGCAGCAGCTCCTGAGCAGTCGTCGCGCAACCGAGCACATCGCAATCTGTTTGGCAACGTGCTCTAAAACAGCAAAAACGGACAATTTAAGTTGCTACAAAACATGGTACCTCCTGAGTCTTAACATCCGCTCAATGACAAAAAGCCTGACTGTACTGACACCATTCTTCCACGTGACCTATTTGGCTGATTTGTTGGAAGCGATGCAGATCAAGTTGCCTACAATAGTTTTCAAAGATTACACTATTACCGATTCCAATCACATGTACGAATACGCTAATATGCCGTATCCCGTGACCCCACTTGACAACAGAAAGCTTTTCGCGTTTCATGGTACAACAATATGGTTGTCATTTTATCGAGACAAAAGCCAACGTATCGTGCTACACAATTGGAAACTGAGCAACATTTTTGGCAAATCTTTGTTTGCAATATTCTGCAATCCGTTTACGAGCGGCTTGAAGGATCTGCCTGCCCACGAGGTTCACTGGATGCAGTCTATCACACCCGAAACCTGGCTGGATGTGATCGGAATTGATAGACTGCAGATCGCCATCCCGCAAGTCGTTCTGGATTGCAGCCAAGACGAGGAGAACATGGTCAGCCAATTCATGTGGACTTTGGACAATAATTTCCCGCCTACTGCAGACGGCATTTATGTAAAGGTCCAAAAGGTGCATGCACGTTGGGTGGAGACACTCTCTTATCCGCATGAATGGAATAACATCCGAGCATTCTTATCAGTGTAAGTTTATCGAGATTTACTAGAAAGATGCACGTTGGCGTGCATTGCATGCATGCCAATGCGTGCACTGGCACACTGCAGCGGTGCTAAGGACTCCTTACAATTAGTAAGGAGTAATTTGCGCAGTTGTTTGCTGTAACTTCCGTAACAAACTTCCGTAACACAGCTGCATTTCTCTATTGGCGCTGAATTAAGAGGACTTTATCTGCGCTCCGGTCGATTTAATTTCGTAATATATTACCTGCAAATTGCTGTTAAAGTTTTGATTTGACTTCTTCGATTCGGTTTTGATTAAGATTCGTTGCATGACTAATACAATATGGGCATTTGCAACAAAGCTTCGAAAAGACCGGATAAAAGCGTAAATTTGGGTATGGATGAATATTTGTGTATTACTCAAAATTCAAATACGCACCCTCCTAAAAATGTGTACCGACCAAAGCGAAGAGCAGGTCCTCTATGTTCAAGAAAATATGGCTTTTGTCCGTCGGTCACGCTCTAAGCTGTCGGTCACGGCCAAAGCAGTCGGTCACTCACTAAGCGCTATGTCTAAATATAAATAACCCTAAATTTTATTGTCTTAGTAAGCTTAGGGGCACTACGCTGTTTTGGGTTACTGATTACTGACTATTAGGGTAATGCGTCAAGAAAATAGGTTGCATAGTGGTCGCCAGTGTCCCAGATGCTTTCATAGTGTAGAGTTGTCATGTGCTTTCTGATGCTATCGTAGTAAGGATGCTCATTAATGTCTTAAGTGTCTAAAAATTTAAAACTGCTGAGCAGTTAAGCGTAGCAGTGCAAAGTCTTGACTCGACCTGTAGTGTTTCAGTTAGGCAGTAAGGCACTCAAGTTTATTAATTTATTCAGCTTTTATGCACAGAATTGACAGAAATACAAGATACTAAGATGTTCACTAACGTTGCTTGGTAGCTTTAAAGTAACCAGGATAAGCGCTACTTTGTGCTTACCGTTAGCATTACACCAGTACGTACTACGTAGTAAGTCACTCAGGGTGCTATGGCACAGCGCCGAAACTTTCTAATTTACAGGCCTGAATCAACCGGCATTCGAAACCCTGTACATTCAAAAAATAACCTTTATTGACTCGCCGTTATCGTTAAAACGTTAACCAGCATAAGACTCGAAAACGAGTCCGTACTTCTAAAGTTTTCTTTATATGTATTTCAATCCTTTCTACTGAAAACAGTTATACGCACCACAATAGCAGTAATAAACATTACTTTATGGCTTAGATCAACATTACCTAAACCGTTCCTAGCTTGACTTTGGTCTTATAGTGCTAGCCTAAAGCGGTGTACTTCCCTACGTCATTTACAAACTTTACCTCAACCTCACAATTGATGTGATACTCATAAGCCTTTCTCGTGAGGTGTTTGAGACTTTGAGTAACCCCTCCATAAAAATATGAACCATAAAGAACAGGACTAAGGAGAAATTAGTCAAATTACAGTCGATCAGTACGAGGCTACCAGCATATTAGTTATTTGATCGCCACATGCTGTATACATGGTCAGCAGGCATGTAGAGAGCCACGTGGGGCGGCGGGTGGTCAGCTAGCTGATCAACACTTTTTACTATGAGGTGCAGCTAGCCGAACTGGCCCGAACACCAATCCCCCAATGCACATTGTAGCGCGTTGTCGGAAACAGAGTCACCAGTTGAATCGACATACAGCTTACAGCAAATACGGTATTATTGTTTGTTGACAGATTTAGCGGATTTCACGCAGACGGGACAATAAAAGTTTGGAAGGACATTGATCTGAGACTTGTGGACGTGAGCCAGTTGAGCAGAATGGCACTGCTTGGGATCGCGGAGCTGTTTCGGGTCTGAGAAAAGGGCTATTATCTCGGTGATTCGCTCGCTGTTCTTTGATTTCTGTTTTGAATTCTCATGTTAACGCTGCCCATCGAAGGGTTGATAATTGAATTTAGCGGAATTTCTCATTCCTACTGTACACCGTAATATCTGCACATACGTTTGTAGTTTTGTACGTTTGCCCGGCAGTGAATGCCAGCTTTGCAACTGCATGCGGCGTTCCTGTGGTGTTTTGTGTCTGCTCAGGGGGTAGTCGCTATTAACTACACTTGTCCAACAAAATCTGGGACCTACTGTGTCATCCAGGAATCTTCCCTTTGGGAGACCCTGCAGAATCGGAATCCAATTCGAATATGGAACAATTTTGTTTTGTTCGTTGGCACAAATATCAGCCTTTACGGTGATAAAAAGTACGAAAGAGACCCAGACGATCTGGATTTTTTGCGTAATTTTTTGTTGATCCACCCCTTTGCATTTTTGCGAAGTGGTCACTGGTCAAATTCCAGTGACCACTTCCGGAAAAAATCCGAAAATTCCAGAAAGAGTTTATCCACCAAAACAGAGTGTTTTTCCAATTCTCCAAACATAGCGTTACTAGTTTTAGCAATAAGAGGGTTAAAAGTACCAAACTCTGAAATTTTAATAATTGGCAACCAACTGTCTTCAACTTGGCGTTACCACGCTGTAGATATCACATATAATATCGACTTAATACGAGACTGACCTTTCCACGCTGTTTATTAATAATGTGCTTATAAGTTTTGCTGAAAAAGAAGGGTTGAAACCCGTTTTTGACATCGTTAAATTTTAAATATGCGCTACGTTACATACGTTATATATGCGCGATTGTCCAGTGTTCATCAACATCTACTCGTAGAGACCTTCAAGTGGCCACCTACCGGGTGGCTGAACAAAATGGCCGTCTTCGTTTTTGGCTTGTTTCTCGCGAACCGTTAACCACATCGCTAACAGTTTAAACTCGTTCGATAGAGAATTTTATTCACTATTGAAAACAACAAAATTTGTTTTGAAAAGTTGAGACACGCTCGTTAACAAGGGGGCCAACCAAAATCATGTAAAAATTTCTCGTGTCCCAGCTCGCAGAATTCAGAATCTTGCGGCATTTCCTTCCCGTAAGAGCTTTTTATATTTTTCCAGCTGTTTTATCTAGAGAATGGCATCGTTTTCCATTCAAAAAAAATTTGTTGACATAGTCCTTGCGCCAAATGTGCTATACAGTTAGAATGTTTCGGTACTTTTCGAAAAAGCTGCAAGTTTGTTACCTGATTTTTGTATACATTTTCGCTATAATTTTTTGTTGCACGACCTGGCGCATCTAAAAATGTCGGTTTAACTGATAAGGGTAGCTAAGACATTGGCCTTGCAAAAACGGGTTTAATCTAGAAAATTTTCTCCAAGTGTTCATAAAAAATTGGTCTTCAAAATTGCTACTTGCCCATTTCACGAGAATTTCATTGCGTGGCCTGAGCCCTCTCGTTTACTGGCCGAACACGGTCACAAGAAAGTCATAGCTCTTAGCAGTAAAAAACCAAGAAACAACTTATCTTCCAAAAATTGTAATGCGACACACAGTAATGTACTTCTATAAATAACAGGATTTTTTGTTCTAAAATAGAGAAAGTAGAATTTTCGTTGCCGGGACATCCTTAAACTCCACCTAGTTTTCCAAAACAATTTACTATAAAATCAGACCTTGACGTAAGGTTTACTTAACATAAATTTTGTACGTCCTACAGATTGCTCTTTCGAATAAAATTAACCCATTGGCAATCAGACTATAGACTGAGCCAGGGCACCTTGGTAAATTAGACAGCCATTTTGTTCGGCCACCCGGTATGTTAAGTCAATGGGCGACCTTCAAGTGGCCATGCTGCAGTTATTTGGCCCCAGAACCGATTTGCTTCCTGTTTTTTGTTATAGCCTGTTCAGCTCAACTTGCTCTTTACAGAGTACTTGAAAATTTCAAAATCGGTTGAACCGTTTTTTAGTTATTTAAGTTGTAAAAAACCAGTGACGAAACGCGTAAGCCACGCCACGAGAGCCACTACACTACGCCACCTTTTTTCACTTATTAACCACACATGTGCGGGTGCAGCAAACACTCGCTTTTTATAAGCGGATATGAGCACAGACAACCGGGATCAAACTACGTTTTAAAAAAGTAATTGAAATTTACAAAAAATTTAGAAATCAAAACAATAAAAATCACTGAAATCATCGAAAATCATCAAAACAATCACAACAAATTAGTGAGGATGCGAAAAATCAAAGGAAAGTGAAATAAAAACTCAGTGTAATAGACTCCGGGTAGCAGTACGACAACAATAATTAAAAATCCTTTCCATACTTGTACCCGTCGTGTTTTACTAATCAGTTCACCGATCTCTGCTAGCTGGTATCTATTAACCTGTGAATTTTTATTTTCACTAACCTGTGATTTTTCGCATGCTCACTAGTTTGCAATTTTAATTGTTTAAATTTTTGATTTTTTTTAAAATTTTAATGAATTTTTTGTAAACGTAGTTTGTTCCCGGTTGCCTCTGTGCTCATATCGGCTCATATAAAGCGAGTGCTTGCAGCACCCGCACATGTGTGGTTGATAAGTGAAATAATCTGGCGTAGTGTAGTGGCTCTCGTGGCGTGGCTTACGCGTTTCGTCACTGGTTTTTTACAACGTTAATAACTAAGAAACGGTTCAACTGATTTTAAAATTTTCAAGTACTCTGTACAGAGTAAGTCGAACTGAACATGCTATACCAAAAAACAGGAAGAAAATCGGTTCTGGGGCCAAATAACTGCAGCCTGGCTACTTGAAGGTATGTCGTCCATTGACTTAACATAGGTGGCCACTTGAAGGTCTCTACGGGTAGCTTACATCTGCCTACAGATGAACGTAAATGAACGTAAGGCAGATGAAAGATCATAAGGCAAATGTAATTACATTTGCCTTATGATCTTTCATCTGCCTTACGTTCATTTACGTTCATCTGTCTTACATTTGTCTGACTGTTACATTTTTATATAATATTCATATATTAACTCGTAATGTAATTGAAAAAAATACTCGTATCGTACCAGACTACCAGTAACTACTACGCGTGCTAACGGTCACTAGTACTGATTCCCAAGGCCATGGAGAATTTCTCCAAGATGCTAATCACGTCGTATCAGCCTTAGAATTATTCGTCGCATTAATTCCCTGTATCTTCCGTTAATTTTCAACACGTGCACGTTCGAGCTATCTGTACTTTACAATTTGTCCGCTGAAATAAATTTAAAATAAATGAATCAACAATTTACTGAGATGGATAATCAGTTTATCCGCCGAAACGAAATAAATTAAAAATAAATAAAAACTATTCTAAATACAATAATACACAATAAATTTATACTTTAAAAATGAGATATACAGAGTACAGAAGCTGCAGAAATTCCGTCAGCGTGCTTTCATTTCACCGTATTCGTCGTATTCCTTCGAACGCACGTAACAAAAAAAGCCACCGAAATTAAAATGAAATTCTGTTCTTATTTCAAGAAACCAGCGCCCATAAAATCGAAAGCCTTTTGATGTACGGTAATTGAACATCGAAGGAAAACAAAAATTAATAATATAAAATTTGCGTCCGCGCCGGTCGGATAGGATTCGGTTTGGTCTGCTCGACAACCCACGAGATTCCATCACTGATGCCGGCCCTAAAATAATTTGGATTTGATTTCTGTCGAACGTTCTACGGCACTCGAACGTACTCATGTCGAAGTAAAGTGGAAGTTGTTTTGGCTGAAACACTCTGGTGTAAAATTAATTTTACTGAAAGTGATTAAAAATTAGTTGTATTGAAAATCTAAAGAGCCGCCAAAAGTTTTGTCAATAATAATATCTCGCTTGTAGCATTTTTACCTTGCCTTCACCGAAATGGAAAAGTCTTTACACTACGATATTTCATCACTACATTTGTTTCATCACAGTCTGTTGCCCGCATAATTTGATACCTACGGGACTTCGTCAACGGCAAAGAAATGTACGAGGCGCGGTAATCGCGTGATGGCGACTACGCCAGAGTTCGGGCAGCAACACCTGCACCTGTCCCGACTCCACCTCCGGCGATACCGCAACAGACCGGATATCAGCCACACATGATGCCGGGATATCAGACTCCAACGGCACAGTACGGACAACTGAGTCCGGCGCCGGCGACATTGGTGCAACAAGCACCAGTCCAACAACAGACTTGGGTGGGCGCAGCAGCGGCGAACTTGAATCCCCCGGCACCTGGAGTTGGAGCCCCCGTTAACAACTACGGTGGCCCAGGTTGTAGCTCGGGCGGCAACCAAAGCAACACAGGCTTTGGCTACGGACAGAACTCTAACCAGGGATACTCCGCATACGGCCAGTATCCTGCACAAGGATATTGCGGCGGAAGCTTTGGTCGCGGAAGAGGACGCGGCGGCTGGAATCGTGGCCGTGGAAACTTTCCCAACCGCGGCGGAGGCGGCAACCAACAAGGGAACCGACCTCCCCAAGCACAACAGAGTGCTCGGCAGGCGTCAACATATGTCGACAAAATGGAGGCAGCTTTCTTCCAGTGCACGAAGGATAAGACCTTCACATGCAGGCACTGCATGTTTAACAATCACGACGAGTCACGTTGCGTATATGGATCGGACAACAATCCGAACCTGCGGTGGTACGACGATTGGTACCGCCGATACTCGACTTAAGGCCCGGTTGGCTCGGCCAATCCATTTTGGAGGGACGTCGTGCCACCACCACGCCTTCGCCAGCAACAAGCTGGTGGCTCGGGCAGCTCCGGCAACGGAAACCGGTCGCCCGGCCAGGGGAATGGCGGAAACCGCAGGAATAGCGGTGGGAACCAACAAGGTTCCCCAGCATACAGAGAACCGTTGCCGCCCCGCCAGTCGTTGAACTCGACACCACCCAACAACGGGTCGGCTCGGAGTAACTCCCCGGGAAACGCCCAAGGTCGATGAGCTCCGGTGACTCATTCGACCTCCAACATCCAACCAAACCACCGGACAAGGATACCCCAACTAACCAGCCGCTTATTCCCCGGAACGAACCGAACTTCAATCCGTTACAAGAACGGATAGCAACAGTCCTAAAAGCATTAGGACTGGACTGGATCAGCTGCACGGAAGACGAATTCCTTGCAGCATTGTCAGCTCCCACAAAGGAGGCGACGGCTGCCCGAACTATGGCAGCCGAACTCGGCATTTTCATCAACAATGGTGAAATCGAAATCCGGACCGGAACGCAAGAAATGCCCGGCCAAACCGACCCAGCGCGCCGACATTGCGCTGAAACGTCGAAAGTCTGGAACGAATCGAATTTCCCCACAACGATCGAGGAAGGCTATCAACAGATAGCAACCATCCTACAACTACTCGGACTGAACAAAGACAGTTCAGAGGAGGACTTCGCAAAGGCGATGTCGACCTCCACAAAGGAGGTGGAGACGGCTCGGAAGTTAGCCGCTCAGCTCGGCGTGTACGCCAACAATGGCACCGTCGAAGCCTGGCCCGGGATGCAACAGGCACTCGAGGCAACCGACCCAGCGCCTCGATTTGGTGCTGGAACGTCGGAGGTCGGAACGCGAGAAACGCCCGGCCTAAGCAGCGCGAACAACGCGACTGCGCCGTCCGTCACACAAAGTGACATAGTACGGCCCGGCCACGGAAGTTGGACCGGATTGCCGGTGAGGATAAACTCAACCGAGCAGCCCAGACGAGGCCCAAGACGTGGAGGACCGGGACGCCGATCCACGCACAGGGGCAACAGAAACTTCCCCAATGTGTCATCCGGACGCGCAACGGATAGATACGCTGTAACAATGGCAGCCATCGACCTCACCGAAGAACCGGGAGGATTCGAAGAGTGGGAAAGAGTCCCATTGGAAGCACAGGTACCCGTTTACTCTCGGCCGGGAGAAGCGGATCTCTTCCAGCGAAAAGAGCAACCAGCTAGAACGGTAGCCGGTTCTCGAACATTCCTCAACCTCGAGTATATGTGGTCGAAACTGAGGCCAACAGAAGCCTCAATGGAGGAACGGATACTAGCACAGGCACAACGGTTCGGAACCGCCAAAATACCAGAGGGCGGAGTAGCTAACCGACCTGAGGTACAAGAAGTGGTTGAAGTCGGAGTCAAACTCACACAGGGTTCCACTCAACAGCCAACCGACCATGGACCGGTGTCGTTAATCCCCATCAAACCAACGGTGCGGGAAGTTACGTTCAAGAAGGGAACACACAAGAAACCGAAGACAGTTCGAGCTTGGACACACGAAATCCAAGTCGGAACCACGCCCACATTGGGGATGCTGGATACCGGAGCGGAGATCTCGCTCATCGGACAACGGTTTTGCGAGAGAAATGGTTTAACGATGCAACCCCTCGGACATTACACCAAAATACTTGGTGTAGGCGGACAAGTCGCCTTTATGGTGTCTCACTGTTGTACTGCACCTGTAACAATGCAGGGACTTACAAGCCACCACACATTCCACGTCCAGCCGACCGAAGCGGACATTCCAGTGCTACTCGGATGTGACTACTTGCATTTAAAGTTCACCTTCGTTTTAACACCGATTCCTACCCCGGAACAACCAGGAGGAACGACGGTAGTGCAGTCTATCCCGATACCAGAGGCATCGGGCGTGTTACCAAGTGAAGCGAGGATAAGTCGGATTGATCACCCTTCGGATCCTACGCGTAACATTTGCCGTGACTGCTGGGACAACAACCGGACTCTGCTCGAGGAACTTAAACTGCACAACGCCATCGAAGCGTACGAAGAACGGAAAAGCACCGGAACATTACGATCGGCGAAGACTGTATTAAAGTCTATCCCGATACCAGAGGCATCCGCTGACGCGGATGCCCAGAACCTAGAACGAGTACGACAAAAGTACCGAACATGGTTCTCGGGAGTTCGACACTTTCTCGACCAATGGACATCGGAAATGGCGACCACTCTGCAACAGAACGGAGCGGCAACTCCCGACCAGATACTGGAAGCACAACGAAAGTGCGAACCGATAATCGCCCTCACGAACGACATAGAGGACGAAGCATGGGAATGGGAAGAGGAACGTATCCCTATCCACCGACAGTACGTGGAATACGGACTTCCCATACCACCCCCGCTGGAAATGCCTTGTCAAGAATTAGGCTACCAACTCTTCGCCTACATGCAACGAATACGGTTGCACGGAGAATCGTCAACAACCGCATTTTGGCAACGGTACGGCGAGGATACCGCCATAACGCGACACATCCCTGATCCGCTACCACCACTCATGGAACATACTCCAACCGACGTGAAGTTTGTGAGTAGCCCACCGAGGCCCCAGGAAAACATAGCCCTGGAGGAAACCGATAAACCCTATTGGTGTGCTATCTGTCAAGACAACATTGACAGGGTAGTACGAGAAATAAAGGCTCACCACGACCTAACCTGGTCGGACGACAGACCGTCGTCACCGTCGCCTCCGCAACAGGAACGGAAGGTTGACCGCTTTCGGAAGCCCCAACCGACAGGCATCCAATGGCTGAGCAACATAGGCTCACAGGGAACCGACCTTGAGAATCAGGACGGAACGAGTCGACCAACCAAACCGACGGATCAAGTCGACCAACCCGAACCGACCACAAAGGCCGGACTCGGCAACATACCAGAAGCCGACCTCGAAAACGGATCGGAAATCGAATTCGAGGATTACAGATCGGACGACTCGGACATACAAAGTACGAGTGATTCGGCGAACACGGACTCCGATAACCGACCTTCGGAAGAATCCGAGGGAGAAGACGACGAAGAATTCGATCTGTCAGTCCGACACTGTAGGACGGATAAACCGAGCATAAACGACTCGGATGATTCGTCATCGGAGGACGAAGAACCGACCTACGATGTCCGGCTAACCACACAATTGCGGTCTATAATTCACACAGAATTTATAGACGAGCAACCGGAACAAACCAAACAAGAAAAATCGGTCGACTCCGAACAACAGGAGGAACTTAAACAACTTAAGGCTTTGTGGAGATTCGGAGGAGGTAAACCGGAAGAAGACGATCTCCGACCTCCAACTATCGTCGTCCAGCAGATGTCAACAGAACAATCGACCTTGGCTGACTTGACCGATCAACAGAAGTCGGGGCATTTCAACACAAGGAAGGCACGAGTCGCCAAAGTCAAGACGATTGAAGAGCTGGACCTGGACAACAAATGCCCAGAAGTCCACCACTTAAAGCTGGATCCTTATGTAGATACGAAAGCGTTGGACCGACAAGTTGTCTTTAACAGCGAACGAGTCTCTCTCCCACCATGGTCAACATGCTCGATCAAGGTACGGACGACCAAACCAATGGACCCGAGAAGACGAATTTACTTCCCTACCCTACAACGGGTAGTCCGACCTATTCGGCCAATCGAAGCCAAGATCGACATCCGACCTCAAAACGACACGGCCTGGATAAACATCCAGAATACGACTCACCAAACGAAGGTGCTGAAGAAAGGCGTACGCCTTGGCCACATGCAACATTCCGATGTCTACGAACCGGAAATTAATAACGAATTTGTCGAATGGGAACTCCCACACAAAGTGGCGAAGACATGGCCCCCGACTGGGGAAGTAAAGCCAAAACCCCAGTTCGAAGTTTTCGAGGCAACAGGAGTTCGATCTCAACAGAAAGTCAAACTCATCCCTCGAGCCGTAACCATGGTAGAAGTCGTCCTGGACGTACCGGTATCCACGGACCAGAAACTGATGTACCTAGGAGAATCCGACCCCAAACGAGAAGGAGTCGAATTCATGGACGGCGTAACCAAGTATGACGGGAAACGATTCACCGTCATGGTGGCAAACCATACTCACCGAGAGGTCACCTTACGCAAAGGTGCACTGATGGGTAGAGCTGAAGCATTCACAATGATGACGGACGATCAGAAAGTCGAAGAAGCACGAGTCAACACGGCTGAGGTAGAAAGGGAAGACGCCGAGTCCCAGGAGGAGCGAAGGAGAATCATCGACTCCATGAACTTCGCAAAAAACTTAACCGACGATCAGCTAGCCAAACTGAAAGCAGTTGCATGGGATTACCGGACCGCATTTCCGACCTCGAAGAAACCTTATGGAGATGTCAAAGGGGTAACACATACCATTGATGTCCAAGGGGCGCAGCCGATTAAAAATGAACCCCACCAGGACAAGCTGGAAGGGACGTGAATTCATCAAAAAACACGTGCAAGAGATGCTCGACCAAGAAGTCATCGAACCGTCATCGGCTGCATGGAGCTTCCCCGTCGTCTTAGCCGCAAAACGGAACGGAGACGGCACGGTAGGAACACGCTTCTGCATTAACTATATCAACTTGAATGCCGTTACAAAGAAAAACAATTACCCACTATCGAGCCAGGACGAGCTACTGGACCGATGCGCCGGAATGGAATACTACGGCAAGGTAGACTGTCAGTCCGGCTTTTGGCAAATTCCAATGGATGAACAATTTAAAGACTACACGACCTTCGTAACACCCGAAGGCATGTGGCGATTCAACCGTATGCCGTTTGGAGTCTGCAACGGACCAGCGACTTTCCAGATGCACATGCACAAAATCACAGCGTCAGCTCGGAAGAAAGGTGTGTTTGCCTACATCGACGACATCATCTTCTTCGGCAAAACTTTCGAAGACTTCCTTGAGGCTTTCCGAGCGACTCTCGAATGCCTCCGCGACGCTGGATTTACGGTCAGATCCTCCAAATGTGAGATCGGAACGGACAGACTGCTGTTTCTTGGACACGTGCTTAGCAAAGACAGAGTCCAGACCGATGATGAGAAAGTGGCCTGTATTGCAGAACAAAGCTGCCCGAGAACTGAACGGCAACTTAGGTCGTTCCTCGGACTGGCCAACTATTATCGTAAGTTTATCCGAGGATACGCTCAGAAAACTTCAAAGATGTATGAGCTCCTCCGGAAGGATAAAAATATCAAGCTCGTTTGGACGGAAGCCCACACGGCTGCGTTCAACGACATTAAGAAGGCGCTAACAGAAGCATCCGTACTGGCGAAGTTCGACCCGACTAAGAAGACCGTCATCGAATGTGACGCAAGCGGAGCCGGATTCGGCGCGGTGATCTCACAAGACGATCATCCAATCGCCTACGCCAGTCGAGTCCTACGCGGACCGGAACTCAACTATGGAGTTACTGAGTGGGAATGCCTGGCTGTGGTATGGGCGGTGCAGAAATTTAAACATTTCATCGTCCACGGACCATTCACCGTAAGAACGGATCACCGAGCAATGCAGAATCTGCTCCGATGCGAGTCGAACCGACCTGGCATCAACCCTCGACTAACGAGATGGGCACTGGCTTTACAAGGACGGGACATAACCATCGAGTATAAGCCAGGCGTATTCACCGACAATGCAGATGCCCTGTCGAGATGGCCACTAGAACGCAGTGAAGATAAAGATCCACACGAAGAGTTGGACCAAGTCCCCAACTTTGAGGACTTCAGGGACGAAGTTAAGGTCTGTACAATACGGACTCTTAGACGTCTGAAAGCGAACGCCTCCAAGAAAAAGAAGAAGGATAAGGAAAACCCACCGAAAATCCCCCTTCCACCGGTTCTCCCCGGATGCAATGTCATAACCGACTGGCACGACTTGAGCACCACAGAGGTCCAAGTCATTAACATACCGCACCAGAGACACTGGAACCGACCATTCGAACCGTTAAACACGGCGGAAGATGACGAGTTGGGAGTCGAAGAGACACTCCCACCTCCACCCGAACCAAACTTGGAACTTCGGAAAGCGCAGTTGCGGGACTCACAACTACGCAAAATTATCGACAAACTGTAGAATCCATAGAAACTCGACCATAAGTTGAAACATCTGGAACATTACCAGATGGCGCAAGGAGCACTGTACAGACTGAAGACGATCAACACAAAGTTGGAACGTTGCTTCGTCGTACCACTCTTCATGCGCAATCAAATTATCCGATCGCTCCACGACGGAAAAACCGGAAACCACTTCGGATGGGAAAAGACGATCGAGGCACTGAAGTTGCGTTACTACTGGGTTCGCATGAATAGCGATGCCATTGCCTACATCGAGAAATGCCGACCGTGCATCGTGACCAATATGCAACGATGCCCACCACCGGGTAAACTTCAAAAGACGGAAGTCGGTGAAGCCTGGTACCGCATATACGCGGACTTCAAAGGTCCTCTTCCTCGGACGGAGACGAAGGGATACCAGTACATCGCAATAGTAACTGACCAGCTGACGAAGTTTACCGTCGCCCGGGCAACGAGGACGAACACGGCGAGAGAATTCGAACGATTCTTCGTCAAGGACGTCTTACTGAAGTATGAAATGCCGACCTTCATCCACTCGGACAGAGAGACACACTTCACAGCGAGGACGTTCGCTAAGGTCGCACGGATCTTTGGCATCCAACATACATTTGGAACTGCCCATCATCCGGAAGGACAAGGACAGGTCAAACGGCAAATGCAAACGATTTGGGACGGAATAAGGAAGTTCTGCGATGTAAAAGACGGACACTGATGGCACAGAGCCTTGGATAATGTCGTCTGCGGAATGAACCGAGCCGTCCACGCCGCGACTAAGTTTTCACTGTTTTACATGCTGTATGGTCGAGAAATGACCATGCCACAGGACATAGTGGCCGGAACGAATACACCGGAAACCTTCACGGATAAGGAACATTATATCCGACGGATTAAAGAACGACTTCAGCGCTCGCACGAGATTGCCCGCATCAAGATTGATGAATCATTCGAACGGAATGCCGAGCACTACAATAAGAAGAAGTCGAGTCCGACCTTCAAACTGAGGGATAAGGTAACGGTGGAATTCCCGACCAAAGACCCAACTCGGAAGGAACGCTACGATGGAGTTTGGACGGTCATCAGCTATGTTGGCCCAAACAACTTGCTCTTTCGATGCGAAGACCGACGTGAAGATACGGTAGCCGTCGACCGAGTAAAACATTGCCGAGTCGAGAGAAGCCGACCAGCAACTCGGTCAACTGGCCCAGTAGCCGACCCGACAGAAGGGAAAGCTACTCAGAAGCCGAGGAAGAAACCGGAAGAAACCGTCGAGAAACCTTCGGATCCGACCAACGAAATGGATAAAACTGAGCCGACGGCGAAGAAGAAGCGAGGTCGACCTCGGAAAAAACCTCCGACCGACTTCGAGAGGCCTGCACTGAAAGAACTGCAGAAGCAAGATGTGATAGCTGCTTAACCAGCACCAACCTCGGATGAAGCTGAGAACAAAGCTCAGCCGACCACGGAAAAACCAAAGGAGTCGGAAGACAAGTCGGAAACGCCGGTCCAGCCAGCTAACCAACCTACGGAGGAACCGGAGCCGGTGACAAAGCCAGCTCGGAAGAAGAGGACGGTTAAGAAAACCGACTCGTCGGCACCGACCACAGAAGTCGCCGTAGCCGACTCGGCAGTCCAACCGCCCAAGCCTAAGCGCAAGTATACAAAGCGGAAGGTCGACTTACCCAACACATCGGCACCGACCACGGAAGTCGCTGTAGCCGATCAGGCAGTAAAACCGACTAAGCCGAAACGAAAGTATGGGACAGCTAAGAAGCCAAATCTGACAGCACAACATATGCTGGAGGAAACTGAAGTCGCTGAAGATGAAGCCCATAAAGAAATTCTCGAACGAATCTCAGAAGGACGGGCAGACTCGGAGAAACCAGTCAAAACAGCAAAACCCAAGACACCCAAAACAGCAGTCACAACAGCATGGACTCAGTCATAGGGCCAGAGGCGAAAAACTTGAATAAGTTTTAGGTAGCTTAACAGTAGCTAGGTATAGATGGACCTTTGGTGTCGAAATGGAACTCTTTAGTTGACCGGAACATCTTCAGTTGAATGTACGGGAGTAGGTAGAATTCTAACGCGCCGTATTTCCTTTCTTTGACAGCAAGCAACAATGTCAGGTCGTCACCGACACGACCCACCTTCCAGCGGATCGAATAGCGGACGTAGCGGCAGCGGATCGAACCGATCACAGCCCTACCCGACTCATCGCTCGACATCGCGATCGGACAATTCGCGGTCGGCCACACAGACGCCATTACCGCAGGTAGATAACCCTAGCGCTAACGTAACAGCTAATGTGTTAGCAGGTCTTACGGTCGGGCCCCAACGTGGAACGATACCGCTGCACATATTGCCACCGAACACAGTAGTCGATAACAAAGGCTGCCTGTGGAATCTCGGAACTGGAACGAGTCAGACGACTCCGATAACGGCAGCAGACCCACATGGTCATATGCCATCTTATCAGTGGTCGGTACCGACTACGATAGTCGGACCGATCAGCCCGGCATCAACAATGATGACCGGAGCAGTTTACCCGACACCCACAACGGTGCCAGGGATGGCGAACACGCCCGCCACGATTTACACGGTGCCCACAATGGCGCCAGGAATGGCTAACACGGCGGGTCCGATCCATACGACGGCGACATTGACGTCGAGTAGCTTCGCATAGAACCTACCGCCGATGCGATTCGTATCAGTTCCGCCAACGCCCGGAATACCACCCCCAACTTTGACGATCGGAACAATGAGTATAGTCGGCCCGGACGGCTCAATCTCGCCACCAAGGCCAGTATTGCTAACTCCACCAATTTCGCCGACTCACCTCCGACAGCCCGGACAACAGAACCTCTGGATGGATCCGAACGCGACTACCCACTTAATGAACCGGCTGAACCAGCATAGAAGCCAGGTCGGAGGACAAAGCCAACAAGTGCCTGTCTCG